>NC_037668.1:25579014-25879014 GCF_003255815.1 Theropithecus gelada
AGAGAGAGAGAGAGAGAGAGAGAGAGAGAAAGAAAGAAAGAAAGAAAGAAAGAAAGAAAGAAAGAAAGAAAGAAAGAAAGAAAGAAAAGAAAAGAAAGAAAAGAAAAGAAAAGAAAAGAAAAGAAAAGAAAAGAAAGAGGTAAGATAACAAACATCTCAGTACCTAGTATATATCAGGTTCTGCACTAGTTTTGTCCAATTAATGTATTAGTAAACTACTTTAGGTGTATTTTACTCTAGCCTATAACTGAGTTATAATCCTCTTTCCACAAGACTCCTCCATCAGGCACTATGAGTTCCTTAAAGGCAGGACTCTAGTCTTAACCATCCTTATACCCCCAGGCTAGCTGAGTGCCTGGCACAAAGTAGGCTCCTAAGTATTTACTAGATGAATGAATCATCGGTTGGACAACGTTTTTCCTGAACTCCCTGCTTTCTAGAATCCAGTGAGTCATCTTCTGTTCACCATAGCTAAATGATAAGGGTAGTACAGAGAAATGAGTAGTATATTTAGCTCCAGAAGATCTAGGGTCTAGTCCTGCCTCACTTACTAACTCTGACCTTGGGCAAAGTGCATATACTCTGAGCTTTAGGGGTCTCATCTGTGAAAATGGAATTTTAAAAAATTCCCATATCACAAAATGTGTGAAAGTATTTTGTATCATTACTAAAATATAAGTTGTTTACATATATGTTTCATCTTCCTTACATATTAACATGTGCTCAGAAGTCAGGGGAAAAAAAATAGGTTGGGCTTAAAGTTATTGCATTATAAGCCAGTAAAAATGCTAATGTTAATTGTATTTTTCAACTAGCATTCATGTCCTTCTGCTGGATAATGTGAATTAGATTCTGGTTGCTCCTTGCTCACTCCAGTCAGTAATACTTGCCTTACCGTTCTTTAAACCTGCCAAGCTCATTGCTACCTCAGGACCTCCGCACTGCTTTCACTCAGCAAGGAGGGATGCTGAGTGAAATGCTCTTCCCTTACCTCCCCGCACCATGGTTGCATGAAGGTCATGCCTTCACTTTCCAGGTCTCTGTTCAAGTGCCCTCTCACCACAATACCTTCCTAACCAGTTCATCTAAAGTAGCACCTACTCCACTCTCCACACTGCCATCACTCTCTACTTCCTTAATTTGCCTTATTTTTATGATATATCATCATCACAATCCTGTACTTGCTTATTCTTTGCCTCCCCATGAAAATGTAAGGTCCATAAAGATAGGGTCTTTGCCTCCCTCTCTCACTCACTGCATCTATGATGCCTGGAACAATGCCTGGCACAGAGAAGATACTCAGGGCATTTTGCTAAGTAGTTTGCTAAGTGAATGACATTTGCTAAATAAGTGAAGTTTTCCACTGTAATCACCTGTCATTGGAGAGCATTAAAAAGGAATTGCAAAAAAAAAAAAACAAACAAACAAACAAACAAAAACAAAAAAAAGGTCAGAATCAGAACACCTGGGGTCCAGCCCCGATCCTGCCATTAACTAGCTATTTGGCCTTGGAAAGTCACTTGTTTCTGAGTTCAGTTTTCTTATCTGTAAAATACAAATAAAAATATCCTCTACCTTGCCCTATTGCCCCTTCATTTCACAAATCACATCACTGTGGAACTGAATGGGGTGTTATATAACACTTTATCAGTGGGGTATATTTCTGTTTTTACTGTTTACTCTTCAAGAGCATAGACTGTCTATTCATCTATTAAAGAACTTGACACAGGGCCTGGATCTATAAATAATTGCCAAAAAAAATGAAGAGCAAAGGTTATACATTTCCTTTGTAAAATGAACTGAGCTTCAAATATTCATGCTCCAAATTATTTTTAAATAGTCACTATAAGTGTCATTTCATTTTATCTAGCAGACATAGCAATTAGCAGAGTGCCTGAGCAGCTAGAAATGTTCTCATTTAGTCTGGTTTTTGTTCAGGATAATGAATATAAATGCTTGTTTTGACTAAATGAATGGTTCTCCTAGGCCAGTGCTGAATAAATGCTTGTGCTATTGTGACGCTTCTGACCCAGGCAGGAGACATGTGCTTCCATCTCCAGAACAGCAACCCCTGAATGACCCCTCAATACAATGGAGAAAAGAAGTGCTGTGTAATTTAGGGGCATAAACCAAACCTCCACTGCTTAGAGTCAGCTTAATGTCTGACAGAAATACACAAAACTGTTAGGCCTCAACCAGACATCTGAATAATCTGTCCATACATTTTTCACGTATCAGCGTTTATTATCTTTTCAAAGGACCAGATCAAGATGAGAATAAAGTTTATGATAAAAGGTAGTCAAACATTTATTTTATATAAATACAAGTTCCTTGCCTATATCCATTCGATTTGGGGAAAAAAAGGTTCAAGTTTACAGTGCCAGAACAGCTGCTTCTTTATAAAGACTTGTAATCAGTGGCTTGTTCTATGCCAGCATGCACACTTTGAGCATATCAACTCACTTAATCCTTACCAACAATTCTATGCAGATTATACTATCATTCCCATTTCACAGATAAAAACTAATGTATCTAGATATGATAATCTTGCTCAGGATCATGCACTGGGATTTGAACCTAAGTGATCTGAGTCTATTCTCTGATGCCATACTATCAGTGCAGGACAATTTTTAACTGCATGAATGCACACTGCAGAGCAAGAGAAATTTAACAATGATCATGTGCCTTTTGGAAATTATGGCCACATATTTTGTGCAGCTTGATTTACAAATAGCTTGGCTAAAAAGTGGTTCAGCAAATCAACTTCTTAAAACAGGCCATGAAGGAAAAGTACATGATGAAGCCAGCAGTAAACAAAGAAATTACACAATTTGGTGAGAGAGGGTTTGGATGTGGAAGGGAGTTGTTAAAGGTCTGGAATCATTGAAAAGTTTGGGAATGACAGTGACTTGGTACAGCTGAGAGAACTGCCCCTCAAACACCTAAAATATTAGGACAAACTGATTGGCAAGACACTTGTCAGAGCCAGTGTTGAGTTCCATTTATTTTGCAGCGGTATGCATCTGCTGGGTTTGGGTACTCTGGAAAAATCCAAAATATAATATAATGGAAAAAGCATGGGTAAAAATCCCTATTTAATCTTTGAGCCTCTTTGTTCATCTATAAATTTAGAATATGAATATCAACTTTGAAGTGTTGTTGTGAAAATTAAATAAAAACATATATAGTGGAATAGGTGCCCAAAATTGGTTAATCATGAAAAACTTACCATCATCAAGATGTAAAATAATTAGCTGTTGTTGTTGGGGCAGGGCTTGGAGTTGGGGGTTGGATATTAACATTCCAAACATGTATAAGCTTTTATCTGAAAAACCTACCAGATAAAACAAAGAGATTACCACCCCCATGTTTTTAGGGAGATAGGCAGAAAGTATGACACATAAAAGAATTAATTTGTTTAACTTTGATGGAAGGTAAACCCCTTTAGTTCTCACTTTGTTTTTAAGACTAGGAAAAGATCCAAACTTCTTAATTATGGATTATCCATCATGTTCTTTCCTTCCTCAGAAACTTTGAGATCCAAGAATGTCTGTTCTTTAAGATGTAACAAAAAATACCTGAAGAAATTTGAAAACGACAGAATGTTAAATTATAATAATAATAGATAACATAATTATGGTTTTGTAAGAAAATATCTTATTTTTAGGAGATGCATGCTGATATATTTAGTGGTGAAGTTCAATGATGTTTGCAACTTCACATGGTTCAAAAAATTACATATATATATTTATACCTACACATAAAGCAAATATGGCAAATTGTTGTTGAATTTAGATGATGGCGATATAAGTAATGTTTAAAATAGTTAGGTCAGGCTGGGTGCAGTGGCTCACGCCTGTAATCCCAACTTTGGGAAGCCAATGAGGGAAGATCACTTAAGCAATCTCCCTCTTGCAACATAGCAAGACCTCATCTCTACAAAAAATAAAAGGATTAGCCAGGCATGGTGGCACATACCTGTGGTCCCAGCTACTTAGGAGGCTGAGGAGGAAGGATCACTTGAGCCTGGGAGTTCAAGGCTGCAGTGAGCCATGATTATACTACTGCACTCCAGCCTGGGTGACAAAGTGAAATTTTGTCTCAGAAAAGTAAAAAAAAAAACAAAACAGCTAGAGTTTTTTGTTTTAGAGGCAGGGTGTTGCTCTGTCACCCAGGCTGGAGTGCCGTGGCACAATCATAGCTCACTATAACCTCCTTGAATCCTGGGCTCAAGTGGTCCTCCCACCTCAGCTTCCCGAGTAGCACCTTTTTTTTTTTTCTTTGTACAGATGGGGGTCTCACTGTGTTGCCCAGGCTGGTCTCAAACTCCTGTCCTCAAGTGATCCTCCTGCCTCAGCCTCCCAAAGCATTGGGATTATAGGCATGAACCACCACACCCAGTCCTTAAAATAGTTTATAATAAAACATGAAGGGTGGGGGGAACCAAGAGGTTGCATTTAGGGACAATCCTAGGTATAATTTTCCATCTTTTTCCTTTTCTATTCATAGTACAGATGGTTAGGGGAGAGGGTGGTAATGCAGAAAACAACTGATATTAGAGAAGTAACAATAAATTCAGTCACAAGTCAACTAACTGAAAGACAAGTTCTACACAACTTCTGAAACATCTTGTGAGAGTCCAGATGGTGAGAAGTCAGTAACTAAAATCAGTGGTTTTAAGAATTCTTTGGCCAGGGAGGAACAAAGCAGTCTGGTGGGAGTATTAGCCTTTCCAATGGGCCTATCAAGAGAATTTATCTAGGAATATTTAGGAACCACATTCTAAAGACGTTACAAAGGCAATTACAGAAGAAAATGTTGTGTAGCTCCCTCTGTTCAGAACACACACACTCTTGAGAACTATCCCTCTTTATCTAATAATTAATGTTTATCTGTAAATGAACATATCAATCTTAAGGGGTGGTATAAGAAAAAAAAAGAATTATGTAGGAAATAAGTAAAAGTCTTATAAAATTTGAAGGTGTTATTAAAGGACTAAAAAGGAAATAAAAGGATTGTGATAAGAAGCAAAAAAAAAAAAAAAAAAGGATTTTAGATAACCAAAAAACAAATTAAAAAATTAAAATCCCCCAAGAAACCAAATTAACCCAATTTTTTAGTTAACTTACTAAACGTTTTGCAGCATACAAACTGCAAAATATCCTTTGCATCCCTTTAAGAAACACCTGCCTTTCTTTGGTATTTCTTGCAGGAAAGTATCTAAAGTTTGAAGTTCCCTCCAAAGATCCCAGCAGAAATGTTTCTAACTTCTAAGAATGTCCTAAGAGAATGAGTTAAAACCAGAAAATGTTGAAAGTCTTATTTAGAATATTAAAAACTGGAAGCAATCTGCAGGTCTAACAGTGGAAGAATGATGTATTTATAATGTGAATATATATGTGATGTCCAACAATTTCAATTCTAAGTATGAAGAGTAAGCCACAATAAAGAATGTTAAAAAATAATAATTAGTAAGTAAATATAATTATAAAACAAAGTCACAAATACAAAAAAGGGACAATTATATTAGAATGATGAAATTCGATTTCTGTTTCCTGCCTCCTCCCCTGCTGGCTCTATAATTTTTTTTTAATTCTTACAGTAGAATAGGAAAAAAAGGTAAGAATGCTATGGCTGGAAGGCCACTAGTAAACAAGCCCATATAAACGGTCCTCAAGGCAAGACCCAATATGGGTATGAGACTAAATGTTATAAGGAAGGTCACTGTCCTCAGCAACTGACTCTGCTATTTTTACCCCAAACAGGAGCCCATACAAAACCACCCCATTCTTACCCTCTTTCTAATGAAAGGTCCCAAAAGGTATCCATCCAAGAAGTGCTGCCAATAATAACATTGCTAATTGTGACCAGCCTATAGACATCTTATTTGCAAAGGCTTTTAAGCCTGAACTGACATGAAATATAATACTGTGGAACTCTTTTTGTCTTATTTGTGAGTGTTTTTGACTGCAAAAGAACAGTTTTCAAATTACTTATCTTTTAAAAAACACAATCACAAAATCACATTCATATACTGCTACCATAGTGTTAGGGACTCCCAAGCCTAGACAGGCTGTTTAATCAAAAAAAAAAAAAAAAAAGTAAGGATGCTTGTTTAAACAACTCAGAAAGCATTTTCCCCCCAGAAATATTATAGTGATAAGGGAAACGATCTGCCCATCTAAGCCTCATTTCCACAATCTCCCTCTAAATTTCCTGGTCTAGAAAACCCATGGCTCTTTGGGATGCTTCATATGCTTTTCAGGAGTTTCCCTCACAGGTCTGCATTTCTATCATGGAATTTTTGATTTTTTTTTTAAGCTAGGAAATGTCTTACTAACAAGTTGTTTTATCACCTAAAATCTACCATTATCCATTTTTACAGCAAAGATAACATTTGATTGACTTAAATTCTAGAAGAAAAAAAATCTTGCTTTAGCAATCAAAAACTTTTAAACAAAGGGGTAAGAGGATACTGAAATGTACTAATAGTTTGTGTGTTTAAGGACCTCAAACATTAAAGGCAAGATGATAGTTTTAAAAATGTAATACCTCAAGTCTAAACATGAATGGATTTAAATTTAATCCTTTTTGTATGAAACCAAATGCCAGTCTAATACCACTGGGACTAACTGCTAAAAAAACTAAGTAATAAAACAAATACATGAAGCATGATTACAATTTAAATTCTTTGGATTATCTTTCCCCCTCCCCTCGCCAGATGGAGTCTCGCTGTGTCGCCCAGGCTGGAATGCAGCAGCACCATCTCGGCTCACTGCAAGCTCTGCCTCCGGGTTCACACCATTCTCCTGCCTCAGCCTCCTGAGGAGCAGCTGGGACTACAGGCACCTGCCACCAGGCCTGGCTAATTTTCTGTATTTTTAGTAGAGACGGGGTTTCACTGTGTTAGCCAGGATGGTCTCAATCTCCTGACCTTGTGATCTGCCCGCCTCAGCCTCCCAAAGTCTTTGGATTATCTTCTAAGCCCCCACATTTAATATAGAAGTTAAAAACTCTTTGAAACAATACTAAGCACCTTAGTATTATTTAATACTTTTATATCTAAAAAGTTGTCCTTTCCTTTTTTTTTTTTTTTTGAGACAGGGTCTTGCTCTGGGCTCAAGCAATTCTCCCACCTCAGCCTCCCACGCAGCTGTGACTACAGAGGTGCATCACCACGCCTGGCTAAGTTTTTTTATCTTTTGTGGAGACTAGGTCTCACCATCTTGCCCCAGGTGGGTCTAGAACTCCTGGACTCAAGCGACCCTCCCAACTCAGCTTCCCAAAATGCTGGGATTACAGGCAAGGGCCACCATACCCAGCCTAAGAATATTTTTTGGATTTTCACAGCTGTCAGGAAAGCTTTAGAAAGAAAAGATAGGGGTTAAAAGTTGAGACACAGCTTAAGACAGAAGCATTGTAAAACAGGAACAAATACTGGCTTAAACCTGATGTCTCTAACTATATTCCTCTATTTTAAGAATCTTTTAGTATCTGATAGTTTCATAAGCCTTTCATTTTCCAATATGTAACCTTTTAAGGGAGAAGACCACCCCTCATATTGTCTTATGCCCAATTTCTGCCTCCAAAGAAAGAAAAAGTAAAAACTAAAAGGCAGAAATGAAATCCACAAGCAGACAGCCAGGCGCCACACCCTGGGCCTGGTACTTAAAGATCGACCCCTGACCTAATCCGTTCTGTTATCTATAGATTACAGACATTGTATAGAAAAGCACTGTGAAAATCCCTATCCTGTTTTGTTCCTATCTAATTACCGGTGCACGCAGCCCCCAGTCACGTACCCCCTGCTTGCTCAATCGATCACGACCCTCTCACACGGACCTCCTTGGAGTTGTGAGCCCTTAAAAGGGACAAGAATTGCTCACTCTGGGAGCTCGGCTCTTGAGACAAGGGTCTTGCCCATGCCCCCGGCCGAATAAACCCCTTCCTTCTTTAACTTGGTGTCTGAGGAGTTTTGTCTGTGGCTTGTCCTCCTACACTTTATTCCCACCATGTCCCAAATAAACGAGTTCTAGGATTTCCTAGAAGGTGGACCTCAATTATTGTGTCCTTTTTATATACAAGACAAACATTCTGTTGGAACACGGAAACTTTCACTAGAATCCTTAGAATGTTCAGAAAAAATGTCCCAAAGCTCTCTTCTGGTCCATACAAGACAATCAGAATGTAACACAGTAGCAGAAGGTGTGGAACATACACTAGTCATATTTGATTCTCTCTGTCAGGGGTTCTTCTTTGTAATGGGAAATAATTTGAATCAGGATGGAAGAGTTGATAAGAAGAAAGAACAAACCAGCTAACCAGATAAACAGAAAGGTGTTCTTTCCTTGAAACTCAAGAACATAGGCAGGAGCCAGCCATAGGGCCTGCCCTATAAACCATAACATTAGGAGAACTATAGCTCTTTTCCAAGTCATTCTTACTAGTGGCATCACAAGAGGCAGTAAGCAGAGGTACCAAAGAAAGTACTGGGAGGTGCAGACTTTGTTAAAAGTCACAAAAATGGATGTATGAAGAAAACAACAAAAGACGAGGTCTCTGTAATAGGCGAAAGACACAGCTGAAAGCAAGATGAACTGTGGCAGGAATGCAGCAATTCCCAGGGAAAAACTCCACTTGCTCTCTGCAGTCAAATACAGCATGTAGAAGTATGGAGAAAAGTTGTGACGGATATCTCGCCTAGTCAGGTGATAAAAATAGGTGTGCTCCAAAAATTCCCAGCCGTACTCATAGTAAAAACCAAAGCTCAGGGCAAAAAACGTGAGTCCAGCAACCGCTACGAACAGCAGCACAGCCCGATCACACAGCCTCTTCAGGAGCTCGTACAAATGAGCCTGGAAAGTATACCGTTTTTGACGGAGGCTTTTGTCATTGTCGCGATCTGGAAGCAGGTGGAGAGTTATGGGAAGGATATAAGTCACCGGATATATCTTCATATGCACCGCGAAACCATAGAACACAGCTGCACACGCGACGACTCTTTTCCTTATCAAGTACAGGACCATCAGGACCAGGGAGGCGACAATCGAGTCCGCATTACCTCGACTGGATACTGCCATAGGCAGGGGGTTAAGAAGCCAAAAGACACAGTAGCCACAAGCCTGGCGGCGCCCCAGCCCCTTCAGCAGCAGCAGGCGGTATAAGAGGAAAGCGGTGAGGAGGTCGCAGCTGATGAAGAGAAACTTTCCAAAGAGCTCGCTGAGGTAGATGTTGGGAGTGAGGAGCCAACCCAGCAGCGGGGTGTAACGGTACGTGGCTCTCAGGTAAGGCGAGCGCCCCTCCGTGACAAAGCGCGCGGCATCGGTGAAGACCTGGTAGTCAATGTCCGTATACCTCACGTGCAGGGTCCGGTCCTGGAAGACCCCATAGAAAACCAAGGCGACTCTGGCTAGAAAGGCCACACCAAACACGCCGGCGGGGGCTAGCTTCAAGCTAAGGAGCCATTCACCCCAGTGCTTGGTCGAGCCCATGATCTGACTGTGCGACAGCTGCTCAGCCCCAGCTCCAAACTGCCTTCGTACCTCCAACCTTCCCTTCGGTTCCTCGCAGCAGGTGGCCGCCGCATCTCCCACCCGCCAACCGAAACAACTGCGGACTACCACTTCCGGCATGAAGCCCCGCCTCCGTACTGCTACCTGTCTCCAGCCCCGCGCGGGATTCTCAGCCGCCGGAGCCAAACACTTGCCTTCCTCTGGATAGGCGGTCTCGCTTCCGCATCTTCTTCCGGCGGAGGCGGGATTTCCGGTCCCTGGGCGGAGAGACGTCCGCTTGCCGGGAAATCCGGCACTGGATTGAGGATTTTATGGAGCGGAGTGAGATTTCTTCGTAAGTGACAACCCCCAGCCCCACCGCCCTTATCCCGCGCCCCGTTTCCAGTCCTCAGAGGAAAACCCTCCGACGCGTAGCGAGCTGCGGGCTGCGCGCTACATCCCTCAGTCCTGGGCTGGAGACCCGGGAGTGAAAAATGTAGGAGTGAAAGGAAGATAAGCCTTCTCATGCTTTACTCCACGAGCTCACCGGTATTCACCGGGGATTTGTGGGGCCCCGGACAGGATGAGTTGAAGGGGCCTGAGTGTGTATGTCCCATGCAATATTGGAGGCATACTTATATTTTAAAATTCTTAGTTGGTAATCAGAGATTTAGATTTAAGTGGGCAGTTTGTATTTTATCCGGCAACCCTAAGTGAAGGTGATGGGAAAGAAGACAGGAAAGCGTCACAAAATTCCTAAGCTTGTCAGCCCCTTATGCCTCAGTACCTTTGTGTTTGGTATTTCTTCTGTCAAAGTTGCCATCCCCTCCCCAATCACTCTGGCAAACACCTACTCAACCCTTCAGGCCTCAGTGCAAGTGTTAGCTCCCAGCTCCCACTCACTTCCTCATCACTCAGAATGAATGACTTCGATGCCAGTCCCCTCCCCTGTCGGAGGATTGGTGGACTGGGGCGGACGGGATCTAAGCTCCAGAAAATCACTCACACGGAAGATCCTGCCATGCTACTGAAAGTTCTCACAGTGCTCCAGAACTCCCTGGTCATTCCTTTGTTACAGCATTTGTCACACAGCTTTGTAATAACTGTTTTTGTTTGTTTTGCTCTCCTAGTTTTCCATCAGGACACTTTGAATTCCTCGATATCAGAGATTATCTTGTTCTTTTCTCCACCTCAACATCTAACACAGTACTAGTAGCCATTCAGTAAAGTTGAATTGATTTTAGAGGTTCCTCCTACCAGAATATTTCTAGAGTGGCATCTTTGGATTGCTCCCAACTCCCAGTTATTCTCCCTTTTAAATATCCTTTATGTATGTCAAGGTCCGCAGCTCCCGCCACCCCACTCCAACCCAGCTTCCATGAATTTTTCACCAAGGACTGTAACCCATTAGCTCTTCCCTTTTTGTGATTACTTAGTGTACTTACATAGTCCACGTTGTAGAATTTGATACTTTATTTTAGATTGTATTCATAGCCCTCACAAGAGATTGTAGGGTTCTTGGGGGTAGAAATTATATCTTATCCTTAATTTTTTCAATTATTTGTAATTTATTGTAGTCTTAGGCACATGGTAAATGTTTGGTAAATACTGACTAGTTGGATTTTACAGAATGAGCCTGCTTCCTAGGGGAAGTCTTCTAGACTAGAATAAGAAAAGGAGGTGACTTCATCCAGTCTGAACATGCAGCTCCCAGGACTACCTGCTGCTCATCCATCCTACATTTCACATTTATCCTTTGGAGATGAACTGTGTTAATCTTATATATTCCATATTCATCTTGCGATATCTCTATGTCCTTTTATATGCTTTGGCATAATTACATGCCTTAGATTAATAATTCTAACCATTTTTTTGCAGTATATTAGCCATATATATAGTGACAGCACATCACCACTCATATAATGATGATGATGATTTATAAATAGCTGGATTTGTTGAGGACTCATTTGCAATGTACCAGGCATTATGCTAAATACTTTTTATGTAAGGTAGATAGTCCCACTTTTACAAATGAAGAAAACCAAGGCTTATGGAGATTAAGTAATTTTCCTAAGTCACATAGCTAACTAGTAGCACAGCTAGAACTCAAAACCCAGTCTGTCTGACCTAGAATATCTTAATCATTATGTGGCTGACTTGCCAATAAAATGTTGATCACAAATTCTAATTTTCCTGTGTTTTCTCTTATTGATCTCTTATCTGGATATTCTGGATATTCTCTCTCACTGTGACTCTTTCTACCTCTGATTTATTCTTTTCTTCTGCAAATAATGGATAAGTGAGGCTTAGTTCCCTAAGACAGAAAATATGGGAGGTAGGTATCTGAGGATTAACTAAGTAAGGGTTCTTGTGGCTGGATTGGTTTCAGTAGTATGGCAGAAAGGTCTCAGTCAATCTGTCCCTACATGGCTGTCCTAGTAGAGAGATGGGAGGCACCAAATTTAGGCAGATAAGAAAACAACTAATAAAAAATAATAATAATAATAATAAAAACTAAGCATGTCACTGAAGCCAAAGGATTGAGATGTAGATAGTTGTGGGAATAAAGAAGAGACTGGAGTCTGTAAAACAAATTGGACAGAGAGGTCCAACTTTAGTTACTATTTGTGGGTGGAAGAGATACATCACAGGGTCTGAGGACCCCATATTGAACTTTTTGCATTGGGTTTAGGGATTGTATCTTCTCACCTCTTTCTGAAAGAGTTACATTTTTTCAAATGCTCAACTGTTCATTACCTCTTGGACTGTTACTTACAATCCTTCTTAATTCCCCCTTTCACTATCTGCTCCTAGATTTCTATCCTTTTAGAGCCAGTGACCAAGGAAAGCACAAACAAGGATCACTCAACTTTAGTTTCCCTAGCAGGAACCTTGTCCTTGTTCACTAGGCTGTATAGACTCTCATTACCCTTCCATATCCTCTATTCATCTTTTTTGCCCTGTTCTGTGTTCCAGGAGGTTAGGCTGTATGGGTAGCATCACTCAATCTCCCTTGTTCTCTGGCTTCCCATTAGAATAGACCAGTGGAAGGCACTAGCAGATCTTTGACAGTGTCTGGAGTTCCTCACCTAAAGCCATGGCTCCCGTTGAAGCTATAGCTCTTTCCTTTGGGTAAAGTCTCATGGTTCCAGTAACTAACTGTCCTTTTAGGTTTAAGGCTGGTAAAGGCTTCCTGCTTTGCGAGTGCCTGGGTACATCACCATATCTTGTTGATTTGTTAAACTTGCCCATACCTTTGCAAATAATTTCTTCATTAAAACATGTCCACTAACCCTTTGAGTGTACCATCTGTTTCCTGCTAGAACCTTGACTACTTCAATCACTTTCTTTTTCACTAGATTTTGTTCATATGTCTTGCTTTGTCATTTCTTTGGAATATATTTCTAATTCTTTCCATGCCCAGCATCCTGCACCTTAGTTCAGACCTTCAACAACTCAAATAATACATAGCGAACACCTATACTATACTATACTATACTACACTATACTATACTATACTATACTATACTATACTATACTATACTATACTATACTAGGATCTGTGGCAATCGTCTTTCCCTCAAGCTTTAAAAATCTCTTAACTGATTTAATGTCTTATATCTCAATTCTACTGCCAGATTGATATTAATTAATAGTACTTCACTTAGATTCTTTCCTCTGTCAGCCATCTTCAGTGGTTCCTGATGCCTAAAGAAAAAAAGTAATGAACCTTTAGCCTGACATTCAGTCCCCCCACTTTCTGACTTTACCTTACCTTTCCATCCTATTCGCCTGTAAAACCTCTGTTTTAGGTTTACTGTTCCCAAAATATGCCTTGTGCTTTCTTCTCATGATACTTTGTTCATGCTGTACTTCCTACAAAGAGACCTGTTTCTCTTTACTTACTTAAATGCTATTTGGTTTTTAAATGTTGAACCCAAGCCTCAACTCCTCTGTAAGCTCTTCCTAGACCTTAACAGGTGAAATAGTCTCTCCCTTCTCAAAACAGTGATGTTTATTGTCTGTTCTATTTTTAACATTAATTATGTCATGCTCGTTATCTAACTGTTTTATAGTAATTAACAAGATATACAAGCTCCACTGCATACTTTAGACTAGTTCTTTCTCTCTTCTCTTTCTTTCCCTCCTGCTCATTTATCAAATGTCATACATATCAGGCACTATATGAGGTGCTGGGCTGTACTCATGACCAAACACTTGACATGAATCCCATTCACATGACACTTGAAATTTAGTAAGCTACACAGACATTAGTCAAATAAATTGACAAGTAATATACAAATGCAGCTGTGGTAAGTGCTCTAGCTTTTAAGGGGATTTATTTGATCTCAGATGGGCATAGTGTAAGAGTTAAGAAGGTTGGCCAGGCGCAGCGGCTCATGCCTGCAATTCCAGCACTTTGGGAGGCTGAGGTGGGTGAATCACCTGAGGTCAGGAGCTGGAGACCAGCCTTACCAATATGGTGAAACCCTGTCTCTACTAAAATTACAAAAATTAGCCATGCGTGTTGGCATGTGCCTGGAGTCCCAGCTACTCAGGAGGCTGAGGCAGGAGAGTCGCTTGAACCCGAGGGCGGAGGTTGCAGTAAGCTGAGATCGCGCCACTGCACTCTCTCCAGCCTGGGCGACAGAGCAAGACTCCATCTCAAAAAAAAAAAAAAAGAGAGAGAGAGTTGGAAGCAGTGGGGAGAGTTCCACAGAAGGAATAGCAGGCGGAAAGCACCATGATTGTACATCCCTTGATTCATGCATCATGTCTTGTATTTCTTTGTTAGCTGAATGATACCTTCCACATAATAGGGACTCAGCATTTGCTGATTTTTCTTGAATCTTAATGTATTCTAACCAAACCTGTTAGATTGATACCTTCCCTTGCCTAGTTCCTGTTCCTGTGAAATATTTCCCACAGAGATCTCACTCTTTTTGGAACATTCTGCTAATGTTACATCTGGCATTAGTACATGGTACCTGCTATATTGCCTTTCATTATATTTGTTTTTTTTGTTTGTTTGTTTGTTTGTTTGTTTGTTTTTAAGACGGAGTCTTGCTCTGTAGCCCAGGCTGGAGTGCAGTGGCCGGATCTCAGCTCACTGCAAGCTCCGCCTCCCGGGTTCACGCCATTCTCCGGCCTCAGCCTCCCGAGTAGCTGGGACTACAGGCGCCCGCCACCTCGCCCGGCTATTTTTTGTATTTCTTAGTAGAGACGGGGTTTCACCGTGTTAGCCAGGATGGTCTCGATCTCCTGACCTCGTGATCCGCCCGTCTCGGCCTCCCAAAGTGCTGGGATTACAGGCTTGAGCCACCGCGCCCGGCCTATATTTGTTATATGCTACTTGTTTTATTTCTGTTTCCTTACAAGTTTGTAGGTTTCTTCAACCTTTTAGGCCTTTTAGGAACTATACATGTCCTATATCTTAAATATCTCATATGTCTTAGGATTCATTCCTAGTATTTCCTAAATGTTGTGCTTAAGTATTTATTGATCATGATAAGAGACCCAATTTTCTCCTTCCTCCTCTCTCTCTCCTTCCACTTCTGGGGAATAAGAGTCAGTGACTGTAGGGTCTTTTGCCTCTCATCAGAGAAAATTCAGGGCTGGATGTTAACAACCAGATCTTTCTCAGGCTACTGACAGACAAGGATGGAAGAGAAATCCATTTCTTTGAGATTTGGGGGAAGAAATGCCTGGTGATTAAAGGAATAAGCTTACAAAGAACCTTGAGGATATATAAGGAAAACTGGCAACAAGACTACATGGTAGCATAGAAGGGAAATTGGGCTTGTGATCACTGGCCAAAAGGGACAATGCCCAGGATCCAAAGCAACTTGACTTTTATGGATTAAGCTGAGCCAATTTTCATACGCTTGGGTCTTAATGTTTTTTCAGTATTGTCCCATGAAAACCAAATGTGAAAGGAACTCGCTAAAGCATGAGAGAAAAATTAAACAGAAGGGGCTTGGCCATGAAATCAGAAGTTCTTCCAGCACAGCCTAATTCAATCCTCCATGCTCATGGGTAGGCCTATGAGTTCAGACCTTGACAGTGTTGGTTTAGATTTCTAAAAGAAGCTAGAGTGACAATCAAAGAGTCATCCATTTTATTTAGTAGCTTATTCTTAACAGACAAAAACAAAACAAATCTTACACACCTTTTTTTTCCTAGATAAATTTGACCTGGTTTAGTCTTTAGTGCAATGAATAGAAGAACCATGCCTAAATACTTCTGCGTCAGTAGAGTTGGCCATTACTGAGCCGGGAGGCCCATGCTAACTTTCCAGCAAAGGTAGTGTGTTACTGTACAAGTGAACTAGGTTAGCTAGCAAGAGTAAAGGACCAGGGCAGCAGCCGTGGGGAGGGCACAGTGTCCGGACTTGTAGCAATAGTATAACTGGCTTCCTTTATCTGCTCAGACCTTATAGGGAAACTCCTGGATGATTTTATTAGGCTGACAGGGGTTGGGGGAATAATGGGGTGAAGCACATTGCAGAGGTTTTGGAAGCTTCTCATGGGAACTTCACCATCCCTTAGAGCAGCTGGTAACCCTACTCGTTTTCATTCAGAAGCATCAAAACCAAAGCATCACCCTCCATGCCCAAATTCCAGGATTGGAACTCTTCTGGAATCCATGGCTTTCTCTTTGGGCTGCTTGCAGCTACACAAAAGGCTGGGCCTCGACCTTGGGAGATCTTGGGCCCAACAGCTATTAGTCCTGGCATTTGGATTCCAGGGTTGAGGCTTCCCATTAGTGCCTCCCATACACCAAGGTGTTCAGCTCCTGAGTTGAATTTCAGGGGCTAGAACAATAGCAGCTCCCACCCCTGTGGAAGACAGGGAAATACAGTGTACTTCATGAAAGGGAAACAAAAGGGTGCTTTATTTTATTTTATTTTATTTTATTTTATTTTATTTTATTTATTTTAAAAAGGCTCTACAGTGGCAGGACGCTGCTGCGGATGGGGGCACAACAGTGTAAGTGGTAGATTTTCCAAGATTTCCCCTCCCTATTGTCCTCCGAGTTCCTCTCTTCCTGGTCCTATCAGTAGCAGAAGATTCAACAAAAGCCTTCATGAATGCCTCTTTATTTCTGAAAAGGAACTTCTATCCCTCCCTTTCCCATTTCCAGACTTGAAATCTTTCATCAGCTATCTCACTTCCATGTTGAAACCTGGACCACTGATTGTAAGTCTAAAAATCTGGGTGTCCTACCCCATAACCAGGCCAAGATATCTGCCCCCAATGTTAAAGTCTCTGAATATTTCCCTTCTGTACATTCAATAGATTTGAGCATATATACATCTATATACATCTTTCTATATATATATTATCTCTGTTTCTTTCTTCTTAGATAAACCTTTCATATGTGTCATATCCTAATTTCCCAAGCCTCCCCACTTCTTATTTGCGAGCCTAAGCAAGACTCAAGAGTTTCATTGATTTCACTAGGTCCCTCAGCATCATTTTTTTCTCATCTTCACACCCCAGATATCTTCCCCCATCAGTTGTTTTGCCCGTCTTCTGAAATCTCCCCTTTTTATACCTGTGCCTACTACTGTCCTGATATTCCAAGTCCACGGTTGGTATGGGGGCCCATTTCTCACCAGACCTGGCTGCTTCTGAAACTCGGCCTATTGCCTAAAAGAGGATTTCAGTCTTTAGACAGACTATAGTCTAAAGAATGATTTAGAGTTAAGGTTGGGGGTAGTTGTTCCCTGTGGGGGGCTTATGGGAGAAGATGCCAGATTGCATTAATAGGACAGTGTGATTTAAAGTGCAACTTAAAGCAAAGCCTGGGATGATAATGGAGGAGATTCCAAAAGGGTAAGTCAGAAAATGTTTTCTTCTCACTTTGTCATCCAAGAGTCTAGAGGCTTGAGTCTGGGGGCTTAGAACAGACAGCAGGGGAATGGGAAGAATGTAATGCCTTCAGGAAGGAAGCATAGCATGGCAAAATAAACCAGATGGAGGTTAACTTGCCAATAGGTAAGAAGGTACAGATACACACACACACACACACACACACACACACTCACACACAGCAGTACATCTTGTCCCTACACACAGAAAGAAATCAGGTAAGTCTAATGTTGAATAAAGTTGAGAATGCAGAAGCTGACTCTTGGCCTTCTGTTCTCTGTTTCAGATTTTTTAAGTTTTTGTGGTTCTTGTTTTTATGCCAACTAGAAGGTAATGGTGGGGTTTACAGTGGATGGACACTGAAGGGTCTTCATTTTCAAGATATAGTTAGTTGAGTTCAAGGAGAGATTAATATAACAAGACCTTGTGCAATTATAGTAGGTGGCGATCATGGGTCTAGCCTCAAAATTTTGTGTTTCTCTGCAAGGCTCTGTACATAGATGCATGTATATATTCTGTAGCTTGTAACAATTGGCTGAGACCACCTTAAATAAACTGCCACTTGATTCATAGTGGGACTATGCAGTACCACTATGTGGGGCTTCCTTGGTACCAAAGTGAGACCAGAAAACACTCTAGGGATTTAGGGCTTTGGATAAAGCTCTGGTGCTTATATGCCCTTCCCTGACCCTTACCACAGACCCCTCCAGGGAACAAGGAATAGGCTGTGTCTGATCTCTTAAAGTCTGCTTTTTAACTTGCCTGAAAATGGCCTCATGGCAGAGGAGAGTAGAGATGGCACTGATTTTCTTCATTTTATACCAAGTCTCAGGAATGGCTGAGGGAAGCCATGGATATTTGATCAGCGGGTATAATTTCCTCTCCTTCCAACATTGCCTAATGAAATAGCTGGCACTTTTCAGAAGAGCACTGGGAGGTGTAACTGAGAATAGTGGCTGCCAGCCACAAAGTTCTGCTTCTGCCCAAACCTTAACAAAGCATCACCAATTCTCAGAGGCACTGTACAGCAGTTTGGAAATCTGAGAATTTACCCATCCCTCATGGTGAGATTGGGTTAACTTTCTGGGGAATCTGTGCCCTGTGAATCTAGTTTTACTTGAGCATCTGTGTTAAGAGAGGAAGGCCCTTGCATTTTCCCTCCCTTCTCCCAAAGAGTTGGGGTTAAGGAAGAAGGATCTAGGCTGGGCAGGAAAGGAAGAAGAGAAGCCAGGTACAATGTAATCTGGAATATTATTTTCAGGCCTTTCCATGGGGCCTTGGTACTGGACTCTTTTCAAAGGAACATATTGGCTTGTGTCCTTCCATTCACAGGACACAGGGAAACAGATCTTCTCTGGGCTACCTGGAAGATAGGTTTAAAGGTTTAGACAACAACTTGTGTTAGTCACTCCAAATTGAAGAGTTCAGAATCCAGGATAGATATGGGTGGTTATATGTTTATGTTTCTTAGGCCAACTCCAATTCTCTGAGAACAGGCTATGAAGGAACTGGGTATCCTGAGAGTGTTCACTTGACAAACTATAGAGGAAAAATAGTGGTGACCATGATTCTAGGTTATGGTCAGAAGTCACCAGCAGAAATCAGCTTCATGGTGGCAAACCCTGGCTTCTTTCAACAGAGGTTGGTAGAAACCCTAGGATACACTGATATCAGATTCCTGTATTTCTGAAAGCACAGACCACAAAGTGACCATCAGAGAGAGTCTTGCCTTTGGGAACTTGCTAGATGGAAAGGTAACAGAGGGAGCTCCAGCCTCAAGTCACCAAACTTCATGGTGGTGGCAGGAGGTGGGGGGAGTCTGTCCGTCCAACCACATGATCCTCCTAATGTGAGTATCCAAGCATAGCTGAGGCCTTCTAAGCCACTTCAGCCTAATCCCTCTCTTTCCCCCATCCTGGCTTAAGGGAGGTATATGTATTGGGGCAGAAGCGGGAGGAGTGGAAAGGGGACAGTGGGAGGGGAACCTGGACTCCAGTTGGCCTAAGCTACCGACAGGCCACTGGGTTAAAGAAGAGGGGGTGGAGGATGGGTGCTTCGGGTGATCTCCAGTAAACCCGGATAGTATTCCTTACCAGGGCACTGAAAGAGAGGAAAAGAGACCAGAGGAATGGGGGAGTGGGAACAGGTCATCAGACGTTGCTGATGCGCACACTAAGGGCACTGCCCTCCTTCTCAGCTTGCTCCCTTAATGACTCCTCCAGCTTGAGCTTTTCAGGATCTCCGTAGCGTACAGTGCTGTCACGGAGGCCACTAGGAGAGGCCACTTTCACAACTTGGTCAAAAAGACTGAAGTCAGCTATGTATTTACCACTGGCTGACAGTGAGATGGCAGGTGTGAACTCGTAGCCCCAAAGGATCTCCTCTGGCAGGTAGGAAGTGCGCACCTGACAGGTGGCACTGGTGGACTCCACTGTCCCACTTAGGATCAGCACCAGCTCGAAGTCACCCTCACCGCTGCGAAGAGGGAGATCTTTCAAGGGACTGGTCTCATCTACCACATGATAGAAGGTAAGGGGTAGAATAAGGAAGGGGCTGTCAGAGGCCGTGTCTACTTGGAAAGTCACATTGACTTGGTTGAGCCGGATGTTCTCCCCCTCCTTGGTTTGGTGGGTCTGAAGCAGTTTTCCTGTCACCTGGCAGCCAATGAGGAGGCTCTTGCGCATGTTGGCAACTCGGATCATGAGGCAGGGCTTCCCATTGTGGGAGGCCACAACTGCATGCTGGCTGAAACGAATGGTCTCAGCCCGCTTCTTGGGCCGGGCAATCTTCGCCAGGAAGGTACCTGTGATGAAGATTTCCAGGATGGTGGTGAGCACCAGCTGGGCAATAAGAAGCACAATGGCCAGTGGACATTCCTCACTGATGTAGCGGAAGCCATAGCCAATGGTGGTTTGGGATTCAAGGGAAAAGAGGAAGGCTCCAGTGAGTGTGTGCACCTGTACCACACAGGGGGTGTGGTTGGCCGGGGGGTCCAGCTCCAGCAGGTCCCCATGTGCCACAGCTACCAAATACCACACCACGCCAAAGAGGAACCATGTGCCTGCAAAGGTCGCAGAGAAGAGCAGAAGCTTGTAGCGCCACTGCATGTCAATGAAGGTTGTCCATAGGTCCTTGAGGTAGAGGAAGCGCTTGTCGGCAATGTGCTCCATTCTCACATTGCTGCGACCATCTTTTGTCAGGACTCTCCGCCGTCGTATCCCTGGGCCCATTAGGGGCCGGCTTTCTGTCTGAGTGGTCTGACTGTAATACACCTTGGCAACTGACGTCATCTGGAGGGAGCAAGAGAGCATAATGGAGGTTATCGTAGAAATCCAGCTGACTCCTAACCCCCACCCCATGGGAGGGAGGAATTAACATTCATTTGGGTGTCACTTATGTGTTCTTATATTACCAAATGTTTTTTGAGCACTTGCTATGTGCCAGGCACTGTGCAGGGACCGAGGCAGGCGGATCACCGGAGGTCAGGAGTTCAAGACCAGCCTGGCCAACATGGCAAAACCCTGTCTCTACTAAAAATACAAAAATTAGCTGGGCATGGTGGCATGAGCCTGTAGTCCCAGCTACTTGGGAGGCCGAGGCAGGAGAATCGCTTGAACCCGGGAGACAGAGGTTACAGTGAGCTGACATCGCGCCACTGCACTCCAGCCTGGGTGACAAAGCGAGACTCCGTCTCAAAAAAATAAAAAATAAAATAAAATAAAATGACATCATTCTGCTCTCCAAGAACTCACAGCCTTGTGAGAAAGATGCCTATTTAGTAAGCAAATAATTGCAATACAGTCTGATATTTGTAATTCTTAGAGGAAGAGAGGCAGAAAAGAAAGAGTAGTAGCTTCACAGTTCCTTGAAGGTGAGGGTGAGACTAACGAGAGCCTTCACCACAAAACCAGTCCTCCGAAGATCTCTAATTTTGAAATAGGATCCCTTCCCACCCTCATGAATGGCTATGAAGCAAGACAAGCTATCCTGTTGAAATCCTTCTGGACCAATCCCCCTTAACACACACACACACACACACACACACACACAACCTTAATTTCTTCATTCTCTGCTCTACCCCCAAGCCAATACCCACTGGTGTTACTAAGATATTCATCTGGTTCAGAGAATAGCGGAAACTACCCATTCTTTTACCCTTCAAGATGCTCTCTAAGCACCTAGACCATTTCATTTTTTATCATCATCATCATCTGTTTGCATTATCTGGGGAAATTTGGTCTGAGTTAGAGTCTAGGGCAGTTTTAGGAAGAGTACAGATGGGATTTGAACAAAAAGAAATAAGCAGTGGTGGAGGAGAAACAACATGTTGAAACTTCCTGGCAGCACTGGGACATTTTCTCAAGGACTGGCAGAAATGCCAGATTGTGGGTGGCAAAATTGTTTTGATGGAGTGAAGTAGAAGAGCTAGGGGTGTACATTAACTAGCAGCTATGTCTGCACAGGCTCAAATTCAGGATTGCTATTTGTTCTGATAGCAGAAAGTGGGGCAAGCCACTGAAATAGGAGACCATTCACTTAATACAAGGTGCCTGCCACCCTTGTTCAAACAGTAACTTGTACTTTTCCAGCACAGAAAGAATTTTAATCACTTGAGCCCTTGGACCCTGGATCTGATAGCCAGATCTTCTGTGGAGCAGGGTGATCTCTGGGGAGTTTGGCCCTTCTTGGAGAGGCTCATTACATTCTCCATTCGAAAAAGTCCGAACCATTGCATTTTATGATTCTTCACACTGCCCACCCCACCTCCCACCTCTATTTTCCCCATAACCTTACCCATGGAAAACTTCAAATTATTTGGGCCTGACCATATGCCCAACCAGGTAGGCACTGAATTGGAGATCACCAATGGATGAGAACCCCAAGAATGATCACAGGCAACAAGGATGCCCAATTTACCAGCCCACAGGCCATTTGGAACTTCTGTTCATGCGAGACTATTCAACCGGTTCTGGATGTTGTTCACTCCCCTATATCCTTGGCTGCTTTGGAACAAAAAGGAAGCTCTGCAACTCTGAAGTTTGAAGAATTTGTATTTCAAGCCTAAACAAAGCCATATTCAGTACTCAGTAGTAGTAATAATAACATAACAACCATACTGCCTGTATCTATATACCATTTTAGAATTCACACATTAGAATACCTTCTCATTTGATCCTCAAACCCTTGAAAAAAAAGATGTAAACTCCTATAAGATATTTTGAGGAATATTAGAGAACAGAGAACATGCTGTAAAATTGGAGATGAATGAACATAGTTTTAATTTTCAAAAAGAAAAATGAAGTACCTTTCACAAACTACAAACAAACAGGTAAGATATTGCTCCTAGGCAAGATTCTAGAATGGAATATTAAGATTATGAGTACTTGGGCAGGATGGGGGAAAGGAAGTTATCAATAGGACCCAGTGTGGATTTACTAAGAACAAGTCACATCAAAATAGCCTAATTTTGGCTGAGTGTGGTGGTTCATGCCTGTAATCCCAGCACTTTAAGAGGCTGAGGCAGGAGGATCGCTTGAGGTCAGAAGTTCAAAACCATCCTGGGAAACAGCAAGACCCCATATCAGCAAAAATTTTTAAAAATTAGCTGGGTATGGTAGCACACACCTGTACTCCCAGCTACTTGGAGGCTGAGGCAGGAGGATCACTTGAGCCCTGGAGTTGGAGGCTGCAGTGAGTTATCATCATGCCACTACACTGTAGCCTGGGCAACAGAGTGAGACTCTGTCTCAAGAATAATAATAACCTAATTTTCTTTTATGGTAAGGCTACTAAATTGACAAATCGAAGAGGTGCAACAGAGAACATGTACCTAAACTTCAGGAGATTTTTGACAACATTTCTCATTATGACCTGGGGATAAGATAAAGAAAAGTGAAGAGAATGCTAATCTAACTCGGTGACTTTAAAAATCAGTGGTACTGGTGAGTGGACCATGATGGCCTGGAATTCATTTTCTATTGATACACCAGAGAGCTTTATCTTTGGCCTTGCCCTATTCAATTTTCTTAACATGAACTTCATTCAAAACTATAGAATGCTATGGCCATCAATTATATGCCTGACAGAAAGCTGGGACAGATAGCAAATGCAAGAGCTCGGGCAGAATTAGGATCCAAAAGGAGTCAAATAAATAGGCGAAGTCTAACAAAAATGTTAAGTGCTGGATAATGTACTTGGGTCCAAAAATTACCTGAGCAAGTTCCGGATTGAGAAGATGTGATTTAGCAAAGCAGTACAATATAAAAAAGTTAAACATATTAGCAGAAAATAATCCAATATGAGTTATTCATGTGTTTTGATTGCCAAAAAAGCAAACTAATCTTAAGCTACTTTAGTCGAATTGAAGTCTCTAGAATAAAAAAGTAGTTGATTCTACTCTGCTGTGTTCATCCCACACCTGCAGTATCCAGCATCAAGGAACACTCAGGATATGAGAGGATTCAGAACCAGATCACATAATAAATAGTTGAAGGAAATAGGGAAGTTCATTCAGAAGAAGAGACCATCAGAAGGATATAATGGATGTGTGCAAATATTTGGTTTGAAGGGCTGTCATGTGATCAAAGGCTTGAACTTGTCCTTTGAGCTCCAAGAGGAACAGTCAGTGAGTTCATACTGCAGGGAGAAAGATTGCAAATTGACATTATAAAGAGCATTGTAACAATCAGGAAGGCACTTTGGACAAGCACTTTGCAGAGATCCTATGGTGGAGATAAAAGCTTTGGAGGGGAGATTGAAAGACTGTCTTGAAGCTTCTGTCTGTACTCATGGTGGGTCAGGATGCCTGCCTTCTCCGCCCCACTTCTACCCCTGCACTTTCTGTGGTGACATTCAGGGATCCTTAACTGGAGTCCTGGCTTTGTTTATGTTGAGGAGAGATTGTACATATCTTGGAGAATGGAAGCTCTTAGGGCCCAAGAAAAGCCTTGCTTATCGTTCCCAAAATATTAGTCTATAATTCCTTCTCACTTTAAAGTTTATAAAATATACAGTTTGATCCTCACACCATGAGGTAGGTAGGAAAGGCACCATACAAACTAAGGCTCAGAGAGCTTTGCCGCAAGTAGTTTAGTGGTAAAGTTGGAACAAGAATCCAGGTCTCCCAGCTCCTGGTCCAGAACTTTTTAATTGTAGCAACTGCTTTTGTGTGCCCCAGGTTCATTCTCATGGACCTCATGCTCTCAGCAGATGCCCCTACGGCACCCTGTATGTAAGACTACACAACCCAGGGTTAAGGCTCTAGACTCATGGGCACTGTAGATTTCGGCCACTGCTAGCCTCTTTGTTGCCTCTGGCTGTTGTGATTGCCACCTCCAGCTGTTGTGCCTGTGGTTGCCAGCCTTTATATCTGCCACCTCCAGCTGTTATCTGCTGCTCCCAGCTGTTGTGCCACCTCCCACAGCCAGGCAGCTTTGTTCTCTGCGGTGGCCAGAGTCAGAAGCGAATAAACAATCAGCTACACTCCACCCTCAAGCTGCCCGGGCCCCTGGGGAAGGAAGCAAGCCAAAGCTCTGGAAATCATTTGTTGTGCACCCCACCACCCCCGGCACCCCCGCAAAATAAAACATACTGTTTCCTCTAGAGGGTGCTATTTCCCAAAACAGTCCCAGCCAGCCAAATACCAGAGACAGAATTCTGAAGACCAGCCTCTGAGTGGCGAAAGAGACAGAAACAGAGACATTCACCTTCTTTCTCCTCTAAGAACTGGTGATCCTTTCCCTAAAACAAAGGCCAGTCATAGCTACAGTGATGATCAGCAGGTTCCCTCAGCAAGTACCAGTCCCACTTACTGCTACCCCTGGAAGTTCTTCCTGGAGCTGTCTTTTTTTTGCCTGAGCACTCATTTATTTTACTTGAGAGTCATTTATTCTCCAGGATTTATCAGGGCCTTTCTTGAGTAAGGACACTGTTGTTCTTGTGACTCTCAAGAACTTGATCTGTGGCTCCCCTCTGCTTTTTGCTACTTTGCTCCTGGGTTTCTCTTCCTCAAATACACCTCTGACTAGAAAGGATGCTTCAACCCCTCCCAGGGGCAGCAGGTGCAGGGGAAAGAGAAAAGCTGCGCCCGCAGGGAAAGTGCTTTATCTTTTTTCTCTGTAGCCTCTCAGCACAGCATTCATGATTTGGTCTCTGCCTGCTTCTGACTTTACCCTTGACAATCTTTCACAGGCCCCCTGAACTTCAGTGAAGAGCCTCACTACCTAATCCTTTCTACCTTTGGACCTGCTTCTGCACTGCCCTGCTCCGTGCCTACCTGATGATCGATGTCCTTTTCTTTCAGAACTCGACTCAAGTGTTAATTACCCCCTTTGACGCCTTCCCTGACTCTCAAAAAAAAAATTCATCTTCTCTGTCCCCCCATCCCCGCCCCAGAATGGGTTTACTTTACTATGCTTGCTCTTGTACATATTCTTTTTTTTTTTCTTTTTTCCAGATGGGATCTCACTCTGTCACCCAGCCTGAAGTGCAGGAGTGCAGTGGTGCAATCTCGGCTCGTTGCAACCTCTGCCTCCTGGACTCAAGCAGTCCTCCCACCTCATCCTCCTGAGTAGCTGGGACTATAGGCATGTGCCACCATGCCCAGCTAATTTTTGTACTTTTTAGTAGAGACGGGGTTTTGCCATGTTGCCCAGGCTGGTCTCGAACTCCTGGACTTAAGTGATCTGCCCACCTTGGCCTCCCAAAGTGCTGGGATTACAGGTGTGAGCCACCGCGCCTGGCCCTCTTGCACATATTCCTATTTTGAAGCATTATAGTGCTTTGAGATGATTTGTTTATCATTGTTTACCATCTTTGTGTTCCTAATTTAATACCACTGACTCTGCCTTTCATCTCTTTCCCCAGTGCCTAGTATAGTTTGTTAAGAAAGAGTAAGGGAATGACTGAAAGCCTGATCTGGACAGGCCAAGGCCCCCCTGCAGGCTGCAGTTTTATCTGCCTCACAGGAGACACCTAGTTCACACAGACCTTCAGGAGGAGCCACTTCAGAGTGCGAGGGGACCCAAGTTTACACAGGCTTTGCTAATGCTGCAGATGCTTACAACCCTGTTTTCAGAAGATAAGAAAATAAAAGCCCAAGATATCAGTCCCTCCTCTCTTCTGGGTCAACTGTTCCATTTGCAGGGGTTGGGGAGAGAATAAGCTTTGTAAATTGCTACAGAGCTTTGGAGTTGATTATGCTAAATTAGGTGACTAGAAAAGATGCTTCAACCCCCTCCCAGGGGCAGCAGGTGCAGGGGGAGGGGAAAAGCTGCACCCGCAGCGAAAGTGCTTTGTCTGTTTTCTCTGTTGCAAGAGCAAGTTGACTGGAAGGAGCTTTGGGATATGAATACTAAATGCATTCACTTCCAAATGTAAACAAATCCTTTCTTCTCCTACTTGCTGCTCTATTTTGGTTCCTAAAATACTTAAAGGGACCATCATCCTACCCATTACCCACACTCAAAGCCAGGATCATCTCAAACTGTCTCCTTGCCTCAACTCAACATTTATCTAATGCCGTGTGCTGTGGATTTATTATTTGTGCCTCCTCCCCTTCATTCCATTGTCTTCAAGTCCTAATGCCTTGTGGCTGAATCACTGCATCAGCATCCTCCTCATCTCTTTCTTTCCTCAAATCCATCCTACATTGCTCCTGGGTTTCTCTTCCTCAAATACACTTCTGATCAGGAATCAATGAACATTTATCCAGTACTTTCAAAAGCACTTTCACATTTTATTCTCATGGCATTCTTATAAAATATTAAGATTATAATTCTTGTTTTATGAATGAGGAAACTGAGGCTCAGAGAGATGGTATGACTCAGTAAACTGTGGAATTAGATTCATGCTCAGGTCCCATCTCCCAAATCCATCCACTTTTCATTTTACTATAATTGTGTTAGTTCTTTCTCTAGCTTAAAACATTTTGATGTCTTCCCATTATCTATCAAAGACAGGCCAAACCCAGGCTGGCATGTAAGGCCTTCCACAGTCTGCTTCTGAACCTGCTTTCCTTATCTCTGACCACTTCTCTGCTATGGCACACTTCTTGCTGCAAGCAAACCAACCACTCCCTGCTCCCTGCTGTGCACACCCATGCTTTCCTGCCTTCCATGATCCTGCACTTCTCTCTTCCTGAGCTCCCCTTCCTCCTTGTCTTTACCTATCCAAGTCTTATCTTTCAGAGTCCAGTTCAAATAACCCCTCTTTCATGAAGCCTTCTCTGATTCCTACAACCTTAAGTAATGCCTCCCTTTTCTGAGTTTCCATATATGTATATCTATATCCATCTATACCTGTAATGGCACCTCTCTTAGTACATGATGTATCATTTGTATTCTACTACAAATAAGGTCATTGAAAGAAGGATCCAGCATTATACACACACACACACACACACACACACATATACACACACACATATATATATGTGTGTGTGTGTTATCCTAAAGATTAGCACAATGTATGACACATAGTAAGTGCTCAAGAAGTATTTTATGATTGAATTAAGAGTAGGGGGGACTCCTAACCCACTCCAGCCATAGGGGCCAATCTAACTAACTCCATCATCACAAGGCCGAGGAGATGTGGAAGCTCTTGTCTTAGGTAGAATGGATGGAACTTCACTCTGGTCCAGAACCTTTCACTCTGGGGCCTTCTCATTCCCCCTTCTTGTTTGTATCTTCTCTTGATTTTTTAATGATGTTTTTCTTTTTTCCTTGTATACATGGAAACCCCAGATAACTAATTATCAACACTAATAGGTACGCAAAGAAACCAAATGTTTTGATCTATATTAATGTTGCCCACCACATTCAGTTTGAGTTGTGTTTTTGTTCATTTATACAATAAACACTTTGTTGTTGTCGTTGTTGTTGTTGTTGTTGTTGTTGAAACTTGGTCTCACTCTGTCACCCAGGCTGGAATGCAGTGGCATGATCATGGCTCACTGCAGCCTCCACCTCCTGGGCTCAAGTGATTCTACTACCTCATCCTCCTGAGTATCTGGGACTACAGGTGCACACCACTATGCCCCAGCTAATTTTTCTTTTTTTTTTTTTTTGGTAGATTTGGGATCCCACTATGTTGCCCAGGCTTGTCTCAAACTCCTGGGCTCAAGCCATCCTCCCATCTTGGCCTCCCTAAATGCTGAGATTACAAGCATGAGTCATCATGCCCAACCTCAGTAAACATTTTTTTTCCAGCAACTACTGGGTGCCAAATTCTAAACAAGGCAATGGAATTATGGAGATGGATCAGATGTAGATTCTTTCTGCGAAGACCCTGCAATCTAATAAAGGAGACAACTGTAAGACAGGTAGGAAGTGATAAGTGCCATAAAAAAGGTGTCAGTGAAGTGCAAGAAGAGCTTGTGAAGGGAAAACTGACATCTAGTGCAAAGGAACGGGGTTGGGAAAAATGAGGAAATCCAGGGCCACCCAGGAAATAAGGAAATAAGGATCCATTCATTTTGGTTGAAGCGTTGGGAGCACATGAAAAATCTTAATAGGACACACTGGGAAAACAGTGATATGCTCTGACCCCTCAACACCCTCCTGCTTTGTGGCCAGCCCCTGTGGGTTCCTTCATGGCCAGCTGCAGGGCCAGGGTCAGGTGCAGAACCTTGGCTTCCTCCATGGTGCTCTAGCCTGCTGGTCTTTTCGTTTCTCTTTTCTTTTTTTTTTTTTTTTTTCTTTCTTTTTTTATGGAGTCTCACTCTGTCTCCAGGCTGGAGTGCAGTGACGCAATCTCAGCTCACTGCAACCTCCACCTCCCGGGTTCAAGCGATTCTTCTGCCTCAGCCTCCCGAGTAGCTGGAATTACAGGCATGAGCCACCATGCCCAGCCGGCCAGCTGGCCATCATGTTGGCCAGGATGGTCTCGATTTCTTGACATCGTGATCCACCTGCCTCAGCCTCCCAAAGTGCCGGGATTACAGGTGTGAGCTACAGCGCCCGGCCTAGGCTGCTGGTCATTCTTCCTTAGAGTCACTAGATGATTTCTGTTTTTTGACTGTGGAGTATTTCCTCTTGCAAATGTTTGGTTCAAGGAAATGGAAGGAGAGATGGAGGGGAACTATCATGTATTGAATGCCTTCTCTAGAGCAACACTTCATATTTCATCTTTGCAACTCTGTAAAACAAATCTTATTATCTTTGTAGTTACTGCTGAGGAAATTAAGGTTCAGAGAGCTCAGGTGACACAACTTATCGGTAGCAGAGCTGAACTTTGTGCCTCTTTCTGGCTGGATTCCAAAGTCCTTTCCAGCATAACTTCATATTAATACTATAGTTTATTTGCCTTCAGTGAGCAAACTCAACACTCAACAAGCAGACATGACACCTTAAGCATAGTAAAGGTTAGCAGGAGCTAGACAGGTATGAAAAATTCACCAGCAGTGATGCCCAGGATATATCCAAGGGTTGGAGGTGACACCCTTCCTTCATGACTGCTTGATCCCATTGATTCTCTCCTAGTTTTGCATGACTCATCTTTATTCTCCCCACTTCCTTCGTGTAGACTCTCCTCCCAGCGATCTTCTCATCTCTATCCATTGTGCTTCTCTGCTTGTCCTGTCTTGTACTTCATCCTGGCTGTCACTAAAATGTCTCCCCAATGCCTGTCCTCCTTTTCACCTCCCTCTTTGACTTTGTATTGCCTACACATCTCTCTGGCTTTCCCTTCTTTTCCTTATGGTTTCTCCAGCTTCCTGTGTCTCATCCTGGGAATAGTATGCTATCCATCTAATCATAACTCTCGCCTTCAAATTCTTTACCACACTTTATCCTTCTATTCTCCTTCTGTATCCCACAGCCTATTTGTCCATATTAATAGAGACATTCTAAGCCCCAAAGCCTCCTATTCTTCTCCCTATTTCTTCCCTGTAGAAAAGAGCCTTTTGATTGAAGGATCTGGAAATGAGATCAGAAAGGGAGGCAGATTCCAGGAAGATAGGAACAGTTTCTACTATAGCTATTAATTAATCAATTTATCTTAGGTTTGAAGGTCCTACCAATCACTGTTTGGTAAAGACAAATGAATAGGTGGACAGGGACTCAGCTTGCTCTCTGTCCTACTATCTGTCCATCATGCTTAAGAACTCCAGATCCAGTTCTGTTCTTATTCCAACTTTGAGGGCTTACATAATCCTTGCAGTACTTTTCTTCCTTCCCTTCCTCTCCTATCCTTCTCCTTCCTCTTCCATGTTGGGAGAGCCCTGTATGCAGTAGAGGGGTTTTGAGCACTATGTCTCAGCACCTGAGATTAGGCTGGTCTCCACACACATACTTATCTTAGACACTTGAGCTGGGTATCTGTCCTTGCCCAGCATTCTGAAGATAGAGTGAGAGAACTAGGCTCAAGGATGTGTAAAAGATGCTCAGAACTAAGAGACAGCACTGCCTGGTGGAACATGCACTGTACTGGGAAGCAAGAAACTTGGGTGCCCATCTCAACTCTGCCACTGACTAGCTGTGACCTCAATCAAGCCTCTCAGCCTCTCGGGTCTGTATTTCCTTCATTGTGGAATGGGGGTTGGTATTAGTTCCACACGTCTCAAACTAGGGCATGCACTAGTGTGCCAGGAGGCACTCAAAGCCACAGGACTAAATTTAGTATATTTCCTGAAGTTATCAATTTTGCTCAGATTTTGAGGGAAAATGCTATTTTAATATTATGCCAACAATATACAATGAAGTAGAATAAAAATTTTGAATGGCTTAAGACAAAAAGAGATTTCAAGGATGTCCAGTGTGTGGCCGCTTATGGCTCATCCCTGTAGATTCTAGGGCACAAATTCCCTCTCCTCTGCCTTTCAGGACATGTTGCGAGGTCAGTCTGGGAGGTGCTATGTTAGAGAATGATTAGGTCACTTCCTGCTGTAAATCTCTATGTCCAGCCCGAGTTGCTCCCACAGCAGTCTGGTCCCACTCCTCCCCCCGGCCTCGGTGGAGAGAGCAAACAGCTACTCAGACTCCTCTCACCAACCATATTATCTCTTTTTTGGATACCAGTTCCAACTTGAAGAGCTACCTTAGAGTCCTCCAGAAGGAGATCAGTTACTTTGGGATGAAAAAGAAGCACTTCTGGCCTTCCAAGTGTTCTTAATGAGGGTGGGGGAAGAGAAAAGGAAGGAGAAGGGTAAGAGAGGAAGGGCAGGAAGAAAAGCACTACAGGGTTATGTAAGCCCTCAAGGTTAGAAGAAGAATGGAGCTGGATTTGGGGTTCTTTTCAAACTTGATGTCTTTATTCATTAAGCCCCCTCCTGTCTTGCCCCAAGGAAAATAAACAAATAGAAATGGAGCCAGATGCACACAAATCTTGAGGTGCGGAAAAAGAGGGCAGTGTGTGTGTGTGTCCCAGGGCCTGACTCTCCAGCTGAATCACTGTTGCCTCTGTCTCCCACTCCCTGGTCTCCTTCCCCCTTTCCCTCCCATCCTCTAGCCCCAGCCTGACACTGAGGCCCTGGCCCATGGAAGAATAGGCCTTTCTTCTCTTGTGTCAACGTTTGGAAAGTTCTCATAGTCTGATCAAAAGAAAGGATAAAAGCCTTCAAAGCATTTCCTGGGAGTCTGTAACCTCTGCAGGGCCCTTCTGACCTGCCTGTGTGTTTTCCAGTCAAGAGAGGGAGGGACAAAAGATGGGGCCACATCAGATGTTCTCTGTTTAGACACCACCCCTGCCTGTCAGTGTGAGCTGACCAGGACCACTGCCCCTTCCTCCACCTCAGTCCCCAAGTGGTGCCTTCTGTCCCCTGCAAGAAAGGCACAGTGTTCCGTAGAGAACTGCCCACAGGGTGGCATCTTGGGGACCCCCTGTTTCCCCGGCTGGAGAAGGAGGACTTCCTGGTTCTTGTGGCAAGTGGGTGCTGCCTCTTTGATGCACCTGCCCTCTCAACCTTTCACACTACCCCTATTGCACGCCCTCCTGAGTTATCACCCCTTCCCAGTATCTGCTGCTAATCATTGTCTGGGCCAGCAAGGCTCAACAGGAGCTGGTCCTTTGTGAGGAGCTTGGCACTAGGCAGAGTTCAACTGAGGACAGAAGCGGTACCACTGTCTCCTCAGCCCCAGCTCCAGCAATCCCGGTAGCCTCCCAGCCTGGCCCCATCTGGGTCCTCACCTCAGAAGAACATCTACTAGGAGACATTAACCCATCCCTCCTCATCTTGACTGAACAGCAGAAGAATTCGCGTCAGTGCTAAGAGTCAACTGGAAGCAATGGCATCTATAGAAATAACTCGTGTTGCTATTGTTATTCCTATTGTTACCACTAAGACATGAAATGCTGAAAAGGTTCCCAAGGACACTAGGGAAAATCTCAAGAGGGCCCAAGCTAGGTTAGGGAGTCAGGGTGATAAACAAGAAGTCTGTTCAGGACCCTCCTTCCTGTGTCAACTCTGCCTGGATCTCCAATCAGTCACCACTTGGCCTAGGCCCTGAGATTCCCTATAGGGAGAATCCATACCCAACTTATCTCCAAAGATCCTGGTTGAGGGGATCAACCTAGTTTAGATATCAGAAGTGTTTTTTCAGGCAGAACCCCTCAAGAGAGTACACCCCCACCCCTAGTCTCTGCAAAGGGGCTGGTCAGGTTGCAGATGGGGAGTGTGGAAGTGGTGGAGGTGAAAGGGAACTCCTGCAAATTTCGAGCTTCACCAGCGATTTGCCACTCTCCACCCCATGCGGAAGACTGACCTCCCCACCATCAGGGGGTGGGGCTCCCCAGTACCTTGGGGCCACCCTCGCCTTTGCAGTTGCCTGTCTCGTAACCTCACAGCCCCTACCCCCACTCCAGCTCACTCCTTTTACCATTAGGTTGAATTATATGAAATCGTCCATTTAATACATGGGTTCCCTATTGGCAATATCAAAGGGTTCAATTTAATAATACCTAATAACAATAAAAATAACAGTAACAATCACCTCTGTAAGATGGGGTTTTGAAGTCTACAAAACACTTGCACAAATTCAGAATTACTCCATTTGCCCCCACAGCCACTCTGGGGGGCAGTTAAAGCAACAGGAAGCAAGAAGCTCTCTCCAATGTCACAGCTGAACTTCCCATCATTAAATCCAAGGGCGTCTTCTCAGCCCTTGACCCCAACAGTCTCTGCTGCACTTGAGACTGATGACTGACTGGTCTGTTCTTAACACTCTCTTTTGGCTTTTATTGAGGTGTGGTGGGAATCCACTGATTTTATCCACCTTGATTAGCCATTAAGTAGCTCTGCCATTTCTAGGCTTTGTGATTTGGGGCAAATCACTTAAACGTATGGGTTTCTATTTCCCTTATCTGCAAAAAGGCCTAATAATACAGAGGTGACGGGAGAGTTCCATGCAATCATATGTGTCAGAATGCTGCATGGGTTGTGAACACTACATGTGTGCACAGTCTCACCGTTACTCTCGGACACCATGTTCTTGGGGTTCTCTCTCTACTGCTCTGTTTATTTTGGATCATCTCTCTTGCTGTAATCTCTCCTCTGCACCTTAAGTGTTGGTGTTTCTCAGGAATCCATCCACCCTTGGCTGTCATCCCTGACCACTGTCCTCCATCTTCCTCAACTGTTTCCCTGCTCCGTGGATTCCACATCACTTCTGCCCTGTGTATCCAAGTACTTACAGGCTCCCCCTATCTGGAGCATTCCAATTTTAACATGTTCAGACTCAACGTCCTGTCTCCTCAAAAGAGTCTCTTTTGTGTTTTCCTTCTTGTTCACAGAATTACTCTCCACTAGGTGCACAAGCCTTAGAATTACCCCTGCTTTCTCTCTTCCCCCTCATCTGATTGGTAACTAGGTCCATCAATTCTGCCTTCGCGACTTCTCTTCACGTCCATTGAGGCTGCCCTACTTCATTCACCTGAGGTGTTGCAATGGTCTCCTGGTCCTCCTGCAGCCAAACTCACTGTGCTTACCTCAGTCCTTGGCTGCCTCAGTGCACACATTCTGACCCCATCACTTGGCTTTAAATTCTTCAATGAGTTCCCACAGCTTTCGTGATGAAATTCAAACTTCTTGGCAAAATCCTTCAATGTCTGACTCCACCTTACTCTTCACAGCCTCCCCTGGAATATTTTCCCTATGCAGCCCATATTCTAGCCACGTAGAACATAGCCTGTGCTCCACTTGTCTGTCTCCATGTCTTTGCTCAGGCAGCTCGCTCTGCCTAGAACACCCTCTCCCTGCTCCCAGACTCCCCTCAAGACTGCTCTCTTCCCTTTCAAATCATCTTCCTCCTTCAAGGCCCTGCCCCAGTGCCCTCTCCACTGTGGAGCCTTCCCCACCTCCCAGGTAGAAAGAGTTACTCTCCCTCTGTGTTCCCAGGACATTTGCCACATCATCCTTTGTTCTTCTCTAGAGATTGTGAGCTCCTTAAAGGCACAGACTGTATCTTAGTCACCTTTGTAAGCTGTTACCTTTAAATTTAACCTAACTGGTTAGTATAGAGGAAGGAATTAGAATCTCTGGGTGATTCTGGGCTAGGAATGTCAACTATACAGCATGTAAGCCAACACTCATCACCCCACCACCCCTTAGCAGATAACACTAATTCATCGCAGTGCTTTTTTTCTGACAACCTCAGAATCATCCTCAATATGGTGATACAGAGAGCCATTTTCAATCAAATGGAGTTAACCCAACAAATGAAACCTATTTCTTATCCTGGCATGTCTGAGTCACAAAGTTCCCTATGTATTCTTCTTTCCTGCTACTTGCCATCCTGTCTGTGTCACTTACTAGCTATGGGAACTTCAGTCAATCTCTTAATCTCTCTAGGGCTCAGCTTCCTCATCTAAGGAGGCAATAAAACCTTCCATTATGTGGTCAGGATTACATGATTTAAAGTATATGAAATCTGTAAGGCCCTTATGCAAATAAAGACACTATTATTATTCCTGCTTTGCAGATGAATGAAAAATATTACTGAATTAGGGAAACTAAGGTTCAGAGACATAAAGTCACTTGCTGACATTTATTTAATGGCAAAACCAGACCCCGTGTCTCCATATCCTGTGGGCTTTTCCTTCACATTACCCCTCCATACCGCAGTGGCCTTGATGATGCTCAAGTTACACCATCCCTTCTATCTCCTTTCTCCAGGTGAGTTGTGGAGTAAGATTTACTCTAGCCCCAGAATTGAAGGGGACTTCCAACCCACTATTCTTTATCCCACCTCTGTATAATTCCTCCAAAACCCTCTCAGCCTGCCAAGAGGTGGGCAGGTGTGTGCTGAGGATGCTGAGTAGAGCCAAGTTCCTTAATTACTATCCTTCAGCCTCTCACCCTCTTGTCTGCCCCCAGCCTCAGGGGTATCAGGCAGCTGGCAGCCTTCTCAAGGCCGAGGACGACCAGGGCCCTGGAGATAAGGTTCTTGGGGTGAAGACTACTGAGTTGTCACCTGATCTACCAGAAGAGTTTGAGAAACTAGGGAGGGAATGATGAGACCTATTCCTTGGAGTCCCAGGGCCAAGACAGGGTTCTCCACCTGAGTGAAGAGGGGCAGGCTGACCAGATCCCAGCTGAATTGTCCTTCTCTGTACACTTTCCTGTCTTTGAACTTGAAGTGGTGTTGGCTGGAAATGAGGGGAGGCTTGGACCTAGTTGGTGGAGGGCCCAAGAGGTAGTGGCGGGTAGGGGAGGCAGAAGAGCTACTCCCCATTGTGAGAGCACCCCCAGGGCCGGCTCCTGTAGAGGTTTTTTCATCAGCTCCACGCCTTCCAGGAAGGACCATCCCCATCTTCCCAAACAGAGAACCTTTTCTGGACTGCTTCTTAATCTGTATTTTGTTCATCCTTTATCCTTCTCAGTCCCTGCTATTTCTTGACTTAAAAGAGCCTGTAGGATTGATGTTCTACATCACTTTTCCTCCTTCAGGCCCCCTTTTCCATGTGCCACCCACTTCATCTTCGGAAGTCCTTCCTCTGAGCTTCCCATTGAAGTTTCAACGTTTGGACACTTGGGGGCACTGAGTCAGGCTCCTTGGCAGTCTTCTCTCTAGTTTCCCTAGCTCTTCTCTGCAGGCTGCGCTCAGCCCCACCCTGTCAACACTCTCCCTACTCTCTACAATGAGAGGGGCAGATGGGGAAACTGAGGCCCACAGTGGGAGTGCTTAGTAGGAGTGCCTCAGTGATAGAAATCCAGAGTCTTTTGTGGAAGGTACATCTCTCTCTAGTGGTGGGAAAGGACAGAGGCAGAAAACTTCAGGCCTAAGCCAAAACTTGTCCAGAGGCAGACAACTCTGAACTTAAAGCTTCTCCCAGCACTGGCCAGGTCGTCCTAGGGAAGCCCAATGCTTCCTTGTGCTCGTGTGACCAAGGAGAAGAGAAATTAGTCTTGGGAGAAAGGATGATCGAAAAGTAGGAAAAAGAGGAGAGGAAGTGGAGGGACCCTATCTCTGAAGCCCTTAGAATTACAGGTGTAACAGAGTCCTGTATGACCTCCCTAGCATCAATGTTGTCTATCTGTACGCCCCCACTTCACGCATGCACCATGTCCCCAGCCACACGAAACCTCTCAGTTCTTGAACAGACCAAGCTTTATTTTTAGCAAATAATGGGGCCTCTTCCATGGAACACTGTTCCTCTCCCACTTTGCTTAATTTCTCCTCCCCTTTAGGCCTCAGCTTAGATGTCACTTTCTCTGGAAAGCCTTTCTGGATGCCCCCACCCGCAACGTGGGCTGCCATCCTCTGTGTTCCCACAGTACCATGAACTTCCTACCTCAGGCTTTACAGTGCACCAGGCATCGTGCTGGGTGCTCCATGCCATGCTTCATCCTAGCCTCCCTAGGAGGGCAATAGCATTGCCCTCAGATGAATGGGTGGAAACTAGACTTACACGGGTTAACTAACTTGCCCAGGAGGACTGCTCATAAGGAGTGCACTGCAAGTCGAACCCAGGCCTGCTTGAACCTGCTTAAAGTCTGGGCTTCTCAACTTGCCATTGGACCGTGTCACAGAGTGTTCATGCTGGGAAGCCCTCTGTGGTCATCACATATAATCCCCACATTTTACTAAAGAGGAAGCCAAGGCCTAGAAAAGATGGGTAACTTTCCCAAGATCACACTGCTAGCTGGTAGCTCATGTTATTTTACATACGAATCACAGCAACAACCCTGGCCTTCTTCTTCATCTCAACTTCTGTTTTCCTACAAGATCCTTTTCCTCACCCTGGGGTCCCAAAGTGCCAGCTTCTGTGGAGCCAGCCTTGGATCACTATCCACAGAAGCTCTTCCCCAGCCAACCCAGCCACAGCCCATTATCTTCAATCTGGCCCTCCTACCTAGTAGGTCTCAGGGTCTCCCTCATCCCTGCAGTAGCTGGCCCAACAAGAAGAGTTGGAATAAGCCACAAATAGTGAGGTCCACAAGGAGGAGGCATTCAGTGATGCTCTTACTGGGCTCTGTGGAAATGATCAAGGGATTCCTTTGAGGCCACTGGAAACCCCATAGGGGCTCTGAGAGTCATTGGAACTATCTTCCAGGCCACTCAAGCTTTGTTCAGTAGGTGACTAAAGGGGGACTTTTCCTTCTCATCAGGGCAATGAGTTATCCACCTCTTTCTATCCCTCCCCTTATGCCCAGGGAATTCTTCCAATTAAGTCAAAATTTACCTGTTGGTATCTGAGCAATTTCTTCTTATTTGTACCCTTGATGGGGCTGGAGACCCAGAGGTACTCTGTACCTGTCATTCCTATTCAGAGAATTGAGCCTCTTTCCCTGACAGGTGTCCTCTCAGCTCCCTTTCCTTCTTGGGGCTCCTGTTTCCTGCATGAAGAGCAGCCTCTGACCCTCACTCAGAGAAGTCTGGGGAGCTCACCACCACTCTGGGAGGCAATCTTTCAACTTTTTACTTATTCCTTATTCACATTCCTCCCTTAAGAAGGAGCATGGGGTAGGGATGGCATGAGGACGCTGACTAGATACAGAACTAGATTCGGAGATGAGTGTCTCACTGTCCTCTGTCTCGTATAGTAACTAACTGCCCGAGCACAGCAGGGAAAGCTGAAGTTATACATTGGGAAGTTCTCTTTCTCCAGTAGGAAACATTTGGAGGCAAAAGAATCATGCCAGAGTATAAGGGCTGGGGGAGGCGTGTTCCTGCACAAAGGAAGACAGATGGATGAGGCAGCTTAAGGAGAATCCAGTAGCCAGAGGCGAAGCATTCTAGATGAGGGGAAGGGAGAAGGATAGAAGGGCCCTGAGGTTCTCCCATACAATTGTGATGTGAGGAAACATCATGGAGATTAGCACTCAATATAATATTTGCTGATGACCAAACCAATATCAGCTTACTTCTCTATCTAACAGAGTTTCTGCAACCATGACCCCATCCACCCTCCCAGGCCCCAGCACACCACTGTGCAGTCAGCCCTCAAGTCTCTGGGATCCCAGTGGGCCTTCCTGTCTTCCCTTTTTAGGGCATCTGCTCCCGACTGCTAGAAGATGCTGTGGACCAGAATAGCAGGCGAGCCATAGATACAGCCTACAGATTCTCATGCAGACATAGGGTAACAACTGGGGAAGGCCAGTGCTAGGCAGCATGAAGGACTTATAATTGATAGAAATCCCCAACTCCAAACCCTAGCTAAGAAGGCTGTGGGGTTACTTTCCAGTGATCCAGAGTTTGTAGCAGAAGTGGGGCCGGTAGGAGGGTGGGCAGTGAAAGGACGTAGGCTCACTCTGCCTAGGGGTAGTGCAAGGGTCAAGGTGACTTTCGGAGGTTCTTTCTAGACCCAGAAGCCCACTTAAGGCTCCTAGACCCGTTCTCACCACCCCTTCCCCTCACCATGCCCCCACTCCTTCCCAAAAAAGGTGGCTAAAAGAAAGCTCAGTTGGAACTGTAGATAGGGTTGGGGGTGGGGTCATCTAAGCAAAACCAAGAGACAAATAGTTGGGGGAAAAAAACACAAAAAAGCTAGAGGCGAGAGACCTCCATTCTAGTCCCAGCCTTGCCACCAGCTGCCTGGAAACCATCATCTCACCTCTCAGAGCCTTTCTGGGAAAATGATAACTGTTCCGTCTACCTCCCGGGGCCAGGAAGGGCTAGGAAATACCTATGTGCCCTGGGCAAAGGCAAAGACAGACACACTGGACCTGTGCCAGCGAGGCCAGGTGGGGCTTTCGTTATTCACATAGAGCTCAGTCCAGGGTACTAGACTTAGCTCTGGGGTAGGGGGCCTGCCCACCTAACTGTCTCCATGGTTGGAGCAGGAATGGGAGCCATGCTTAGAGTGCAGCAGAGGCTGTGTCCATGGTTAACGTATAAGCAGGTGCGGTCTGGGGCAGCAGGACATTTTCAGCCCCAGGGCCACATTCTTAAGGTCACAACAAGTGCAAACTTGTTATAACCTGTGTCAGAGCAGCAGAGGGCAGCAAGGGCATGGGGGGGAGGGACACGGTGCTGAGATGCCTGCGGCCGTGGAGGGGTGCAAAAGGGAAGGGGGTGGGGTGGGGGGAGGGTGGGTGTGCAGGTGCATATGCCAGGGGGTGGTGGTGTGGACGTGCGGTCTGTGTGCTGGGCTCAGTGTGTTGTGTCTGGGCACATCCGTTTGGGTGTGTGTTGGGAGCCGTGTGTGGGGCCGCATAGATGAGTGTATGCCTGTGTGTCTCTGCATATATGAGCCTCGGGGAGTCCTGTGGTGGGAGGAGGAGAGGTGGCAGCCACAGGCCCAGGCTGGGCATATGGAACCAAGGAGTGGGCAGGCTCTGAGCGCCCCTTCCCCTTCTCAGGCCTCACAGAACCTGCATTCCAACTCCCCCACAGACTGCCCCTGCCCCTGTGAGCCTAGGGCCTCTCCCCTCTGTGTGCCCTCTGCAGCCTGCCCTGTCAAATGCCCATCTCCCCAGCCTGCCCAGAGAGTGGGGGGGGTTGCCTCCTGCCCATCCCCCCTGGCCCAGGGCCCACTCCGCCGTGCTCTCTGGGCCCTCCGGACACTGGGGCAAAGGGGGGGGGGTGGTGGGGGAGGCTCTGAAAGCAGGTGACTGTTTGGGGGAACTAGGGGACAGAGCCCCCATTGTGCCCGCCCCGGAGCCGCCTCAATGGAGCTCCCTGGCACAAAGGGGCTTTGACAATGGGCAGGACATTAGTATGCAGAGCCAGCCCCTCAGCCCTCTCCCTGTCCCACAGCCCAGGGGCGGGAGCTGGGGGACTGCTGGTAGAGGGTGAGGGGGGCCCAGAACTGAGACTGAGGCGATCTTGGCCCACAGGGGCTCCCCTGGGGGCACTGCCCAGGAGACAGGGGAGGAGACTAGACTAGGGCCTCCAAACCTGCCACTCGCCAGAAAGGACTTTCCAAATGGAAAAAGCCACAGGGACTGGTAGGAATGGAGGGGGAGGGGCTGCGGGATGCCAAGCCCCTTGGTCCCCGGCTGGGCTCTAGAAAGAAGTGGGTGGGCAGTCTGAGTCCTCCCACATTTTGCCTCAGTTTTACCATCTATGCAAAGGAATTGTGTGGGCAGGAGAAGAAAAATGGAGTAATACATAGCAAGTTCTCCAACCCCAGCAGAAAGGGCATGTGCTCAGGGTTTGGGATCTTTGGGGTTCTACTTACTTGGGGTGCCACCTTCTTTGAGATCTCCATCTGCTGTGGTTCTGGAGGCTGAAGAAGCTACTACAGGGGAAGCAGGGGTTAGGGACAAGAGTCGCCTCCCACCTGTGCTCTTCCAGGGAATTTAGCCTGAACTAATGAAGGTGGTGCTGGAAGCCCAGCTCAGGGCAATTTGGTTGAAGGATCAATGAGCCAGGACTAGCTCTTCCCAGTATGTGTCTATCTCCCCATCTGCCTCCTCCTGTTCTGTAGTCTGTGGGGAGAGGCTCCCCTTCTTCTGCCCAGGGAACCCCAGCAGGCACCCCTATCCTCATCAATGCCCTTAGCACCACCAACTGCCCTTTTCAAGGCACCATGTTGTGATTTGTGGGGCCTCAGCACAAAGGGCAGGGCCAGAAGGTGCGATCTGGGGAGAGGCTCCTGGGCCTTGGGTGGTGGGACAGCTGAGAGGAGGGCAGTGAGCGGGACTGAGCACCTCATGAAAAGCAGGGTCGCCCAATCACAGACTTCCTACGAGCCCCAGGAAGAGAAGGCCGGGGGCACTTTGCAGAACTGCTCCCCACAAGGAAAGTCAAAACAATCTCTGGGCTTGAGAATGTCTTCCTGGCTTTCTTTCTCCTCTTTTCAGTCGCTGTCAGTGTCGGAAGTTCTCCCTGCTATCTGCCCTCAAGGCTTCCCACTGTACTGCCCTGGTCCTGGGCTCACCTGAGATTGCTGGGAAAAGAAAGGTAAGGTCTGCTTCCTTCCCCGTCTCAGGACCCTACTCCTCCACTCTCCACAAAAAAATTCTGGCGGGGAGAGCAGAGATAGAGCTAGGCCTTAGAACTCCTGGGTTCAGGGCCCAGCAACCCTGTCCACCCTCTCTGGGAACTTGCACAAGTCACTTTCGCTCTCTGGGCTGAGCTCGTCTGTGTAGCATTGGATGGATCTCCTCTGCAGCTCCCTGTCTTCAGGACAATGCGCAGTGGATTCAGGGGCAAGACTCCGGAATGTAATGACATCTCACATCATTGAGCACTACACTGAGCCCTTTCCTATTAGGTCATTTAATTCTCAGCAACTCTAAAAGTGGGTGCTTTTTAAAGCCCCATTTTACAGATGAGAAAACTGAAGCACAGAGATATTAATAATTTGCCCAAGGCCACGTAGCTGGTGAGTAGTAGAACAGAGGTAGAACTTACATGATGAACCACTACCCCATAATACCTCCCTAGTGAGAACATTCAAAAGACCATGGCAGCTGAAGGAAATCAGCCAGGACATTCAAATTGGCCCAGGTTTTTGAAACTGTCTTCTGAGGTTCCTCTAGACTAGCAGTTCTCAAAGTATGCTCCCTGGACCCTTTTGGAGGGTTCCTGAGGGTTCCTGAGACCCTTCTGGAGGCTCTACAAAGTCAAACCTGTCTTCGTAATAACGCTAACAATACAGTATTTGCCCTTTTCACTTTCATTATTTCATAGTGTTCAGCAGAGTTTTCCAGAAGCTACATGACATATGATATTGCAACATACTAAATGCAGAAGCAGATGAGAAACCAACTGTCTTTGATTAAGCCAAACATTTAAAAAGATTTGTGAAAATATAAGACAATGTCACTCTTCTCATTAATTTTTTGTGTGTTTACTTTGGAAAATACAGCTGTTTTTCATTAAAAATACATCATTTTGTTAACATGCAATAGTTAATAATTATTTCATGTGTCCCAGTGTTCATTTCTAACATAGTACATATTCATAAATAGAACCCACACAAACCAAAGCTCTTTGGAGTCTTCAGTAATTTTTTAGAATGTAAAGTGGTCCTGAAGTCAAAAAGTTTAAGAACCAGTGCTCTAGACTTTAACACACTCACCCTCCCCTCTTACCAGTTGCCCATATCTTTTTTATCACAGGGTCAACCAGGAGGTTTAGACATGTGGAGAAGGAGTGTGCCTGGCTCTACCAGTTGGAACTGGGATCAGAGGTGGAGCTGAGGAGGCTGGTCCAGGGAGAATGCCACACTAAGAGGTCAGACCTATACCCCACTTGGGAGGTGACCCCACGTGTCTCCCACCTTGCAAGCCCCTGCTCAGAGGCACGCTCAGGACAATGGGGCTGCCTCAGACTAGACTCTGAACCTTCATCCCCCTTTTTCACTCCAGACGCTGCTGCTGACAAGCCCAACATCGGGCTGGAGTCAGAGCGCCGTGGCGAGGGGAGAAAGGCTCTCTGGGGCCTACAGACCTGCATTTGTGTGGGGGAGGGGTGGGTGGAGCAACAATGCTTAGAAGACTATAAATTGGGTGTTCTAAGGCTTGTAATCTTAGGGTGAAGCCTTGTCTACAGGATGGGGTCATTGGTAGGAGAAGGGTTTCTCTTGAGGTCTCCTATAGAATTAGATAGTAGGATCCTATACACAACCTGCTGCAGGATGCTCACATCACCCTCCAAAGTCAGGCTCCTCCCCCAAGAATAAGCAATCAGAAATGTGTCCTACCTAGAGTCAAACTGGACAGTAGCTACTTTGTGTCTTAGAAGCCAGGCCCTTTGCTGGGTGCCAGAGGGTCCAGAGAGAGAAGAGATGCTTTTGCCAATCTGACAGAGACACAGACCCTACCCTAGAGGAAACCCCCGGCTAATGAGGGAGACAAGATGTCTCCTCCAACATCGCCATGCATGGGGAACCCTGGGCCGAGTCGCAGATGCAAGTGACAAGCAAGATGGCAGAGCAGAGAGGGAAACAGGAGAATAGAGGTCTGCGGGAGGGGTGAGACTTGGAATGGCCTTTGTGAGGGCCCAGAGTGCGGGGAGGAGCATGGCTCAGAGACTGCCTGGGATATGCTTCCCAGGAACAGGGTCTGAGGAGTGCAGTTCACAAGATGTGGGGCTGGAGGGGATGGGAGAAAGACATAAAGTCTCTTGAAGACCGTGATTGGGAAATTTTTATCCAGTGCCAATGGATGTATCTGGGTAGGGAAAAGACAAGATAAAACTGAGCTTCATAATGATAATTCCAGTGATAATTTCGTTATAGGGTACAGGGAAGGAATCGAGGAGAGAGGGGGCTGGAGTCAGAGAGGTCATTAAGGAGGCTGCTGTGGGCATCCAGGCTGATGGGATGAACAGGCCAATCAGGAGACACAAGAAGAGGAGGGCATATAAATCTGAGAGAAGTTGTGGGGGCAAACCTGGGCTGGGAGAGGGAGAGGCAGGATGAAGAAGAAAAGAGTGATAGGCAGGGCCATGGGAGTAGGAATGAGATGTGGGGGTTGTCTTTGACCGACAGAAGTCTTTGACAGAAGTCTTTGACCGAAAGAGAAGTTGCTGAGAATGGGAAAAGAGACTATTTGGTGAAAGCTCAACAGCTCAGTTCTCATTTATTGAATCTGAAGACAGGACATCTGCTTGGCAAAAACTTGTGGAAAACAGGGGCTGTCGGTGTGGAGACCCCACCTCAAGCAAGGCCCAGCCTATTGGAATCAAGGGAGGAACTTCATCTGAAACCACTTGATACTTCTTCTACCTTTCCAAACTCCAGAAGGGTGGGAAGAAAAAACCCAGGACAGAATCTCAAAACAAAACCAAACCCACAGTGAAGGGCTGGGACAAAGCCTAGGAACCAGGAAAGATGACAGAGTAGAAAACGTTAGAGTGGTGGGAGAAACGTAATGGCCCACAACTCCACTTTTTACAGACTAAGGACCATTCCAAGCCCTTTATAATAGTCACTGTGCATCCTCACAGCAGTTATGAGCCCTATTGTGAGGATGAGACTTCTTTAGCTACTAAGTGGTAAACTAGGACGGAATCCCACAAAGTCGGACTCCAAGGCTGTGCTCTTAACCATAGTGCCTGCTGTCTCTCAGAGCGGAAAGTAACCCTGGAACAGCAAGAGAGAGGTGCAACAGTCACCCAGGAGAGGCCCCTGACAGTTGTCACAATAATCCCTGTGCTCTGAGCTCCATCACTCCTCTTGGAAGCTTTAAGGATGGGCTTCTTTGTTTGGGGATTTAGTTGGTGGGTTTTGTTTTGGTTTGGTTTGGTTTTTTGGTCCAGAAAGTGGTCTCTCTTTCCTTCCCAGTCTCCATTTCAAATGTCTTTCCTTTTCTGGGATGTGCTTCCTGAGATCTAACCTAAGTCCTTCCAGCTGCAGCCACAATCCTTTCCCCAGGTCTTCTGCCGTCGGAAAAGTTGCACAATGGCTACGTATACTCTTTCTGTGCTGTACCTTGTTGGAGGCTGGAGGTCTGATTCAGTCCCCTCTAGCTCCTGCTTCTCCAACCTCCTTCTTCATGCCACAAAGTTCTGTTCTTACTTCTCTCTCACATTCCAGAGCCAGTCCCTCCCTTCCCCCACTACCTCAAATCCAGGCTCCAAGCTGGCAGACACCCACGGGAGGGCATTTCCCACAATCCCTTTCTCTTTGCCCTTTCAAGGTTCTGATGGGGGAGGGGAGGAAGAGGGGCCACCAGATGCACTCTCTCCATAAAGAATGGTGGCAAACATGTAGGCTAAACTCAGAAGAGGGAAGAAAAGCATTGAACTCAGCCTGCCAGAGTGTGAGGTGACATGGCAAACTCTCATTCCCAGGAGCTGCCCAGCCAACCACCCATCATTGGGTGCTAGAACACTTAGATTTTAAATCTCCCTTTCCTCTCCAATCTTTCTGTAGTTTCTTCTCAATGATGTGCCTTGGCTGATTCCTTCTCTGCCCCCTTCCAGGGCCCCACTGCTATCCTGGACAGTTTGGCCTCAGCCTGGACAGGAGCACTGACCAGTCAGGCAAGAGAAGAATCTAGGCCGAGGAAGGGAGGGAGAGTGGAGGTTTTTTTCTTCCGTCCTAAATAACCTGTGGCAGGAAAGTTTAGGGACTCCATTGCCCAGTGTCTCTTTTCCTCCTGACCAATGGCAGGAGGCTCGGCCTATCTTTCCATCTTGTGTGCAGAAACCAAGCATTTTACTAGGAGGCTCAGGAGTATCCTTTGAGGAAACGGATCTTTCTGCATGACCCACCCGCTAGAGCTTTAAATGCCCATCCCACCAATCACAGAATGACTCCAGAGGACTTCATCTGAGCCCACTGTGATCCAAGTGTCCCAGCCTCTCTGGTTCCCAGGAAGGTCAAGGGAAGGAAGGTCCCTGGGTCCTCTGCCAGTCACTTCCTTGTAGCTCACGCCAACCAAGCTGGAGCTGTAAATGAGCTTATGCACAGTGATGCAGGTGGGAGGGAGCTAGAATGTGGTTCCATGGGGCATATGGAGGAGGTGGGGGATACCAACGTGCAGATCACTAATCCCCTCACACAAACATATGCACCCATAGACTGGATGTGGGTCAGATGTTGGGGGAGACAGATTTTTTTTTCCTCAGGGTAAGGGATAGCAGAGGGGTTCTGCATTAGAGCCACAGAGGGACTGGAACCATAACCCTGCTACCCCTGCCACTCCCATTCCCCACCCACCTTCCATCAGTGGAGTCATTGCCATTTGATATCCGCTGAGACAACTTGGCTGCTCAGGCTCTGGGTGGGGGGTGGGGGGATGGCTCAGAAAACAGCAGCTCCTTTCAGGACCCAGGTTGGCAAGGGCTTTGGGAGGCTGGACTGGCCCAGATCACCCCCCAACACACTCTCCCTCCCTTCCTCCCTTGCCACCACCACCAAAGGACTTGGGGGAGGCAGCGGGGAAAGGAGTTGGCACTGCCTGGGCCGTGCCTATTGCCTCCGCAATTCAGCCCTGGACCCTCTCCCTGGTATGATGCCTTCCGTCCCCCTCCTCCCTCATTTCTTCCTCCCTGAAGAACCAGTTATGAGTCAGGATGCCTGGTTCCTTACAAACTTGGTCCCCCATACCCAGTCTACCCCCGGAGAAATGTACAAGCCCTAACACTTGGCACAGGATGGTACCCACCATCATGCCAGGAATATGTTCAAAAATCCTTGGAGATTAGGGAGAGAGTTTCAGGATGAAACTAAATTGAACTCAGTGGCGGCTGCTCACCCCTCCTGGGGCTGATTTCATGACAACCACTCCAGGCCCTCCTCAGCACCCTTAAACAAGGCCATCTCTCACACGGGGGCCCTAAATCTCCTGTCATTATCTCCCTCTCACCCAGACAGCCTAAAGCAATCCAGTGGGAAGAAAAGAAATTCAAACACCACAGCAAGAGCAGACTGGCCAAACATCTTTAGTCAGAATTTGTATTGGTAAGCAACAGAAGCAGGCTTTAAGCACTGACCTATTTGGGGTCCAAATCTGCACCAGCTTCTTCACCATCTCCACTTCCCCATCTGCCTCACCCTGCCTGGGGCACTCACTGGAATTAAACCTCAAGACACCAGAACCCACCCCCACTTTTTCCCAGTGTTGTCCTTCTACCCATTCCTGGCAGAAGGATTCTTTTTTCTCCTCCCCCAAATCAGGAAGTTCCATCCTTCATGTCTTCCGTAACACAGGTGCCCCAGGTTAGTTCTGGTGAGAGGAGGGATGGAATGGGAAGGGGCATCTCCGTCTGGAGGGTGAGTTTATAGAACCCAATCTGCCCTTCTCACTCTAGCAGAAGTGGCCTTGCTCCTTTCCTTCTGGAAATCTCAGTCTGAAACAGCTGGGGTGAGGGTGAGGGGCAATGAGGAGGGATGTCTTAAAATGGGAGCCACTCAGAATGGAAGGAAGAGATTGGGTGGGCAGGGGTCTGGAGCACACCAGGCTTTGGTGTCTCCCCGGTCTAAGCTGCCAGTATCTGTTTCTCTCCCCATGTAGGAACTAGCGATCATGGGTGTCACTATGTGATTGTCACTGTATGGGGAGTGGGGGAGGGGCTGGGGATGGGAATAACCTGTCCATATGGGGAGGAGGGCGCACTGTCTGCTGTGCCTGTGTATGGGGTGCCAGGTGATGTGTGATTGTCACTGTATTAACTAGAGGAGCGGGGATGCAACTGGTGGTCTGCCCAGTGGGAGGGGGCATCGGGAAAGCCCCTTCCTTAGATGAAAGTGCTGAGGTGACCAGCCTGGCTAGTGTCCTCGTGGGGAGCCCTTCCCAGGAGGCTCAGTTTGGGACTGCCCAAGGCGGGAGGCAGGGGAACAAGACGGTACCGCTGAGGCCAGGCAGGGTAGGGACTGAGGAGCTGGGACCCCGATGTCTCTGGAGAGTTAGGGGGACAGGACCCGGCCGGGGCGGCAGAACTCCTTCATCAGGGCCAGGGTCTTACCTTGGGTCCGAGGTGGAGTGGCCCCTTGGATGGGCCGCGGGGCAGCGGGACAGATGGACTGACGGGGCGGACAGGAGTAAGGAGCAGAGCTGTGCGACGGTCCTGGCCAGGACTCTTAAACCCGGAGCTGGGATCAGATAAGGGCTTGTCCAGGGGCCGGGGCCGGGGTCGGGCCGGCCGGGGGCAGAGCTGGGCCGGGCCGGGCCGCCCCCTCCCTCCGCAGCGCCGGAGCCAAACTTTGTGTGAATGGAGGGGCCCGGAGGGGGGCCGGGCAGGCGGGGGCGGGGGGCTCCGGACGGACCAATGGGAGAGTGGAGCGCCAGGCTCGAGCCGCCGGGTTGGAGGGGCTTGGGCAGGGGGCGGGGCGTGCGGGGCAAGGAAGCGGAGACCCAGACAGCTGCAGGCGCAGAGAGAAATACCCAAAGACAGAGACCCAGACAGACCCGGGGAGAAAGAGAGATGAAGAGACGATACGCGACGCGATAGGAGCTGAGCTGGCAGGGTGACAGGGGAAGGGAGAAGGAAGAAAAGGGAGGCGGTCGTGTCAGAGATGGGTTACCAGAGCTGGAGCCGGGGGGCGGGACTGGGGCCGAGTTAATGAAGTGGAAATGAATTCAGTACCGGCCCAGTGGCCCTGCAGGCAGCGCCGAAGGCGGCGCCTGGAAGTGAGATTGGGGCGGAGTAGGCCTGGGCTCCCTGGGCCACAGGACTGTATCTTTGGGCACAATTCCCGTGTTGTTCACCGTTTCCTAAGTCCCAGGTGCGGTGCTGGGTGCGAGATGCACAGCACACCGTGCCCACCTGCAGCGGCTTTCTCTGCAAGGAAAGATAAGGCCGGAACCCGCAGCGAAGTGCGGGAGGTACTGAAGGCTGCGAAAGGGAGAGGTCATTCTACTCAAAGGGCTCCTAGCAGATGTGGGAGGAAAGAGGTAACATCTGATTAAGGTCCCAAAGGAAGCAGAAGATTCAGGTGCTGAGAGATGGTCCCCAGGACTCTGTTCCATTTAAGGCAGAGGGAACGTCCTGGGGAGACATGAAAATACAAGTTCACTTGGGAAACAGCATCAAACTGTCCCATTTACTAGATTAGAGTGCAGGGTGATGGTTCTCAACCCTTTCGTCACCAAAGACTTCTTTAATTTCCTGAATCTATGTTTTGAGAGGTTTTAATTCACTCCCACCCCCAGCATTTATTAAAGAAGAATATAATTATTTCCTCATTCCTGATCATCATAAGCATTTAACTGCTAATCAATAACCAGTGTTACCATACTGAGTTGCTATAAATTCAGGTAAAAAAGGAAAGAAACTAGGAATGTAGCTTAGTTTAACCGCTAAAAGTCATAAGATAAGTAAATATCCATTCAAGTAGCCTCATTGGAGAAGCTGGAAGGACTGGACTAAAGGTTAGGCACCATAGGCAGTGTTTGTGTTAGGGGAGCACCTGGAAAAAACACAGAGTTGTGCTGATTTGTGGTCAGGCCAGAGTTTCTGTAGGCAATGGAGAGCAATTGAAGGTTCTTGGGAAGGACGGGGTAGGAGAAAGCTATGGAATTTTAGGAAAATTAATCTGGAGGTGACAAAATAGTTTGAACCAAGGGGTTATAGTAGGGAAGTAGACTAGATAGAAAACAATTGCAATAATATAAGCATGAAGAGATGAGAGCCCAAGTCGGCGTGGCAGTGGTGAAAAGTGGAACACAGAAAATGAATTGGAGTACAGAAAAACCAAAAGAAAATGAAAAAACTTTGAAGCCAACTTGACATGATGAGCAAAAGAGGGAAGCTGCAGAGATCATACTAGAGTCTCAAGTCAAGTGATCAGAACTGCGAGATCATTCATGGGCATAGGGGAACCTGCGGGGTGGATCACACCTGGTGAGGAGATTGAGGTGGGGAAAGAGGAAGTGATGAGTTCAGAGCTGGAAGCTGTGGAGAGGGGTCAGAACCAGAGAGAGAAAGGAGGTCACTGCTGCCAGGGCAGGGTGAGTTGAAGCCATGAGAACAGGGTAGCTCCCAACAAATACTGCACAGAGAAATGAGAGCCTGGCACAGAGAGTGAGGAATACCTATGTTTAGGGGATGGGAAGAAGAAGGACCCCCAAAGAGTGAAAGAGAATCCACCAGACAGGCAGGAAGGAGACAAAGAAAGTGAGATGTCATGGATCCAAGGAAGGAGAAACTGTTAAGGAGGAGGTTCTAACAGTGCCAACAGGTACAGAGAGAAGAGGCATTGGGCTTGGCAGTGACAAAGTCTCTAGTGACATTTGAGAGCAATTTCAGAAGAGTGAGCAAGGTGGGAACCAGATTACAAGTTACCACTAGAAAGTGAGAAACTGTCAGCAAGTATAGGTTACACTTTTGAGAACTCTACTCACAGAGAGGAGAGAAATAGAAACCAGATAATGTACTAGAAACAGGCCAGGCACAGTGGCTCATGCCTGTAATCCCAGCACTTTAGGAGGCCGAGACAGGTGGATCACCTGAGGTCAGGAGTTTGAGACCAGCCTGGCCAACATGGCAAAACCCCATCTCTAGTAAAAATACAAAAATTAGCCAGGCATGGTGGTGCGCGCCTATAATCCCAGCTACTTGGGAGATTGAGGCATGTGAATCACTTGAACCTGGGAGGCAGAGGTTGCAGTGAGCCGAGAACATACCACTGCACTCCAGCCTGGGGGACAGAGCAAGACTCTATCTCCAAAAACAAAACAAAATGAAACAAAAAAACAAACAAAAAAAGAAAAAAGAAACAGTCTTTCAGTTTTTCTTTTTCACACTCCCAATGCCCTCTCTTCCTAAGTCAATGTGGATGAGGGGCTGTGGTGAGATGGTCTGAGGGCCAGCTTAGAAGACTGATATAAGAACTTTAAGTTACCAAAAATAGGACATCCAAAAGATCCTTAAGGGGGCCACAGTCTTGACATTCAAAGACAGAGAGGACTTAGGCAGGGGTGTCCAATCTTTTGGTTTCCCTGGGCCACACTGGAAGAAGAATTGTCTTGGGCCACACATAAAGTACACTAACACTAACAGTAGCTGATGAGCTTTAAAAAAAATCACAAAAAGAACCCTCATAATGTTTTAAGAAAGTTTACAAATTTGTGTTGGGCCTCATTCAAAGCCATCCTGGGCTGCATACAGCCCACAGGCTGAGGGTTGGACAAGCTTGGCTTGGAGGCTCTGGTGGAACTCCAAAATAAACATGAAGAACACCAGAGAAGAGAAAGCAAGGGGACCGTAATGATTTATGGAATCATTAACAGACATTTATTGTGCACTTATTATTTTTCCAAAAATGTTATCCATGCATTTAGCTTCAACTACCACCCACGTGTCAATATGTCCAGCCCACCCAGATATCCATTTCAAACTCAACATATTTAAAGTAGAACATGTCACCTTGCTCACAAGAGTGATCCTCTTCATTTATTCTCTACCGTGGTAGATACACTATCATCACCCAACCAGAAACATGGCAGCCATCCTAGATTCTTCAATCTTCCTCACCTCATCTCCCTTATTGAATCAATGCATCTGTGTTCTAAATAGCCTCAATATTGTCCCCTTCCTCTCTATTCCATTACCATTGCTGTAGTCTAAGACACCATTACCTCTCACCAGGTAATAAGTTTGCATCTTTGATCCTGCTCAAATTTCATGCTGGATTGTAATCCCCAATGCTGGACATGAGCCTGGTGGGAGCTGTTTTGATCTTGGGGGCAGGTCCCTCAACAGCTTGGTGCTATCTTTATGATAGTGAGTTCTCGTGAGATCTGGTCGTTTAAAAGTATGTGGCAGGCTGGGCGCGGTGGCTGAAGCCTGTAATCCCAGCACTTTGGGAGGCCGAGATGGGCGGATCACGAGGTCAGGAGATCAAGACCATCCTGGATAACACGGTGAAACCCTGTCTCTACTAAAAAATACAAACAACTAGCAGGGCGAGGTGGCGGGCACCTGTAGTCCTAGCTACTCAGGAGGCTGAGGCAGGAGAATGGCGTAAACCCAGGAGGCGGAGCTTCCAGTGAGCAGAGATTGCGCCACTGCACTCCAGCCTGGGTGACAGAGCAAGACTCCGTCTCAAAAAAAAGTATGTGGCAACACCCCTCATCATCAACTCTCTCTTGCTCCTGCTCTTGCCATGTGATGTGCCTGCTCCTGCTTTGCCTTCCACCATAAAAGCTTCCTGAGGTCTCCCGAGAAACTGAGCAGATGTCAGCACCATGCTTCCCGTAAAGCCTGCAGAACTGTGAGCCAATTAAACCTCTTTTCTTTATAAATTACCCAGTGTCTGTTGTTGTTGTTGTTGTTGTTTTAATTTTTAATCTTTTTTTTTTTTTTTTTTTTTTGAGACAGGGTTTCACTCTGTCCCCTGGGCTGGAGTGCAGTGGTGTGATCACAGCTCACTGCAACCCTGAACTCCTGTGCTCAAGCAGCCTTCCTGCCTCAACCTCAAACATAGCTGGAACTACAGGTGTTCACCATTACACCCAGCTATTATTTTTTTTTTTTTTGATTTTTAGTAGAGACGAAAAATCGCTATGTTGATGAGGATGGTCTTGAACTTGTGAGCTCAAGCAATCCTCCCACCTCAGCCTCCCAAAATGCTGGGATTACAGGCTTGAGCCACCATGTGCTGTCTCGGGTATTTCTTTATAGCAACTCAAGAACGGCCTAATACACCAGGGCTACTGCAGCAGCCTTCTAACTAGTTTTCCTACCTCCAGTCTTCCTCCACTCTAATAATTCTTTGGATTATGAATTTCTTTATTTAAAAGTAATTAAGCACCGGTAAAATACATCTCTCTGAAACACACATCTGACCATATCACTTCCAAGTTTTAAAACCTTCAGCAACTGTCAACTATCTATAAGTAAAGTCCAAGTTCCTTACCCTAGAAGAGAAGGCCTATTATAACCTGGACCTGGTGCCATTCCAGCCTCATCTTCTTCCACTGCCCCTACACACCCAAAGCTACAGCGACTTCTTTTAATACTCAAGGTTCAGCCTTATGTTCTCTTTCTGTGTCTTGCCCCTTGATCCTTTGTCATTTACATAGCTCCAACTATTGTCCCTGAGTGAAGCCCAAATCTCTGTCTTCAATCCTACACTCTCTTTGGAGCTCCATATTTCTAGTTGCTTGCAGGGAATTTCCATCCTGACTTGACGGGCCCCAAACTGAACTCAGTAACTTCCTCCCCAAAGGTGGAAGTGCTCGGTGACGTCCTTAGTTCTGTGTTACTCCTGGTCGATTAGAATAAGTGACCTTTACTCTTCACCCTTGCCTTGGGCCCATTCCTGGACATGTCAATTAAGCCAACAAATGCTGTCAAGTCTCCCTTTCTTTCATCTGTTTGCAATGTCCTTTTTCATTCATATGACCACTACCAGGATCAGAAAGATCAGTACAGCCCAGGACCTGACCCATCCTTCACCTTTCTCTCCAGTCTCAAAGGAAGAGGCAACATGTTTTCATCACGTCGGTCCCTGTGCCCTTGTTTTAAAACCCCAAACAGGTGCCTCTTGCTTACAGGTCACAGTGAAGGAGGTCTTCACCACAGAAGACCTAGAAAAAAAAAAAAGATAAAAAACGTGGCAGGCCCCCAAACTGAACTCGGCATCTTCCTCTCCAAGGCTGGAAGTGCTCGTGACTTCCTTAATTCTGTGTTACTTCTGGTCAATCAGACTAAAAAACTACAAGTGATCTGCAGAAGTGTCATCTACTAACAATCACAGTGAGGATAGAGTGGGGTGGGACTGGGCAGTTAGAAAGACTTTATAAGTCCTTGAGCAGCAGGGGTGGGAGCTTGTGGAAAAGTACACAGGTAGCTTCAACAGCACTGTAATGTTCTGACTTTAAAAGAGTGATTTAAATTGAGTTTTTGTTCTTAAATTATGCTTTATAACATATAGACATATATCCACCATCTATATTCTTTTGTACATATCAAATGTCAGGTTTTCATTTTTAAATTTGTTTGCAAAAGAGAAGTCCTAGAACAGTCTCTAGGAGCCCAGTAGGGAATCGGTAATAAGGGGCATAGGACATTAATATTTGTGAGTGTTTACTATGTCAGATAGATCAGGAGATGAGGAAACAAATTCTCAGGAGTTAAGTGGTTTGCCTCTGGTAACATAGCTGGAAAGTGTTAGTTTTGGCATTTGAATCCACATATATTTGACCCCAAAGCTTGTCTCAGAATAATGCCAGAGGGAATCTGCATGGTTTAAACACAATCTTGCCAACCAGAGGCTATGACCCCTGAGTACATGTTGGTATGAAAAATTCCCCAGAGTTACAATGTCCAGTGTCCACCGTGAAACATGACAGAGGAACCTTCTCTCTTTGAGGAACCCTCTCTCTTCTTTCCATTTCCCAGCTTGCATCTTCCTTATTCTCCTCCACTTCTCCTTTCAGACTCACTGCTTCCAGCTTTGGCCTCATCTCTACTTTTACTTCATTTACAACGGGGCAGAGGCTACCTCAGAGCAGAGGAGGAGGAGAGTTGGGGTGTGTCACCTGTTTTGGAAAGAGAATCCACAAGTGGGCAGCAGTCTGAGGGGCTTGTGCTTGGCAAAGCAGATGTGGATAGAGGGAATCAGGAAAGCTTTGGGTTGGGAGGCATGACAGAGACTCAGAATAGTCAGTATTTAACAAGTCTGAAAAGAACAGAGACTGACATGGCTCACCACCGGATTCAGGATTCCAAGTGGCATTTTGGTGCTCACATCCCACAGTGCTGAACAAATTCCATTAGTAGTGGAGCAACTCGTAGCTGAATGACTCAGGCTGCAGAGAAGAAATCCAAGAGAAGGACTGAGCTATATTCCCCTAGTCACTAATGAATCATTACGTCAGTAGATCACCCCCTTTAAATAAATGCAATATACACAAACCCACATTTATAAGACATAAGTTGGGGAATACTTAGTTACCTACTAAAGAGTTCTTTCTTTTAAAAAAGAAAAAAATGGCCAGGCACCGTGGCTTATACCTGTAATCCCAGCACTTTGGAAGGCCAAGGTGGGTGGATCACCTAAAATCAGGAGTTCAAGATCAGCCTGGCCAACATGGTGAAACCCCATCTCTACTGAAAATACAAAAAAAAAAAAGCCAGGCATGGGTGTGTGTGCCTGTAATCTCAGCTACTCAGGAGGGTGAGGCAAGAGAATCACTTGAATCCAGGCAGTGGAGGTTACAGTGAGCTGAGATTGCGCCACTGCACTCCAGCCTGATGACAGAGCAGAACTCTGTCTCAAAAAGAAAAAAAAAAGGAAAAAAGAAAAAAATGAATTTATTTAACTAGGGACTTCTAGTACCTTTTCAGTTGGGTCCAATTGATAGAAATTCCATTAACATCCAATGCACTGTGATAGGAGGGAGGCAACTGGGAATAAAGAAATACGAGGAACCTCGAGTCGGGTGGCCTGAGTATTAGTCCTGACTGTTTTCTTGGGACCTATTCCTACCTGTAAAGTAAGGGCTAATTCTGTACCACCTCTAATTGTCATATAACTTTTAAATCTTAGCCTGTCTCTACCCAGTCCTATAAAGCAAGATAGAACTCTATGTGAGAAGGCTTCTGATCCTCCTGCTCTGCTGAAAGTAGCCAGAAAGGCAGCAAGCTCCTCAGCCTCAAGAACCCAGCCGGGGTTCCGTCTGACCTGGAGCTGTGCTCTGCTTCTCCCCATTTCACTCTAATCTTCAGCTTCAGTCATTTGCCACATCTACTCCTTCAACCATATCTTTGCTCTGAGTTTTCTAGAACCCCATTCCCCTTGAATTTATACAAATTTTTATAATCAACAAGATTGGCCTCCCTGATCCACTACACTCATATCCTCAACTGTCTCCTGTCTTCCCCATCATGCTTCCTCTTCCCCTTGCCTGATTTTGCACAAGCTGTCTCATGATCTTGCCCAGGGAAGCCTCCCCAGATTCGCTGATCTCAGGGCTGCCACAAAGGCACCTGCTGATGGGGCAAGTTGAGGACTGAACTGCATTCAGCTTGCCAATTTCTGCACCCGGCTCAGAGCTGTGTCTGCTGGAGGAAGTGAACCTTTTATTTTCTCCCAAAAGTATCACCTGTTCCCTGTTCTCCAAGCGACATGCCACAGTAGGCTCTTTCTAAGCTCTTTTTCTATTTTGCACCGCAGTTCCTTTTTTTTCTTTTTCCAGAAAGGGTCTCACTCTGTTGTCCAGGCTGGAGTGCAGTGGCACAATCATGGCTCACTGCAGCCTTGAGCTCCCAGGCTCAGGCGATCCTCCTGCCTCAACCTCCAGGGTGGCTGGGACCACATGCACATACCACTACACCCACCTAATTTTGTATTTTTTGTAGAGACAGGGTTTCGCCATGTTGCCCAGACTGATCTCCATCTCCTGGGTTCAAGCGATCCGCATGCCTCAGCCTCCCAGAGTGCTGGGATTACAGGTGTGAGCCACTGTGCCAGGCCAAAAGCTAGAATCTTGTCTATGGTTTTGTGTCCTGGTGCCTAGGAAAACTTTTTTTCTCCTGCCTCAGTTCGAGCTCAGTGATAAATAAGGAACTGAGGTTAGATAACAGGTAAAGTCTAGGACATGCAGGATGAGTGAATCAGGTGAGGGAGTGGTGGTCTTCTTCCTTGTCAGCAAGGCTAGGTTCAGGGGCACCTGGACTGACGTGAGAGGCTGGCTGAAATTGCCTAGTGGAGGGCCCTGCCAGTGATGCCCCCTCCAGCAAATGGGGCCAGCTCTATGCAAATGTGTTCTTGCCCAGGAGTTTGGTTTCTTCTTTCTGAGCTCCTGGCACAGTGGAACCAACGTGAGCAGCTGCTTGGCAGGACAGAGAAGGGCAGACTAGCAGTCTCAAAGCTCGGATGACAGGACCAGGCCCAGGAGACGGGGATGTTGACTGGGGCTTTAACAGCACTCTTGATGCCAATCTCGGGCTGAAAACTCGATATTTCCACTTGGAACAACAAGAATCACCAGCAAGAGAGCTGAGGAGAGGGCAGTATACCGGGAGTGCCCCCTGCAGGCCTCACAGGGTGGTGCCAGAACAGAGGAAGGTGGCATAGGCAGGGTGAGGCTTTTAGGACATCCCTGAGATGATGGTGATGATGGTGACCATGATGATGACCATGAAGAAGACAATGAGGAGGAGGAGGAAGAGGAAGATAGTAGCTAGCATTTACTGAGTACTAACAATGTGTCAGGCATTGCCTTATGTAGTCTTCATGACAACCCCCTAAGAGATGAGTAATATGGTTGTTCTTTTTCTAGACGAAAAATCTGAGGTTTAACGAGGTTAAGTAATTGGTTCACCCAGCTAGTAGTGGACAGAGGTGGGATTTGAACCCAAGTCATTGCCTCCCGAGCTTATATTATCCAGTACAGAATTTCTCACCTTACCAGGTCATTCCAGGAGCTTCTAGCCCTCCGTGTCCATCTCTATGTCTTCCTGCTCCTCTAGCTCATATTTTCTTGATCCAAATTTATAGGACCTGGATAAGAATAGATCCATATCTGGGATATAATAACACTGATAACAATAACAAAAACACTTTGCATTTGTAAACCACTTTCTTCTCTTCATTATTTCCCTGGGGAAAAATAAACAATAAGATATTTCTATTTCTCCAAATTTTGTTCTGATTTTTATCGGTGTTCCTGAAGCTATTTCAATATAGTCATGATGAATTTATAAGAATAATTTTAGGTTCTGCTTTTTTATGTAACTGTGTTATATACACATTCACATATTTAAACACAGCAATTATTATGGCTTTACAGTAACCCATGATGTTAATATGCCACAGATACTACATTACTGAGGCAGTGTAACTTTGTGAAGAGAACACTAGGCTGAGGCTGACAACACCAAATGCCGGCAGGAATGTGGAGCATCAGGAACAGGAATTTGTGGCTGATGGGAATGCAAAATGGTACAGCCACTTTGGAAGGAAGTGTGGCAGTTTCTTAAGAAACTAAACATACTCTTACCATATGATCCAGGAATCATGCTCCTTGGTATCTACCCAAAGGAGATGAAAATCCGCTAATGGATGTTTATAGCAGCTTTATTCATAATGGCCAAATCTTGAAAGCAACCAAGATGTCCTTCAGTAGGTAAATGGATAAATAAACCATGGCCATCCTGAAATGGAATATTATTCCGTGCCAAAAAGAACTACAAAGCCCTGAAAAGACATGGAGGAACCTTAAATTTACATTACTAAGTGAAAGAAGCCAATTTGAAATGGCTACGTATTGTACAATTCCAACTATATGACTTTCCAGAGAAGGAAAATTATGGAAACAGGAAAAAGAGCAGTTGTTGCGAGGGGTTAGGGAAGGGGCATTGATTAGGCAGAGCGTAGAGAACTGTTACAGCAATGAGACTATAATGGTGGATACACATCATTGTACATTTGTCCAAACCCACAGAATGTACAACACCAAGAGTGAACCCTAATGTTGACTATGGACTTTGGGTGATTATGATGTCAATGTAGTTTCATCACATGTAAGCAATATGCCACTCTGGTGGAGGATGTTGACAGTGGGAGAGGTTGTGCATGTGTGGCGACGGGGGCATACGGAGACTCTCTATAACTTTCCTGTCAATTTTGCTCTGAATCTTGCCTTGTCGCCCAGGCTGGAGTGCAGTGGCTCGATCTCAGCTCACTGCAAGCTCCGCCTCCCGGGTTCCTGCCATTCTCCTGCCTCAGCCTCCCGCGTAGCTGGGACTACAAGCACCCGCCACCACACCCGGCTAATTTTTGTATTTTTAGTAGAGACGGGTTTCACCATGTTAGCTAGGATGGTCTTGATCTCCTGACCTCATGATCCGCCCACCTTGGCCTCCCAAAGTGCTGGGATTACAGGCGTGAGCCACCGTGCCCGGCCTAAGAAGTCTTTTTAAAAAAAAAAAATTAAAAAGCATGAGGTGATACAGATGTGGGAGTTTGACTCCTATCTCTGTCCAACTCTGTGACATTTGATAAATCACTTAACATGCCTCAGTTTTAGTTTCCTCATTTATAACTGGGAACAATAATACCTATCTGATAGAGTTGCCATGGGTATGAAATGAGGCATGTGTCTCGTTCATATCCGATGTTCAATGAATTAGTAGCAGTAGCCACTGTGTGTTTGTGTGTCTTTCTCCCTCATGGTTAATGAGCTCCTTGTGGCCAGGGACTTACTCATTCTGTAACCACCCATCTAACACACTGCCTGGCACTTGGGCTCCATAGAAGTTTGCTGAGTGAATACTTAGTAAGCTCTAACCTAGGCTTTTCTCTCTGGTGGATATTTGGGTTGTTTCCAGGGTTTTTGCTATGAACAAAATACATTTCAAAGCCTTCGTGTTTTTGTTGTTGTTGTTGTTGTTTTGGGTGTTTTTTGTTTGTTTGTTTTTCATTTGATCTGCACACCCTGTGAAGCAGGCAGAAAGGGGATATTTGCACTTGTCCACACCCTGGTATAGATGGAATAACTGTGGCTCAGGGAAGTGAAGTGACTCCTATGGTCACAGTGCAAATCAGTGACAATAATTAGAACCCCTGACCCTGCCTTCCTTCCTTTAGTAGATCTATTTTCCTTCTAGCTACCGCCTTCTGGATCCATGGCCTCTCCAGAACTAGAGACCGTGATGGTCGGCCTGAGCTGAGAGCAGCACCTGCACACAGAGACCCATGTTGAAGGTGGTGAGCTGCCAGTTCCCAGATGGCCCTCTGAAACCCCAGGGAACCTAACACCTTATTCTCAAATACATGAAGACTTGTATTTTCCCCGAGCAAGGAGCTTCTTAGGAAAGAGCCAGTGTGCCAGCTTTGTTTTTCTTTCTTCTTCTTCTTTTTTTTTTTTTCCTATGAGGGGGTGAGGAGCCAAGCTCTGAGTTGTCCAGAAGGAGGGACTTAGGCTAAAAATAGCTATGGCGTGTGGTTTGGATCAACCCCTAGTGGTACCCAGGACTGGGGAGGGGAGGGGGATGCTCTGGAGCTGTCGCCAGACTGGTTGCCGTGGAAACGAGAGAGGAGCAGGGGAGCCTGGGAAGTAGGGATGACACAGATAGCAAGTCCTAGTCAGAGCCGCCGCTACATTTAGGAGAAACAGCGGTGTCTGCGGCTCCCACCCTTCAGGGGGCCCGTGGGGGGGGCGGTGTCAGGGGCATGGACGCCACCCCCCAGGGGTCTCTGCTGCCGGCTACTCTCCTCTCCACGTGCTGTGAGTTGAGTTGCGGGGGACTTGGGGTTTGGGCCCCTATTTCCAAGGCAAGTGGGGGTTTGGGAGGAGCTGGTTCTTGGGGGAGTTTACACCAGGTCTCTCCTTCCAAAAAATGAGCCCCCTTACTCCCCAGATCTCTAGAGGGAGGAAGAGGGGCCCAGGAAAAGTGGTACTGCGATCGTCTGCAAAGGGGTCATAGCATGCACAAGAAATAAGGAGTAGGTTGGAGGAACTGAAATTCTTGGAGGGAAGATGGAGAAATCAAGTCCTTGATCTTGGGATAGAGGTAACAATTTCACACTTTCCCTTCCCCTGAGAAAAATGCAGTCCCCCACTCAGGAAGACAGGATTTGGGACACATTCAAAATAAGGTTTGCCTAGATCCCTGGGGCAATGGAGAGTGAGAGAGTTCTGGGGGTGATCAGACATTGGGGTTCCTTCCCCATCCCTGGGCAAACAGATCTGCCTAAGCAGGCCGACTGGGGGTCAGATTACTTATGACCCTGAGAGAACATCTGGAAGCCTACCTGGAACTAAAGCTAGGATGATGAGAGCAGGGTCGTTTTCTGCATGACCTGGGGTCTCTGAGCCAGTCAATGCTTACTCTTCCTAAGGACATCTGAGTTTCAGGGAAGGAAAAGGAAGCTCATTGTCGGGGGCAGGGGAGACCCTAATCTTCCATTGCCATGGGGCTCTTGGACCCTGTGTCCCCTGACTCCATGGACAATAAATGCAGGGGGTGCCCCTAAGCTCAAAGCCATTTCATTTTGATTTCTCTTCCTGCTCTCTCTACCCCAACACACACACACACACACATACCCTCTCCAGAGTGCTGACTGCACAGCACCTCACCCCAGAACATAAAATGCTAGAGTGCTAGGTTTAGAGTCACATACCCAGGCAGTTTCTCCCCAGGACCTGGTCAACCATCCAGGCCATCTGTGGTTCCTATGGCACACTCCTCCATCCCCCACCCACTAGCCAGCCCACGTTTCCGTGGAGTGGGAGGAGAGGATCATTCCCAGGAAAGAGAAGGGAAGGTAGAAGAGTCCCAAATCCTTATTCTAAACCTTTCCCTGTATGGTCCATATCTCCCAGAGGACCCTGGGTGCTTTGGGGAAGGGCTTTGGACCTCTCTCAGAGCAGATTGCAGCTCAGAGAACTCCTCAGAGGGAAGCATGTGAAGCAAAAGCAGGTGGGCTTCACTTGGAATGTGGGCTTTGGGGCATATGGCAGGTGGGGGCGGGGCTGGTGTTAGGATAGTCCATGGGAAGTAAGAGGCTGGGGGAAAATATAACTAGAGGGAGTGGGGAAATAAATGTGGGTGCTTGGTGCTTCACTTGATCTGATTCCATGTCTCTCATGAAGAATAGGATCCCAGAGGGATATGAGCCTAACTCTTGATAACTCTGGGCTTCCTTTCCCAGGCCTCTGTGTGGGGATCTTCCAGTTCCCCTCCCCATTTGCAAGCTGTCTCCAGTAGGAGAAAAAACCCAAGGGAAATGGGGCTGGCCCAAGAGCAGCAGTGATCGGGGGTAGGTCTCAGGGAGGATTTCTAGTGGCAATTTCCTAATGTTCCACCCTTGTGCACTGGAGGGTTTCCACTGACTTTCCACGGCTTTCACTTTTTTCTCCTTTGTAAGCGTGTTGAGGGGAGGGAGTGGAGTGGAGTGAGTGAGGTCCAAGGAGGGAAGAATGAGAAAGACTGTGTGTCAGTCTTGGGGTGAACTTCAAAACAGCCTGCGAGGAGAGCCATTGGTGGTTGCACTGGCTACAGCTGGGGAAGAGATGGTGGAAATCCTTAGGGCAGGGAAAGCTCCATTACCAGCCTGCCCCCCTCCCCAAAAAGCCCCCAGTCTAGTGATTTCAGGAAGTCACTAGGGGGATCTGGGCCTGGGTCTTTGGCCCCGGGGCTGCCCTAGAGGTGCTGCACACCCCAGCTGGAGGTGATGGCACCAAGATCCCTGGTACCTCTTTCCCCTGAAAATCATCGTGGAACTTCTACAGTTCTATCCAGTTCAGGTACATTATTCCATTTGACCCTCACCACTTTCTGAGCCTGGGGGGCAGTTAGGGCTGAATGTGTTATTCCCAGAAATAGAGGCTGGGAAACACGAAGGGACTCGCCCAGGGCCCTCAGGGCTCGGTGCTGGCCCTGATGTCCCGTGTCTCCCCATCTCCCGAGGGGCCACTCATTCGGCAAACCTTTATTAAGCCCCTCCAGGATCCCCGACGCCGCCGAGGCGCCCAGCGACGCGCGGCGGGTGGCGGCAGCTCGGGCCCCCGCCGCACTCCAGGCGCCCGCAGCGCTCGCCCTGACGCGGCCGCCATGGCGCAGGAGAACGCTGCCTTCTCGCCCGGGCCGGAGGAGCCGCCGCGGCGCCGCGGCCGCCAGCGCTACGTGGAGAAGGATGGCAGGTGCAACGTGCAGCAGGGCAACGTGCGCGAGACATACCGCTACCTGACCGACCTGTTCACCACGCTGGTGGACCTGCAGTGGCGCCTCAGCCTGTTGTTCTTCGTGCTGGCCTATGCGCTCACCTGGCTCTTCTTCGGCGCCATCTGGTGGCTGATCGCCTACGGCCGCGGCGACCTGGAGCACCTGGAGGACACCGCGTGGACGCCGTGCGTCAACAACCTCAACGGCTTTGTGGCCGCCTTCCTCTTCTCCATCGAGACCGAGACCACCATCGGCTACGGGCACCGCGTCATCACCGACCAGTGCCCCGAGGGCATCGTGCTGCTGCTGCTGCAGGCCATCCTGGGCTCCATGGTGAACGCCTTCATGGTGGGCTGCATGTTCGTCAAGATCTCTCAGCCCAACAAGCGCGCCGCCACGCTCGTCTTCTCCTCGCACGCCGTGGTGTCGCTACGCGACGGGCGCCTCTGCCTCATGTTCCGCGTGGGCGACTTGCGCTCCTCACACATAGTGGAGGCCTCCATCCGCGCCAAGCTCATCCGCTCGCGCCAGACGCTGGAGGGCGAGTTTATCCCGCTGCACCAGACCGACCTCAGCGTGGGCTTCGACACGGGAGACGACCGCCTCTTCCTCGTCTCGCCGCTGGTTATCAGCCACGAGATCGACGCTGCCAGCCCCTTCTGGGAGGCGTCGCGCCGTGCCCTCGAGAGGGACGACTTCGAGATCGTTGTCATCCTCGAGGGCATGGTGGAAGCCACGGGTAGGAGCGGGCCTGGGGAGGGGAGCGGGGCTGGCAGAGGGTGGGCAGGGCCCAGGAAGGCAGGGGCAAGACGAGGGGCCAGGGGAGGTGGGGAGGATGGGTGGAGGGGCTGGTGGAGGATGACAGAGTGAGGTGAGACAGGGGTCGGGGGTGGAGGTGGAACCGAGCAACGCTGCAGAAGGCCAAAAGAAAGCTTGGAGGAATTCTTCGAAATGGCACTGGCGTGGGGCCCTGGGCCCAGAGGAATGTGTCACTTGGAATAGGGAGAGTAATAATAGCTAGTGCTCAGCCAGTACTCACCCTGTGTCATGCACAGTTCCAAAGCACTTTCCACCTCTGAGTCGATTTAATCCTAACAAGATTAAAGGTAACTTCTTGTAATTGTGCTCAATTTTCAGAGATGAGATTGCTCCAATGAGAAGTTAAGGAAATTGTCCACTTTCCTAAGCCAATAAGTGGCCATGCCTGGATTGGACACAGGCAATGTGGCTTCAATATTTAGTGGTCCCGAGTTGGAAGGAGGGGTTAGGTTCAGGGGTTTTCTCACTGCAGCCAGGTTCAGGCCCCTGGAATTTGACGGTGAAGGTTTTCCATTGCCTGAGTTATTTCTAGGCTGGATCTTGAGGGGAGCTTAATACCTGGTCTCACTTCTGCCTCGGTTTCCCAATTCATCCATTTCCACTGACAAGGGATATAGATGATGTTACCATTTCTAGCCCTTTTCCAAAAGGAACTGGCAACTCATCTGTGATGTCAATAAGTCCAACCCAGACCTACACAGTGAAGGCTTTGGAAGCAGGTGGGAAAAGACCAGTGTTACAGGAGTCGCAAAGGAGTTTACTTAGGACTTGAGATCTAGAGGATGGATGAGGATGAGGAAACTGCGGGTGGAGGACCAAAGGCCCACTAGGGGGCGCGGCAGTCCCTGCTTCTGACGCCAGAGTTGCTGATGCTCCCTGCCGGCTTCGCTGACAAGCTGGTGCCTTCAGATGCTTTCCCTGGCCCCTTTAGGCTGAGCCTCCGCTTCACACCCCAACCCCACCTCCCCATCACTGTTCCCATTCCTGCTTAACCCCGACTCTTTCCCCTTCCCCCATTCACCCCGTTCCCTTTCCTCTCTCTCTCTCCAGCTGTCACTCCTTTTTTGCCAGTATCTCAGGCAGGCCCCTCACCCTCCAGTGAAGTTCCTGCCCGGCCCTCTTTTCTCTTTGTACCCCCAGCCCTGCCCTCTCCTCCTCGAAGCCCTTCTCTGCCCAGTGTCCCTTATGCCTCTTTCTTCTCTCTCCCACTGAATATTTTCTATCCCAGCTTCACTGAGAAATACCAATGTCTCAGGGCCAGGCTTTCTGAGCTGAGCTGACAGCCACTCTCCGGTTAGCTAATGTTCACTCTTCTGTTTCCCCTTGTTCCGAGATGGATACTGGTTGGGGGCAAGACCCTGTGACAGAAAGGAGAATGACCTGCCCTGAGGGGTGCACCAGTCCAACAGGAAGATAAGACACAGGCCCCGGACAGGGAGGACGAGGACAGAGGAGATAAGGATAGGAATCTGTCTGTTTTTCTAGAGAGATAAAGCTGGAAAGGATGGTAATATTTTGGGTGAGACAGTCAGGATTCAAGACACTTTTGAAAAGCAAGAATAATGAGCCAAACCCCAGCAAGATGACATTTAAAAGGAATAAATATAAAATTCTACATTTAGGCTTTAAAAAAATCACTTATGTAAGCACAGCATGGAAGAGCACTGGTGAAAAAAAGAACTGGGAGTTTTAGTTGGCTACAGGCTTGATGTCGTAGCAATGTGATGCAGCCTCCAAAATGATTATGTAATGTTATCCTGGGCCCTATTAGTGAAAGCGTCATGGCCAGAAGAGAGAGATGGTGCACCTTCTCTTATGCGCGGAGCAGGCCACAGTTGGAAAATTTACTACACTCAAAATGCTTAAAGGGCCCTCCTTGGCCATTCTGGCTTGTAATCAAACAAGTAGAATTTTGGAAAACCAGATCAAATGAGGAATCGTGGAGGAAGCCAGGGATGTTAAGTCAAGAAGAGAAAACATGAGGGAATCTGAGACTCCTGTTTTCAGATACTCAAAGGACTGTGAAGTGGGAGAGGAATGATGCTAAGGGTTGGAAATCCCAGGGGACAGGTTTTAGCTCTGTATAAAGAACAACCCACCTATTAGAGCTATCATACAAAGGAGTGGGTCCTTTATGAAGTGGTGAGCTATCAATCCTGGGAGGTAATCAAGCACAAGCCAGATGCCCATTGTTAGAAATGCTCCTTTGGGGAGCCCTATATGGAGTGAGAAGTTGGACTGGATGATCCCCAAGGTTAGTTTCAAGGTTAAGCTTTTTTTGGCTGGCATCACCAAATGACAAGAGGGGAAAAAAGAGCTGGAGATGAAGAGGAATTGGGGCAAATGGAGAAGAGGTGAGGGAGCTGGGTAAGAACAGGAGCTAGGGTGGGGAAGAAAATGGACTGGACCAAAGGGAGGTGGGAGCCCTTAGGAAGGAATAGAAGGGAGGATGCTGGGAGTAGGGTGGTGGAATGAGAAGAGGAGAGGGAAGCCTGGAGCTGAGATCCCCCCTGACTCATGCCCCTCCTCTCAGGAATGACATGCCAAGCTCGGAGCTCCTACCTGGTAGACGAGGTGCTGTGGGGCCACCGCTTCACGTCAGTGCTGACTCTGGAGGACGGCTTCTACGAGGTGGACTATGCCAGCTTTCACGAGACTTTTGAGGTGCCCACACCTTCATGCAGTGCTCGAGAGCTGGCAGAGGCTGCGGCCCGCCTTGATGCCCATCTCTACTGGTCCATCCCCAGCCGGCTGGATGAGAAGGTGGAGGAGGAGGGGGCGGGGGAGGGGGCGGGTGGGGAAGCTGGGGCCGACAAGGAGCAGAATGGCTGCCTGCCACCCCCAGAAAGTGAGTCCAAGGTGTGACCAGCTTCCTCCGGACCCCTGTGGCAGACCGGGGGCCAGACACAGGTACATGGGGAACTGCATATCGGAGGAGAAGGAGGAGGAGGAGGAGAAGGTAGGCAAAGCCCCTGGAAATGTGCTAACGTTGGAAAGTCCCCATCCCCCAGAATCTCAAGTCTAGAATCCAGTATGGAAGGGAGGGGTCCTGATTTCAGGGAAATGGAGGGTGGGGCCAGGTGAACATGCCAGTCTGTGTTTGACCTTCACATTTGTTCATGAGTGGATGGATGGACAGAAGGATGGACTTTTGGGGGTTGGATGGGAAGATGGTGGCAGATAAAGACAGCTGACAGATACATAAATGGACCAATAGACAATTGGTTCACTCAGGGCTGCCACTAACCTGTAGAACACCTCTGTGCAAATTCTAAAAAGGAACCCTTTTCCTCCAGACAGATACAGCCCCAAACCAGGGTGCATGGCTTGGGGAGCAGAGTGTAGAATGGATTGCAGTCCCCACTCACCTCTTCTGCCAGCCTCCCCACATATGGCACAACTGTCTAATGACACGGTAGGCCAAGCTGAAGCAAAGGAGAAAGGAGCCGCACCAAGATGGACACATGAGGAGGGTGCCCTCCTAGCTCCACCCTCCCCAGGATGAAGGGGTGCAAGGGGGCTCAGCAAGGTGTGAATGACCTTAGTCTGCAAGTTCAGGGAAGCAGGCAGAGCAGGGAGGTGCCTGAGCTGGGGCCTGGAGAAGGGCCTGGGAAAAGAAAACCAGCGATGGCTATTTTCTTACAGTGGAGTGAGATCTTACAGGTATCAGGCACAGGCAGGAAGAGGGAGAGAGCTCCTGAGGAGGAAGGGACAGAGAGAGATCTAGAAAGTGGGTTCACTAGAGCTGGGACACAGGGAGCCCCTAGGAAAGCAGTGTGTCCTTGGGGCACAGTCATTCACATCACTGATTGGGTGCCATGTGGAGTGGACATTCAGAAACCTGGTTCCTGTCCTCAAAATAAGGGGCACCTGGGAAAACAGAGGAATCGACCTGTGGCGACCGAACAAGGGATGATTCAAACTGACAACCTGTGCAGTCCCGCGGAGGGTGGGGGAGTGTGGGTGATCAGAAGGCTGGGGCCGGTGTAAGCCATAAGGAATATGTAAGTCAGGAGTTAGAAATCTTCAGTGTGCATTGGAATCACCTGGAGGGCTTGTTAAAACACAGATTTTTGGGCTCCACTCCAAGGGTTTCTGACCCAAGAGGTGAGTCAGAGAAAAATGTGCATTCCTAAGAAGTCCCCAGGTCATGCTGTTGCTGCTGGACTGGGGACCACACTTTGAGAACCTGTGCTCTAAGCAAAGACTTGGAAGTCGTATCAGGACATGGGGTATAGAAACTGAGGAGTAGCTGAGAGGAAGATGAGAGAAGCTAAGAAGCAGCTGAGGATCCTCACAGGAGCAGACAGAGAAATGTGAAGGGCGGGGTTTTGTGTGTGGGAAAGGGACCCGAAGCCCAGGCTGAAGAGTTTAACTTTGGGCCCAGGAACTCAACCATCAGTGGAAACAGGGCAGTGACAAGTGGAGGGGGTGTCTGGAAGCTGAGCAGGCCCGACAGAGAGATGAAGCCATCACAAGGACTTGAGGGGGTTCCTGGGGAGGCCAGGGGGAGGTGGAACAGGAAGGGTTTTAGGGGCAAAGGACAGAACCCCTTGTAGGACTGGAGGCAGGATTGAATGTAGGAGAAAATCTGAGAGAAGTGATAGGAGTCAGAACATCTGGATGTGTCTGCAGCCTGCTGTCAGCCCAACTGGGCCAGGGGGTCCCAAAGACACATATTCTCACCCCACCTCCACCTGCTTCCTGATCACATCCCAGTCACCAGCGGCAGCTTCCTGGATGGTGGGGAAGAACAATGGCAAGTTGAGAGGGGCAGAGGGGTGCAAGGGACCTGAAGCTGGCCTGGAGAAAAGCGTAGGCCCAGGAGAGCCTGCCTTGGGACAGTGCCTGTCTCCCACACAGCAGCACTGGCCCAGCAAGAACCTTCTCCCTTGGCCCTGGCCACATCCCACTCCTGCCCTTTCATAAGCCCCCTGGGGAAAGCACTCGTCTTCTCTGTTCCAGGCTGGACAGCCAGGGTCCTATGGGCACAGCCAGGGTCCTATGGGCACAGTCAGGGTCCTATGGGTCCTCTGGAAGCAAGAAAGGGGGCCATGGAAGGAGCCCAGACAGTTTGGGTTCACTCAGAGAGGACCCAAGTCCCAGTCCCTTCCTTTCAGTCAAAGCACGGATATCTTTGCCTCAGGTCACAGGGCCACCAGGGGGTCCTGTCATCAAAGATGAGATTCCTGAATGCTGGTATTGGCTGGTCCCCTAAGAACAGATGTTGGGGTGTGGAATGGGGATTCATTTGGGTTTCAGAAAAACAGGGGAGTCTGGACAAGAGGGGATGGGCTACTTGGTATCCACACACACGCACTCACACAGGAGCCAACCCTTTGCAACTGAACAAGCAGAGAAACTGAGGCTGGAAAGGCCCCTCCTGCCTGCTGAAGTCACTGGGACCCTGCCACACCTCTCCTCGCCACTGTCACCACTCAGGGCACCACTGTACAGTGCAACAAGTCAGGAGACCTAGGTCCTACTCCTGACACTTGCTAATTAGCTCTATGACTCTGGGCAAATCGCATATCTGGGCCTCAGTTTCCTCATCTGTAAAAATGACACTTAGCAAACTCGTAATGCTCAATAAATGTTTAAATAACAACTGAAGGAGGCCTACTGGATGCCTCTTAAGGTGCCGTGCAGGTAAGAATTTTGTGCCATGCAGGTAAGAATTTTAGGATCAGAGAATCCTTAGGCAAGAAAATTCATGAAACTCCTGGGGCACTGGAGGAGGGGTGAAGCTGACGGATGGGAGGGAGGAGATCCCAGGGTGGGTATAGGCAGGTGAAGCAGGTATATGCGGGTGTAGCAGGTATATGCGGGTGTAGTGGGTGTATGCGGGTAGTGGGTGTATGCAGGTACAGCAAGTACATGTGGGTGCAATGGCTCTGTGGACACACAGGCCCTCCCCTGACTGCCTGTTGTCCCAGCCTGAGTATCAGTTGTGTTCTGAGGCTTCTATTCTGCTGCTATCAGTCAGAAGGAACAAGAATTGCAGCCCCAGGGCCTAGTGGGAGGACTCAGGTCCAAGACTAGCCTGACCAGGAGAATAAGAAGAGTGGGGGAAAGTCTGGGAAGCTCAGAAAAGGCAATGCCCCTGGAGGCCCATGCCCTTTAACATGGGAGAAGCTGGGGAGGGGGGACCACATGCAGCTGGAACCTGCCCTCCTTTTCTATGCTTCCCTCCCCAAGTAGGAGTCCAGTCAGGAGTTGTCTCAGCCCTGACAGTTCAGGCAGCAGATGGAACCCAAGTGTCCCCTCCTGGGGTAGGTGGCATGGCCCGCGGAGGCCAGATGGTGTTTGTGGTGGGAAGAGAGGCCTGGGTCATCCAGAATAGGTTGTCAACCCCCAACCACCTCCCTACTGTGCACCCTGAGCCTTTTACAGTCTCATGGTAGGGAAGACACAGCCAAGCCTGCTTTTTATAAAACCAGTTTATTCACATTTTAGAAAAACTAATTCCAGGATGGGGAATGGCCTCCCTATAGGATCCCTATGAGATCAAGAACAGAAGGCCAGAGGGAGGGGCTTGGGAGGGAAGGAGTGGGGAAGGGGAGGCATGTCTCCCATTCTGGGTAGTGGGAAGTCAAATAAATTAAAGGAAGAGTGGACAGAGGGAGAGGGTGTCCAGGCAACCAGAGGAGGGCTTGGAGCTGGGCCGGAAGACAGTCAACACCTGCAAGACCTGAAAAGGGCGCCCAGCGTGAGCTAAGGACAGAGAGCCCTGCGTGGGGCTCCCTCGTGGCCTCCACCCCTTAACAGGGCCCTGTGGATCTGAGCTGCCTACTCCTCCTCCAGGTGGGGCCTGGGAGGGAGCAGCTTGGTTCAGGACTTGGTGGTGGGAAGCCCAGTGAAAACAAGGTTGGGGGGTTCTTTTCCCTCACCTGGGGAGTAAGAGATCACCGTTTTCGAAGCCTCTTCATGAAGCAGCAAGTGATGGTACCAAGGACAGTGGCACCAGTGACTAGGGCCACCCCTGTACCCACCAGCAGAGGCACAAACAGGGTGTCCAGGGCTGGGGGAGAGAGTATGACTGTTCAGAGAGGATGCCATCATCCTCCACCCATCACACTTGCCTCTACACATTCCCCATCAAGTTCTCTGAACCCACCTTCTCCATTCACAGGCACCCCTATCCCTGCCCACAGCCTGCCCCCTCAGCATGCAAGTCAGCATCAACCACAGAGGACCCCATGCAGGTGGGCACTGCAGGGCTGGAAGTTGGATTTTTTGAGACTTCATGTGATAGGATGTGGAGGAGAGAGATAGTAGCAGGAGGGTGAGAAGATGGGAAGGGAAGGCCAGCTGCAGGGGCCGGGAGGAAGGCAGAGTGAAGAGGGTGGAGGGGTGTCACTTACCATGCATGTAGGGGTAGACTGTAACAGGCCCTGAGCGGGCACTGCCCGCCTGGTACCAGCTGTAGTCGGCATGCTGCACCCAGGCGCTGGGGGCGCAGTGGTACACGCCTTCATCCTCGGGCCCCAAGCTGTGCAGTCTCAGCCGATGGCTTCGGGGCCCCACCAGCTCTACGCTGACAGGGCCTCCTCCAGGCCGGACTCCCAGCTCTGCCACACCATCCTGGCCCACGCCACCCACCAGCTGGGCAGGGACAGAGCTGAGCTCTCCGTCCTCTGGTCGCTCCACCCACCAGCTGGCGGCCAGCCGCAGTCCTGGGGGGCCACCCCGCACAGAGATGTTGCACAGCAGGGAGGCAGTCTCCCCCCGGTACACTGTGCCTCCTGCTAGCCACGCCACAGCCTCCAGCACCACGCCTGCAGAACAAAGGACATGGGGTCAGAGGGTGCAGGGCCAGGAAGCATGGGGTTAGAGCTGCTGCCAAGCACCACCGCAGGAAACTCAGGGTATTCCCACAATATTGGGAGAAGAGGAGCGTGAGGCTGTGGCATGCAAGCAGCTGATGAAGAGGGAGGGGAGCATGGAAACAGAAGGAAAAGGGGTTGACAATCCTCGAACCATGTCGAGGGCCCAGCCTCCTCTCACCTTCCTCTCGCACGTGCACAGGGAGAGGCCGGGAACGGGCACTGGCTGCTTCACGAAGCCGGGTCCCAGACCCCCGAACATAGGCTTTGGCGAGGCAGCGGTAGGTGCCCGCATCACCAGGCCTGGCAGCCTCTAGCCGTAGCCGGTATGTTCTGGATGCCACCTTCTCCATGGCAATGTGTCGGCCCTCATAGCCAGGGCCCAGGCTGCCCACACCCTCTGTGTCCAGCTGGGCTACCAGGCGGCCAGGCCCAGGTGCCCCCGCAGGTGCCATCTCCCAACCTACAGAGTATGCAGCATGACGGCCTGCTGGGGGAAGTGCCCCTGACACATTGCACAGCAGTTCCAAGGGCTCCCCTGGGCCGATCCGACGTTCACCAGGCCCCACTGTTACTGCCAGCTGGCTGGCTGAAACACAGGAAGGGGAAGAGGTGTCATGGAGGCAGGAGGGGACACAGAGGCACCTGATTCCCAATTTTCTGTTTCCTCCTTGACAGCAGCAACTTCAAAACCTCCTGTCTGCCCCTCACTGGGTATGATCATCTTTCTACTTGGGGGCTTGAATCTCACCCCTCAGCCAGGGGCCTCCTATCTCTATACCCAATTTCTGAGCAGAGAAAACCCATCAAGGGCAGAGGGGGAAGAAATGCTAACAAGGCTGCTCACTCTGTGGAAGATGAGTTCCTTGGAGTCAGATGATAGCTATCTGGTACCCCCTGTGGCCACAGCGCCCACCAGGATACTGTCCCTCCCAGCTCCCACAGTGGGATGTATAAGTGGTACTTACACAGTGTCTGCACGTCCACGTGGGCCAGGACAGCCCTTTTCTCTGCGATCTGGGCCCAGCTGCCATCAGGATCCTGAATCCACTCAGCGGCAGTGCAGTGGTAGGTGCCTGCGTCCCCTGCCTGGGCACCCCCTACTACCATGCGGTACCGATCGGTCCCTTCCTTGCCCAGACGAAGCTCCCCTGCAGCCAGTCGCTCAGCATAGGGAGCTCCGGCCTCCACGGCCAAGTCTGACCGGATTCCCACCACTTCCTGCAGAGTTGCTCGCCCAACTGGTGCCTCAGGCACAGATCGCCCAAAGGACACAGCCAGGTGTGTGTGCTTCTGTGTGCTTGTCCTCGCCAGGCAGCCCAGTGCCAGCTCCTGCCCCTCATGCACCATCAGGCGTGGGGGTGAGGTTGGGGCCTGGCGGCCTCGGGGCCCTGGGGGGGCAGCAGACACCTGGAGGGCATCTGGAAGAACTGGAGAGAACAGCTGGAGTGAGGGAGGGCTGGGAGCTGGCAGCCCTTGTTACTGTTTCCTGTGTACAGCCTATCTCCCTAAATAGACTGTGAGCTCTCAGAGGGCAAAGATTGCATGTTGTATTATTTCCTCTGTAACTCAGTGGTGCCAAGTGCAGTACTGGGCACAGCACAGGCACTCAATAAATACTTGTTGAAGTTCATAGAACCAGCCCATGTTGGTTCTATGTTCGAGACTGACCCCTGTTTGAAATACTGGGAAAAGTGGTTCTGTCTTCCTTCTCAGAACACAAAGAAACTTAGTGAGAATGTCACACGGTCTCACTCCTTCCCTAACTCTACTCTCTTTGCCAGATCTGGGTCCTGTACTGTCCAGGAGTAGAGTCTATTCAACCCAATAGTCTTCCTCGTTCTTGGGAATGGAAAGGGGAATGGACAACTTAAGGACCCTTCTTCTCCCAGGAGGGGTCTTGATATGATAAGACAAGCACTGGCCTGGGTGAGGCAATCTGGGTTTGAGTCCCATATCAGTCACTGAGTTATTGGGCGACTTTGTGCAAGTCACTTAACCTCTTTGGGCCTCAAGTTCCTTGGCTACAAAACCTAAGGGGCAGTTAGATAGGTCACTTGTGGCTTTGACTTTCTGCCTTGAGAGGGTGTGTGGCCCCACCCCATCCCAGGGCCCAGTACCTCTCAGCTCCACCTTGCCGCTGTAGCTGCCCAGGTAGCGGGTATCAGTGGAGGGGGTGTGGCACTCATAAATGCCAGCATCCTGGGCCTGCAGGCGGGCAATCTTGAGCACCACAGCATCACCTTGTAGGCGCTGCACCTGCACCTCACCCGCCACCACTCGGGACTTGAAGATAGCATAGGAGAACTGGGTATCCTTGGTACTGACAATGCCCAGTGCAGTATCTGGGGCCTCAGGCCTATACAGGAACCACTCGAAGTTCTGCTGGGCAGGTCCCTCGTAGCCGGTCACATTGCAGGAGATGGAGACAGCTGTTCCAGTCACGCGGTACAAGGGCCCCTCGGGGACCAGCACCTCCCGGGCCCAGCATCCCATTCCTGTAGGGAAAGGCAGAAGAAGTTGGAGATGCCTGGTTCCCCATTCCATGCCCTCTGCCACCACAAGCACCATTCTTGATCTCTGCCTACAAAAGGAAAGGACACCTGGGGAAGATGGTCCACAGCTTGGACCCTGTTCTGAGAATAGGAAAGGAATGCTGTGATATAAGACACCTGGATCTCAAGAAGGTGGCACGGGCCCAGGATTGCCTTGGCACCTAGATGCATCCCATTTCTGGTGGACTAGAAGCAGAGCGCCTGAAGGCAGAAAGGAGTACATCTGATTCCTGACCTAACCAGGCTTTGGTTCCAGCTAAACCTTGATCTGTCCCTGCCACTCACCCACCTCCATGTCTGCCATTCCTTCCTCAGTGCCTGGCCAGGGGAGCCTTCTGGCTGGGGGATGCTGAGACTACATGTCCCTCCCCTTTGCTTGAGGGGAGCTGGCAGTCTTGCTCAGAAGTGCTAGTTGGCTCAGCTGTGTCACCTGGACCAGACAATGGAGCCAGTGACCCTAGCTGGAAAGGGCACAGGCCCAGTCAGTTCTCACCACACAATGCCCTCCCCCCTCCAGCTGCGCCATGAGCTCACTGCTTCTCTCACCCCACAGGGCTGCCCAGGCAGCTGGGGCTTCTGGGGCCAGGTCCAGGCTCTGCTCTCGCCATTGGGGCAGAAGATCCCCTCCTCCAGTACCTGCCAACCTTCCTGGCTAGCCCAGCAGACACACAAGGCGCCTGCCCCAGTTCCTTAACAAAGCCTTCATTTGCATATGGTATGCATTCATTTACATATATGGCTCTCTTTCTGTAGGGAGGCATTAAATCCCAAGCTGCCCCTTCTCATCTCTCTCCCTTCAGAAAGGCCAAACCTCTCTTCTTCACCCTACTCCACCCCTATGCCCAACTCTACCCCAGCAGATACTCCTGGCAGACTTAGAGGGCTTAGCTCCTCCCTTCTCTCCTTCCATAGCTCCCACTAGATAAAATCGCAGAACCTCAGAATGTAAAGAGGGCTAGGCTACCCGTCCCCCCTCCCCATTTTACAGATGAGAAAGGTAAGGCAGGAAAAGTATAATATCTTAGCCAAGATCATGCTGTCCCTAGATGGCTTCCACACACTCCTCCAGAGGGGCAAAACCAGGGAGGAAAATGGGGAAACTCCAAGGCCAGGCCTGAAGGGACTGACCTCACCAACCAGAGTGTCACTTTTAGGCCTCCCAGGGGGATACCATGGACTTTCTGCAGAAGCTAGAGGAAAATGCCCAAGAGTCTGTGGTCAAACTCTACCCTCCAGCTTCTCTAGAATGGCTCCTCTGAACTTCCCCACCCTTGCTGCTGGGCTCCTAGCCCCTTCCTTTATCCTCTGGCTGAGTCACAGGGAGAACTCATGGTCTGTTGTTAAGGGCACAGGCTGTCAATCAGGAAGTGAGATTCCAGCACCATCCCCATGCCCAGCTGTGTGGCCTGGGATCCAGTCTCTTTCTGTCCTAGGCCTCGGTTTCCACACTGGAGGAGAACTAAGAGCTCCAGCTCCGACCGTGCATGAGTGCGTATGTGACTCAGGAGAGCCCTGCCCCAGGCCAGGCAAGTTTCATAATCAGGGTGATGGTAGAGACGGCCAAGCTGACACCTTCCCTGACTGCCTCGGGGCAGACTGCTCAGAAGGCCCCCTCCCATCTTCCTGGCTCCACAACTGCTGATGCTTGGAGATCCCCATGGGAAAGTTACCTCCACAGCCTTAGGAAATCAGTTGCCACACAGCTCTCTCTCCCCTCCTCTGTATTAGTTGCAGCGAGGAAAGGGAGAGCAAAGAGGCCTGCTTTGGAATCAGATCTGTGTTCAAATCCTAGCCCTAATACTCACTAAATGTGCTCTCTGGGGCAAGTTACTTCAATTTCCTCACTTGTGAAATGAATGTAAGTGCCCACAGGCAGTGGGTGCTCAGACGTCTGCGTGCTCCTTTTTCAACCACAGGCCAGCACTTCCCCACCTCCCTGGGCTCCTCCCTGCTCCATGCTGCCCACTGGGGAAAACACAGCAAGTGCTAGGCAACCCAGGTCCCACAGAGCCTTCCTCTCTGTACATCCTCCTGCCACCTGCCCAGGGACCAAGGAGAGGACTCATCCTAGCCCTGCAGGGCCCAGGGACCTGTAGCAGGGGAAGGCTTTGCTTGGTGCCACTGTGGAGCCCTGGTCTAGAAACAGGCAGCTGGGGCTACCTTCAGCCTCTGCCTTGACAACAGCAGCTCTGAAGTCACCATCCCCACCTCCACGCTTCACTCTCATTTCAAGGGCTTCAGCCTCATCAACATCTGTACTGGCAGTTTCACTTCTCCACGCCATACTCTTCCCCAGACCACCTCCTACAGGCAGCCTTCCAGTTCAGGCCAAAAACAATTCCACTGTCATTACCCCCATGCATCCATGCAAGATTAGCCCAGAACAACCCACCATGAACACCCACCACAGCAGGCACAAGGTGCTTTGAGATCCCAGGATCAGTCTCCATGGAACCTGGTTTCTCCTGAGGCAAGGAAGCTGGAACTAAGCGGGTGTGAAAACTGATGGGTGGCTGCAGAGCCAAGTGCCATTTGGGAGAGAGGAAGAAGGGCAAAGAGGGACCCAACCTGGGGTGGAGATGGGGGTGAGAGAGAGAACTGCCCCCAGTTGATGAAGTGTGTGGAGCGCAATTGGGAGAGACTTACTTCAAAGATCGTGGGCAGAACTGGCCTCTGGGCCTCCAGCCAACTCTAGGGCAATTATGAAGCTGGGCAGGCACTGCCCACGCAGGGCGGGCACCCAAGGCCAGGCCTGGAGCTGAGTGTGGGGCAGAAAGGAGTCGCAGCATTTGGTGCAGCGACCCCAGGACGTGGGTATGCTAGCTGAGAAGTGGGGCCTGCCCCAGGAGGCCAAGCAGTGCCTGGGGCAGCACTTTAGTGGGTCCTCCCTGTGCCCCACTCCCTGACTTAGAGCTGGGGAGCCTGCACTCTTCCCAAGACTGGCTCGGCGGGCAGCCACAAAGCGCAGCTGGCCGCCGTCCCCGGGGAGGCTGGAGGTACCCCTGACGGAGGAGGATGTGAGGAGCCCCGAAATGCTCGGGACGTGCTGGGTGGCAGGCACCTGCCCGGCGGGGCCGGGAACCGGAACGGGGGCCTGACTTACCTAGCATTAGCAGCAGCAGCAGCAGCGGCGGCGACGGCAGCAGCAGCGTGGGCCTGAGGGCGCCCATCCTGCGCGGCCAGCTCTGGGGAGGCTCCGGGGGATGGCGCGGGTTCTGGGGGGCCGGTGGGGTGGGGGGCGCATGCCCAGGTGGGGGGCAGGAAGCTGGGCAGCGAGGCGTGGGTGCGCCGAGCGAGCTGAGCTGGAGCTGCCGAATCCCCTCCCTCCGCCCCTCCCGTTGCTTTCCCTCCAGCCCTCGGCAGTTCTGAGACCATTCTAGCCCCGGCCCGCCCCGGCACCGCCCCTTCCTCCGCCCCGTCTAAGCAAGCCCCGCCCCAGACCCAGCCCTGGCCCGGCCCGCCCCACCCCGCCAGACTCAGTCCTTTGCTCCGCACTTGGCCCCGGCCCCGCCCCCGCCCTGCCGCTCGAAACTCACCTTTGCTTCGCACCGAGTCCCAGCCCCGCCCCGGTCCCGCCCCTCCCCGCCCCGGTCCCGCCCCTCCCCGCCCCTCCCCGCCCCTCCCCGCCCCGTCCCGTCCCGCAAGACTCCAGCCCTGGCTCCGCCCCGGGTCTCGGCCCAGCCCCAGTTCCGGCCCCTCCCTCGCCCCGCCCCACCAGGACTACAGTAGGACTACAATCTTGGCTCCGCCCCGGGACCCGGCCCCGCCCCAGTCCCAAGCCCCACCCCTTCCCAGTCCCCCCAGGGCTAACGTCAGCCTCCAAACCTGACTCCGCAATGGACCTCGGCCTCGCCCCGCCCCTGGCCCTGGCTCCGCCCGAGGCCCCGGCAAGAGTGAGCTAATTGCACCTCGGCGCATCGAAATTCCCACCCACCCTCGCACAGAGCGCACCCCACCCCGCACCTGCCAGCCTTTCCTGGAGAATTGGGTGCAGGGGCCCTGGGATTGGCTGTGGCCACGCATTTAGAATTCAGTTATTTTCTCTGAGCCATAGTCCTCGCTGCAAACCCTGTTGAAGTAGGGGTTGGCAGAACCCAGGAGTTCCTAAAGGCGAAGGGTTTGAGCTGAAGGGCGCTTCCAGGATCCACAAGGTCACTGGAGACCTGTTTTTCACCCCCTCAGAGGGCAAAACCAAAAGAAAAATGGATTAGGAGAGGCGGCCGTCCATGTGACGTCATTTCTGGGTTGGGTGATGCTAGCCCAGTTGTTTAACCTCCTTCAACTTCAGTTTTCTCCTCTGCAAATTGAATTGAGGTTGATCACACCACCCAAAGGGCATGATAGGTAATGTACATAAAGTGTTTGGCACAGGAAACTAACACGAAATGGGAGATAACGAAGGATTATTTTGTTTTAGTTTTTGAATTATTATTTGAACTGCTTCCTAAGAGGCTTAATTTAGACCTAGTTTAGACCTGGCGTTTAGGTGAAGGAGTCTCTATGTTCAGTGACAGTGGGAAGAGATGAACATTGTTCTGGGAAGAGTGGGGCTTGCCCTGGAGGTGGGAGAATGGAGGAGGCACCCTTCCCAGGTGTTCTGTCTCTTCCTGAACTGTAAAGATGGGGAGTGGGGACGGGCAGGAAGGATGAGACCAAAATGGGGAGAAGAGATGGCCAGGTTTGCAAAGCCAAGGCTGTCAGAGTGGCTGTCAGTGGGAGGTGATCCCAGAGCCCATTTACCACCCTCTACCCTCCAACACCCTCCCTCTCCCCTCTTCCCTCCCACTCACTCACCCCCCCTTTACAGAAGAGGAAACTGAGGCCCAGAGAGGGTAAGTGGCACAGGCCAGACCAGACCTTCCTTGACATTGTATTCCTCAAGCGTGGCAGAGTGCCTGACTCTGAGAAGACGCTCATGGGGTTGCCAGTAGAAGCCACATTGAGGAACCCTGGAGAAGCCAGAGAAACTGAGGCCAAATGTTTGGGGCCTTGAAGGGAGATCAGAGGTCCAGCCCTCACCTCCCAGGACTGCCAGCACTGGCCCATGAACAGGGTAGTAGGGTGCCTTTTATTCCCACTTTGAAATATCCACAGCCTGGTTGCTCCGGAGCCTCATCATCTAAATCCATCCACAGGCATACTGAGCTATGTGAAAACTGAAACTCATAGGGAAGCTTTTGGAAGAACACGTCTCTCCCTTTATAATGGATTTAATTATCGAGTGGATTGAATGCCTTCATGATGCTTGAGGGATGAAAGACGTTACCAATTGTAATAATGACATGTCATTTATGAAATGCTTACACAAGAAGGCCCTTTTGGATATTAGTCCTAGTCCTTATAGCATATTTTGCAAGGCAGTGTCATTTAACGGAAGAGAAACTTGAGGTTAGACAGGTTAAGTATCTTGCCCAAGGCCACACAGTTTTTAAGTGGCTAAGGGGTGACTTGAGCCCAGGTTTGTCTATCCCCAAAGCCCCAAATCTTCCTACACCTCACTGTCCCTCCTCCCAAGCCTCTCCACCCTGTAAACTCAGTCATTCAACAAATATTGATTGGGTCAGGCCTGGTACTGGGTACTGGAGATGCCATGGTAAACAAGGCAGGCCTGCTCCCCTGCCTTCAGGGAACATAGTTCTATATGTTAGGGATACATTTCATAAACAAGTCATAACCAACCCCCGGTATAAGCATGATGAGAGAAGTCTTCAGGGAGGTGAGATATCCTCTCTTACCCCGCGGCCTGGGACGGGGAAGGAGCTGGGGCAGGCTGGCATTGAGAGCTGGGTTGGTGTCTCCCTCCAAAGGGGATAAGGCCCAAGGAGAGAGCAGTGTCTTCAGCAGGCCCCTCCCCAGACTCCGGGTTCCAGCGGCGGCCAGCAGGGGGAGCCCACAGCCCAGGCCTGACGGACCCCTCAGCTGCTTATGTAACTGGGAAAGCTGGGGGAGGAGAACAAACCCCAGGCACGAGGCACGTCACACACACGGACACATGTCCCCACTGTAATGGAGCGGGGATCATACAGAAAGACGGCTCCCAGAAACACACCCCCACAGAGCCATGCGCAAACACATACAAGCTGCAAAAACAAGGATGCATGGTGTAGATTGGAGAGCACTCATCTCATCCATTAAAAACACACACAGGCCTCCCAGCACCTAGGCTGGTGCCCTAGGGTGGGGTGAGCAGAGAAAGGAGGAAGGAAGCCCTTCAGTGAGTTTCCAGGCCAGACTGAGACACGGAGGAGGGAGCCTGGGTTTGCAGAGAGACCTGGGCAGGCATGCAGTAGTGACCGTGAGGGACTCTGATGCCTGGCTGGGCTGTGTTGTCATTGCCATCACCAGCTTCCCACCTGCCCTCCATATACCACCCCAGGCATGGGCCTGCATCTGACACCGGTCCTGTTTCACATGAAACAGGTCTCATTTCACCTCGAGATGACAAGGCACCAAGGTGGCACTGAGGTGTCATGAGTGTTGTTAAAGATAATTGAGACCCACACTCTGCCCAAAAGCAGTTTATAATCCAGCTGATACGTGACACACTGCAGTCACAACCAAGGAGACAGCTCTCAGAGAGGAGCACGTTCAAAGACAGGACCATTCACATATGCTGGCCTGTGTCAGGCACTAAATGTGATCTCATTTATCCTCATGTGCTATTATTATCCCTGTGAGAAAACTGAGGCATAGAAAAGTTAAGAAACTTGTCCAAGGTTAATGGATTAGTTACTGTCCACACAGGGATTCGAAACTGGGATCGCCTCACTGTGGAGCCTGTGCTTCTAACTCCTGTTATGTTGCTGCTTAAAGACAAATGTCACTAGGGACACAGTTAAATATGAGTTTAGCACACATGACTATATACCAAGCTGTAGACACAGATACTGCCATGGGGACAAAGTGACAACTATATCAAATCCATAAGCACACATGCTCATCAGACAGTCAGACATATAGAAATGGCACAAGCATACACATAGAACTCAGCTCTCTCTCTTTTAAATGTGTATCAACCCTAGCTTTGTTGGGAGCTAAGGATCACACACAAGAATGTCCTGTGATTTGTGTGTGTTTATAAAGCGATGGCCCATACTGCCCTGATGAGCTATATTTTCCCACCCTTCCAGAAGGGAAAATTCTCTTTGCTGAGTTGCTGAGAGGCTCAAGCAGGGTCCGAGACAGAAGTAGTGCAAAAACCTACCCTCGCCCTGATAACAAACTCATTCAGAGACACACTGAAACAGAAGTGCACATACAAAGATAAACACAGAGACATTATGCACACCCAAACACCAAATACAGAACCACAAAGCCATCTCCCCCTCTGACACACACACATACACACACACACACACACACACACACTTGCATTCCACCCTCTCCCTCCCCGCTTTTCTCCCTGAGCCAGGCGTCTGCATCTTCATGGTGGAGTGTGTGTGTGTTTGTGTGTGTGTGTGTGTGTATATGCATGTCTACTCTCTGAGCCCTCCTCTTGCCCTGGCTAAGCCCATACTCCTGCCCCCATTCTTGAACCCTGTGCCAAGGGGAGCAGCACAGCTGTTCAAGAATAGCAGAGCCACGATGCCACTGGGGCTTTGGCACGACCTGGCCCTGACTTCTGAGGGGGCCTTGCCATTTCTGAACCAAGGATTCTTGCCAGCTGCCACCCACGCTCGAATGCCATGCATGGATTCCTTGGAGCTGGAATCCCCTCGGTCTCCCTCCTGACCTCCTGACAAGTTATTTGTTCCCCAGTCCCATCGGGTGGGCGCCTGGGAGCCTGGGCTCCGCCCCAGATGCTCACCCATCCCACTTCTCCATTCCCAGTCTGCCAAGAGGGAACTGATATGTCTGGAGGGTAGCGTGGGACTGAAGCAATCCCCACTGTGTGATATTACTTCTTCTCTAACTGAGCAGCCTAGGGTGGGGTGGGGGTCAGCCAAGGGCAGGAGATGGCAGGGGTTTGGTTAGACAGAGGTTTGTGGGCTGAGTGTTGTAGATGAGGCTCAGGGGGCAGGAGGCGGGTAGCACCAGGTGGCTGCCAGTCATTTACGAGTTCGTCTCCACCCAGCTGTGAGTGGAGTGAGAAGGGAACAACAATTGCTAATACCTACAGAGCATCTACTTCATGCTGGGCACCATTGCACACACTCTGTGCACATTCATTCATTCCGCTTTCGCAACAACCCCATGAGGTGAATACTACGAGTATCTCTATTTTACAGCTGGGAGACAGAGGCACAGAAAGCTCATATAATTTACCTGAGGTCACACGGCTAGCAAGTGGTAGCACCCAGATGCAAACGCAAGCTATCTGACTCCCAAACTTCAGTTTCCCAAACATTCTTCTTCCCTTCCTCCTCCTGTTTCCCTAGCCTGCCCACATTTGCTGAGTGACTGAGGAAGTGAGGACACACCAAGTGACACATTGATACATACATACAATTCAGGCACACACATGCATATCTGGTGCCTATGCAACCTTCTGAAATAACTTTTTCCACTACACAGCTCCAGCTTCCAGCACATAGTGAGTGTTCAATAAATATGTGTTGAATGGATGAATGCAGAACTGAAGGCCCAGGGAACAATGAGCGTTGTGTGTGTGGTGGTATGGGGAAAGAGGGAGGGGAAAGGAGGGATTTCTCACACACACACACACACACACACACACACACACACACACGGCCCTCTGCTGCGAATAATGTCAAAGACTCACTTCTAACTCTGGGGTCCCAGTCCTTCACAGCTACCTGGGTGGGGAAAGAGCAATGTAACCAGGCTTTACAGGATTCTCTGAAGACAGGGGATGCAGAGAGAGCTCTGGAAGAGGACTTGAGGCACACAGCCACCTGGGCCTTCCAGCCAGGCACAGCTCCTCCTGTGTTTTCACCTCTCCCTGCCCCATGCCTGCCACGCTGCACTGCAGGCTCTCCCCTGGCTCTCTCGGGACAGTCCCTGCTTCCTCCGCTTGTCCACCTGGACTCTCCAGGAACCCGGCACCCCTTGGCTATTTTGGCCGAAGAGTAGACAATTCTCCTTTTCCCTGTTCCAACTGAAACAAGGGTGGAATTTTTCCAAAGGCTCTCTATTAGGAAAGTGAAGGGAAAACAAAGCCAGAAATACTCTGCAAAAACAAAGAAACAGATGGAACAGTGGGGGTGACCGAGCTGGCCATGGGAAAGAGTGGGGGCCTAGAGTTTTGATGCTAGCGCGACCCACCCCCTTGCTCCCACTGCACCCTGTTCTCAGCTCCTTGGTAGAGTTTCCCACTCTGCATTGTAATTACAGGGCTTGTTTATATCTGCCTCTCCATCCTGGCTGTGAGCTTCTCAAGGCTACTGTTAACTCTTTTCTGCCCTTCCCCAAAGCCTACAGAGTCTCCTGGCAAGGAGTAGAAGCTCAGTAGACATTTGCTGAGTGACTGAGGGAGTGAGAACACACCGAGTGACAAGAGGGGGAATCTGGGCCCTTCCTCTCTGGTGGTCATGTCGCCTCCACAGTGCACACTGTTATTTCCTCTGGAGTCCATCGTACACTAGTCACTTCCATCTACAACTGATAGAAAGTTCCTCCTCTTATTTCAGAACCTGAACCTTCCATCCCTTGGCAAACAACCCAAGCTGGCTTCCCAAGCAGCCTAGGAAGGGCTGAGTTCTGTCCTGTAGGAAGGGAAGGGTGCTGGAGATCTGATCAAGCTGAAAAAGAAATTACAGTCTGAAGGCCAGGACATTGGAAATCAAGAGCACAAAATAATTGCTAACTTTCACTGGGCATTGTAATTCTCAAAATGACTCTAGAAGTTAGAGCTGTTTAAAAAAATTGAAGCTCAGAGAAGCTAAAACGTTTGTCCAAGCCAGGCACAGTGGCTCACACCTGTAATCCCAGTACTTTGGGAGGCCAAGGCTGGAGGATCGCTTGAGCCAGGTGTTCAAGACCAGTCCGGGCAACAAAGCAAAACCCTGTCACTACTAAAAATTAAAAAAAAAAAAAAAAGAAAAGAAAAAAAAACTAGCCAGGAATGGTGGGCATCAACTGTGGTCCCAGCTACTCAAGAGGCTGAGGCAGGAGGATTGCGTGAGCCTAGGAAGGTGAGGCTGCAGTAAGCCACAGTTGCACCACTACACTCCAGCCTGGGCAACACAGCAAGACTCCGTCTAAAAAAAAAAAAATGTGTCCAATTAGTGGTAGACCTAGGATTTCTTCTCCAGGCATTCTGACTCCACGGCACAAGTCCTCAGCCATGTTGCGGGCTGCATCTGTACCATACAAATTATTGTCCTCAGAGGGAGCTGGGAGATGACAAAGGTGTAGAGGTCCAACCAGCCAGCAGGGCAGGGTGACAGGGAATCCACTTGGTACTGAGGCCCTGAGCACTGGCATGAAGGATCCCAGCTCCTGAACTAGAGAGCCCTGGCGACAGGGGACCGGCCAGAACAAACCTGGAAATCAGGGGATGAGCCAGGTTACCAATCAGCAGCTCAGGCGTAAGAAATAAAGCTTCTGTGTTTTCAATTAAGTGAAAAGCTTGGGGGCTGGGATTTCAGAAGCAGACAGCACAGACCTGGATTTGCCAGCTGTGTAGCCTGAATCCCGTTACTCACTTTCTCTAGCTTCACTGTCATCGTCTGTAAAGTGAGAATTACTAGAGTGCTCATCTCATTATTTTTCGAGGATTGTTGTGAAGATGAAATGAAAACATATGTATCATGATGCCCCATTATGATCAAAGCTAGGGCCCACAGGCAGAGTGGGACCAGTGACAAAGGAGAGGAGACTTCTAAATGGGTCTCTACTGTTCACTGGCTTTCCCCATCCGCTGTCTCAGTTTGCCCAGTCTTCTTTCCCCTTCCAGCTCCCACAATCCCCTTGGGAGAGGGTAACCTACAGCCTGCCTCAGCTTCCTCACCACACTCCTCAACCCTCCACAGGTTATATCCAAACTTGACCTGACATGGAAATAGTTTTCCCAAAGGACACACCAGTGACCTCTGAGTTGACCAAAAAAAGAAAAAGTGACCAGCTTTCCTTTCCCCTTGGCATCTGAAATCTGAAACTGTTAGTTTTTTGGCCCTTAAAACGTGTTCCTCTCTCAGCTTCCTGGCCCCTCTACTCAGCCTAATTCTCCATCTCTCTGTCTTCTCTACCTTGCCATCTCCCAGATCCTCTTCCTCTACCGTAGGTGTTACTATCCAGGATCATCCAGGATCCACAGACCTCTGTCCTCTGGCTCCCCTGTCTGGGCCATCTCCTCTGCTCTCCTGGCTCAATGTTCATCTCCATGCGGGGATTCTTATGGCCCATGCCCTCTCCCAAGCTCCAGTCCCCATTTCTGTCATCCACTGAGTGCCTTCATCTGAAGCCCTGCCTGGAGTACCTCAACCTTCATATGCCCCTAAGCAAACTTGTGGCTTATTTCCCAATCTCCTTCCTCCCCTACCCTTATTTTAGTTAACTTTGCACCAAAGTCCTCACCACCCCCACCATCTCCAACTGCTGCCTTCCTTACCCTGATGTCCAATCAGCTGCCAAATACTGAAATTCTACCTCCCAAACATCTTTTTCATCCATCTCTGTCACCTCTCTGTCTTGCTCCAGACCGTCACCACCTATAGCCCCCATCAGTCTCTCCCTTCCAACCCAACACCCTGTCCACATACAGGCGCACACCCTGCCATCAAATGAGCCTTCCTAGAACACAATTTCAATGAGATTACTCCCCCGCTCAAAAACTTTAAGTGGCTCCATATTGTTTATAGCAATATTTCTCAAACTTGCTTGGTGGTAGGAATACAGATTCCCACTCTCCACGCCCACCCTCATGAATCAGAATCTTGAAAAAATGTCCCTGTTCTTTTATAGTTTTAACAAGCACCCAGGTGATTCTTATCATCAGAGCCTTTTTAGGAAACACTAGCAATTAGAATGGCAATTACTCTGGCATTCAAGGCCCTCCATGAAATGGCTCCAACATCTATTGCCAGTATTACCATCCATATTTCTTCCTCGTGCACTGAGTGCTTCCACTCTCTGTGCCCGTGCTCACATTGTTCCTTCTCCTTTATCTCTCTAAGTCAGATCCTATCTATCTGTCCAGGCCCAACTAGAATGCCACCTCCTCCATGAAGACCTTTCTGATTCTTCCAACTGAGAACCATCTCCCCCTTCTCTGGGCTCCCACCACCCTCTAAAATGCAATGGTGAGCAACCAGCAGCCAGCAATACCTGGCTCAACACAGATGCACAAGAGTTGGCACTTTTTCTTTCCCTTTATCTTCCAGAGCACTCCTCACTGTTGCCACTGCATCCAGACGGTTCTGGTCATTTACTCCTGGGGACAAGAACCCAAAGGAGAAGCTTCAGTGAGTCCTTACAGCATGGAAGTTAAATGTGCAGGCTTTGGAAACAAAGTAACTAGGTTTGAACCCCAGCCCCCCTACTTGGGTAAGCTTAGGATCTATGTGCCTCAGTTTTCCCATCTGTAAAATAGAGTTTTGAGGACTAAGGTAAGTACTACATGTTGTCTTCATTAGTTCTGGAGTCTGGGAAGTCCAAGATCCAGGTGCTGGCAGATCCAGTATCTGATGAGGGGTCCCTTCCTGGTTTGCAGATAGCCACCTTCTTGCTGTGTCCCCACATGGTGGCGAGCAGAGAGAGGAAGCAAGCTCTCTCACGCCTCCTCTAAAAGAGCACTAATCCCACCCTCATGACCTAATTATCTCCCAAGTGCCCCACCTCCTAATACAGCAGAGGTTCAATCTGTAAATTCTGGGGAGACACAAACGTGCAATCTACAATAAGTACTCACTAACTTAGCTATGACGAGCTACAAATCTTAGGGACAGTCTAGCTCAGTGGTTCTCAGATCTGCCTGTTGATTCATCTGGGGAGTAAAAAAAATACTCATGCGGCTGGGCGCAGTGGCTCACGCCTGTAATCCCAGAACTTTGGGAGGCCAAAGTGGGTAGATCACGGGGTCCAGAGTTCGAGACCAGCCTGGCCAACATGGGTGAAACCCTGTCTCTACTAAAAATACAAAAATTAGCCAGGTGTGGTGGTGCATGCCTGTAATCCCAGCTACTCAGGAGGCTGAGGCAGCAGAATCGCTTGAACCTGGGAGGCAGAGCTTGCAGTGAGCCAAGATTGTGCCATTGCACTCCAGCCTGGGCGACAGAGTGAGACTCTGTCTCAAAAAACAAAACAAAACAAAACGCTGATGCCTAAGCCCCACCTTAGATCAATTAAAAACATGGTACCTGAAGGTGAGGTCTGGACATGGGATGTTAGCATGCAGCTAAGGGTGAGAATCCTTAGCTAGTCCAACCCTCCACCCCCTACTTTATTGACAACAGGTAAAGGACTTACTCAAGTGCACACAGCTGGTTAATGGTAGAGCAAGTCCCACACTGAAAGTCTCTGCCCTCCCTCTAGTCTAATCCACAGTGATTTCCAATACGATTTCCAATATGCCATTGCCCAGCCTTTGCTCCCGCGTCATTGGATTGGGAGAATCATCTAGGCAGGAGGCAGAGCCAGGCCCACTCAACCTCACTCAGCAAAAATAGAGGTAAAGAAGTGGGAAAAGTTTGAGGAAATGGAAGTGGGGAGTCCCTGAGGACTATGAGCTTGGGAGGACAAGGTGGAGAATGGGTAGGGGGATCTAGTGACTAAATGGCATGAGATTCTGAGAGAAAGGACAATGAGGGTAGGGACCTTGTTTGCCTTGATTGTAAGTGTCTTTCTAGTGCCTTGCACAGAATATAGCATATAGTACGTGCTCAACAAATGCTTGTTGAACGTCTAAATGATGCAATAGCTTCAAAAAGCACATGTTCTGTTTATTAAGTCACCCAGAGGGCACTCACATTCCTCAAGGGGGCAGTGGTGAGAACATCCAGACAGCAGCACAAAAGTACAAGAATCTTGGACTTTCAGAGACACTGAGGTGCAGAGGAGGCCAAGCTCCCTGAAATTCCAAGGAGAAGCTGCTATGGGAGGCAGTGGCCCTGTGTGCCAGATGTTTGCAGGGCATCCTGAACTCTCTGAGCATACAGAATGCCACAGGGGACAGGCAGATAAACCGAGCTGTATCCTGGGCCAAGTGGAGGGGGCCTGGTAAGGGGAGAAGGAGGTGGGAAGAAGGAGGCTGGGGGCCAAGCCAGCTGCCTCTTGATAGGGGAAGCAGGGAGGCGGGGTGCTCTGGGCCAGTGGCTGGGTCAGATCTCTGGCCAAAGCAAACCTGCCTCAGGGGGCTGGGGGGCCCCTCCCTCCCTGCCCAGATGGAATCAAAGGCTAACAGGACCCCTTGAGGGTCCAGCTGTGACCCTTGCTCCTCACACTCAGCAGGGCCCATTAACCCTGTCCTCCCCATATCCTCAACACACTTTTCCCAGCCCAAAGAATCTTTGCAAACAGACTCCCCTGGTGTTTGCTGATCAGATACCAGCCAAGAGATGTCAGGTTTTCCCAGTCTCACCACCAGCCCTGCCTTTCTCCCCTAAAGATACCCAGACCCTGTCCCACCTCTCACAGTGGCGCTCTGTAAGAAACCAAGGTAGTCTTTGCTCAAACCTGAGCCCTTCCTTTTTCCCATGCCAAGAGTTAAAGAGATCCGACTCATTTCTAGGAGTCATAATAATAAACAAAATAAGAGCACTTGCTTCCATGCTAACAAACAAGATAGGAGAACCTACCCCCTTGGATCTCCTTCTGAACCCAGGTCTCCAACTGATGGTTCTTACACAGGTACAACCTGCATGTAACTCCTGCTGTTTACCTGAACTGAGCTGTGCACTGAGGAGGAAGTAGCCTGGAATTTTGGGATCATCAGAACTGGAGAGGGACCTCAGAGATTTTCTTTTTTTTTTTTTTTTTCTTTGAGACAGAGTCTTGCTCTGTCACCCACGCCGGAGTGCAATGGCGTGACCTTGGCTCACTGCAACCTCCACCTCCCAGGTTCAAGCAATTCTCCTGCCTCAGCCTCCCGAGTAGCTGGGACTGCAGGGGCCTGCCACCATGCCTGGCTAATTTTGTGTGTGTGTGTGTGTGTGTGTGTGTGTGTGTGTGTGTGTATTTTTAGTAGAGACGGGGTTTCACGTGTTAGCCAGGATGGTCTCAATCTCTTGACCTCATGCCTCTCAAAGTGCTGGGATTACTCACAGATTTTCTAATCCCTTGTCATTCAGATGAAGATGCCAAGGTCAGAGTAGAGAAGCCTCTTGTCCAACATCACACAGGTGGTTAGTGGCTTCAGCAGGACTAGTCTCAGCTGACTTGACTTTCAGACAAGCGCCCATTGCATTGGACCACGGTGGGGACCGTGAGAGGGCAGGAGGGAAAGCAGACACAGAATAGCTCAGGGCCTTCATGCTCCTGGGAAGGGTTGACACCGGCCCCCTGGGCCACACCATGGGTTCTTTCCTTTTTCTCCCTTGGGACTTCCACCTGAGGAAGGCACAGGCAGAACACAACGTGGAGCTATCTGAATCCAGAGAGAAGTAAGGAGAAAAGGAGGTGGGAATTCAGCACAGGCAGAGACTGGGGAAAATGCTTCTGGGTGCTTTTTCATCCTCTTTTTCTAAATTCTATACAGTGTGGTTTTAACAATAAAGAGGATAATAAAAATACTCTAGGGGAGAGATTACAATGACAGAACCAGCTGGGTGTGGTGGCACATGCCAATAGATGCAGCAACTCTGGAGGCTGGGGCGGGATGACGGCTTGAGCCCAGGAGGTTGAGGCTGCAGTGAGTTGATTGTGCTGCTGCACTCCAGCCTGGGTGACAGAGTGAGAATCTGTCTTTTCTTTTTTTAAGGGAGAGAGAAGAGTTGCTGTTTTTGTTTGTTTGTTTGTTGTTTTTGTTATTGTTGTTTTTGAGACAGGATCTCACTTAGATTGCCCAGGCTGGAGTACAGTGGCGCAATCTTGGCTCACTGCAGCCTCTCAACCTCCCTGGGCTCAGGTGATTCTCCCACTTCAGCCTCCTGAGTAGCTAGGACTGCAGGCACATGCCAGCACACTCAGCTAATTTTTTTTAGTATTTTTATTAGAGACAGGTTTCACCATGTTGCCCAGACTGGTCTTGAACTCATAGACTCAGGTGATCCACCCACCTCTGCCTCCCAAAGTGCTGGGAAAACAGGCATGAGCCACCATGCCCAGCCAGAGGAGATTTTTAGAATCTACTTTGAGTAGACTGAAAAGAAAGACCATGTTGAAGGAATGGTTTAACAGATAAAGAAAAAAAATAATAAAAGAAAGTAAAAAGAAAAGAAAGACCGAAAAGAAAACAGAGGAGCAGATGTTAAAGGAGAGGTGGGGAGAAAATTCAACACCATCCTTGTAGTCCAGTGAGGAAACTGAGGCAGCAGCAGGACTTGGACAGCCACTCGGGCTCAGAGCCCAACCTTTTTTTTTTGAGACGGAGTCTCGCTCTGTCACCAGGTTATAGTGCCCTGGCACGACCTTGGCTCACTGCAAGCTCCGACTCCCTGGTTCAAGTGATTCTTCTGCCTCAGTGCCCCGAGTAGCTGGGATTACAGGCATGTGCCACTCCCAGCTAATTTTTATATTTTCAGTAGAGAAGAGGTTTCACCATGTTGGCCAGGATGGTCTCAAACTCCTGACCTCCTGATCCACCCGCCTTGGCCTCCTAAAGTGCTGGGATTACAGGCATGAGCCACCACGCCTGGCCGATCCCAGCTTTTTAATAGGTCACTATAACCTGAGGGAGTGGGAAGACAGAGGGCTGGAAAGGTAGGAAGAGTGAGAAGTCATCTTTCTTGGACACTTGTCATGGCCACCCCAGGCCTCCCCGGCTCTCCTCATCTCATCCCCCGAGATGGGCTCCCTTTGGAAGCAGAAAAACTCCACCCACACTCCCAGAAGACCTCAGAAGCCTGACAGCAGTGACAAGACCACAGGCCCTAAAGAAAAAAGGAAAAGGAGAGTTAGAGGGAATGGAAGAAGGAAACGAAGGAGAGATGCCCAGAGGGGGTTGGCAGCCGAGAGGAAGACCGGAGGAGCAGGGCTGGAGAGCTGGGCCCAAATCAGGACCGAGGCAGAGAAGTGGGGTGAGGGGGTGGGAGGAGGGACGATGGGGGTGATAGAGCCTCCCAGCTCTTCCTTCCCTCCCACTCTCCCTCCTCCTCTCTCTCTTTCATGATCTTGAAACAACCTTCAAGTCTGGGCTGGAGGCCCCAGGAGGCCAGTCACTTAGGAAACAAAACTGTTTCTTGGAGACCTTGAAAGCCCATCTGCAGCTGAGCAGCGTCCCCACCCCCTCCCTGTGCACACACATTCTCCCATGGACTCTCACGCACACCCACAGCCGGCTTCGCATGAGCTCCCCACTGGCCCACACGCACGCACACACAGACTCCACCACTTGATCTTAGCCAAAAGGCCGAGAAGCGATGTGCACACACGGACTCACACGCACCTCTGTACTCATGCTTGCATACAGACAACCGATTCATAGCAGATTGGCCACACATCCGAATGAGTGTTGTCTTCTCCCCTGAGGAGCTCCTCCTTTGGAATGTGGTTTGGTACCACCATGCTGTCTCATACCACACACAGGACCCAACGCCCAGATCCTCCCAGTCATTAACTAGCACACATCCGTACACAGGCACATGCACACTCCTGTCTGTCTCCAACTCTCTTGGTCTCTCTCTCTCTCTCTCTCTCTCTCTCACACACACACACACACACACACACACACACACACACTTCTTACCAACCAAACATTTGATTCAGGACCACTCCATCCCTACTCTGCCCTTGGTGGATCCTCCTCCTGATCTGTGACTTTCTCTCAGCCCACTCCCCAGCCCAGGCATCTTGGCCTTCCATCCTCCTGCTTTCAAGTCTTTCTTTCTCTCTCCTTTGCTCCTCTTACTCCAAGGGCCTGGATGCAAACTGGTACCGCTGACTGCATTTGAAGAAACAGTAGCCCAACCCAGGCACTCCAGATCAAAGGATCAGGTGTCTACACCTGTTAATGTCCTAGAGCCTGAGGTTCATGGTGGACAAGCTCTCACTGGGCAGGGAGGGTGGTCAGTGATGCATGGTGGAAGTATAGGCCCTGGGTGTCCTGCCCACTCTTTGATTTCTCTGAGCCCTAAATATGTGAGCAGCAGTGCCCCTCAGGCTGTGCTCTCGCCCAAATGCAGGGCATGGCAGGGAGCCCCAGCAGGCTGTAGGGGCAGTGGAAGGGCACATCCTTTCCGGTGTTGAGCTTAGCCACAGGGACCAGAGCCAGGGCCTTTGGAAGGACTGGGCAGTACTGGGAGGTGCCAGCAGGGGTGAGGAGTGGGATGAGAACTGTTCGAGTGCTTGAAGTTTGCACACCTTCAGATTTGGGAACTGATACTTTCTGTTCTATATCAGTTTGTGTCCTGGAGAGGGCTGGGCAGAAGATTATCCAGGAATTCCAACCCAGGAACCTAAGGAACAGGTGATTCCTAAACCCCAACTTACCATTTTGTCCCCGCAGCCCCCAGGCAAGGCTGCCCCAGTGTTGATGCCCTAGCTGCCTCGGGGCCACTCTGGAGTGACTTTGCTTCATACAGCCTCTCCTGATGTCTAACCGCAGGCTTTCCCGCTACTCCCCTCTCACTCTCTCCTTAACACACAGGGGTTGAACTGGTATCTGTTCCCTTCATTCTTTCCTCCCTCTGCCCATTCTCTCCCAAGACCAAATCCGAGCTCAGTGACGGGGGCCATGAGACGGCCCTGTTGGCCCCATCCTACCCACCCTTTCTGACTGTAACCCAGAGCGGGAAGGAGGGTGGAAGTGAGATGTGACCTACCAGGGCCCTGTAATGGAAAATCTCAACTGCAGGCCCGGAGGGGGCCAGTTATTTAGGGAATTCAGATGTGAGCCTTGTGCCCTGAGAGTGGATTTGCTAGAGGAGGGGCTGATAATCCCTCTGCAGGGAGTTCCCTCTGGGGCCAGAGATGGACCCAGCCCCGCCAGCAGGCACCTTAGGCCTCTGGCCAAAGCCCCCCTTCCCTCCCTCCCTTCCTCTCTGCTTTCTTTGCACTCAGGACACTTAGACCTGCCCCACTCCGCTGGCTTCCATCACTCCATCTCTGTGCCCAGAGAAACAGGGGCACTCCAGGGGAATCCTGTCCTCTGACTGTTCCCAGTAGAAGGCGGGAGCAGAATTTTTTCTTTTCTCTCTGCCCCTTCTGGGTTCTCCTTCCTCTCTGTGCCCCTCATCCTTTGGCTTTTTCATCAAATGAGCAGCAACAACACCCCTAGACCAGCTGGTCCTTTCCTGGGTCATCTCATTGTCCCCAGTTTCTAGCTGGTATAAGGTTTAAGATACTCTTTCCAGCCCCAGGCAAAGCCTTAGGCATTTCTGGGATTGCTCGTGACTCTGATGGGCATCCTCACGCCTCAGACATTTTCAGTCTCCCCCACTTCACTGCAGAGAGGCCTCTTCTCCAGCCTCAGTCCTGCATGCTGCAGATTTGCCTCCCCTTCCCCACTGGAAGAAGAAAACAGTCGCTCTCCTTTCTCGTTCACACGTCTGATATTTGCTATGATATTGACCTTCACACACATCTTAGAGGTTCTGTATTTTCCTCTCTTTTGTCTTCTCCCTAACGCTACTCACCAACCCCAGGCATAGATTGAGTCTAGAGCTCTTCCACAGCGATGAAACGATGAAACGGTGAAACGGTAAATGAGGGGTAAACAAAGCCCAGAGGTGTTTCAGATGCCTGCTAGGAGTCCCACCGTTCCCCTCTAGCCCTGGTCTGCCCCTCCCTACCAGAGTCTTGATTCTCCTCCAAAACTTTGGAGAGGTTACACCTGGCAGGGTTTGGGGACACCCTCTCGCCTCCATCTCCAAACTTCCTGCTGCCTCCGGAGCCACCTATGACTCCTCCTGGGCTCCCCTTCCAGGTGCCTCAAGTGCAGAGGTCAGCCTTCGGTTCAAGTTCTAACTATTTCTGGGCTTCAGTGTCCCTGCAACCTCTATCATAGAAGGAACAGAGTAGTCTATGTTTCCTTCTTTCCCTGGGAGGTTGGATGTAGACTCGGGAGACCTGAGTTCTGGCTCTGTCTTATCAATTCAAATTGTTTAATCTCTCTGAGCCTCAGTTTCCCCACTTGGAAAAGAAGAGTTAGGCCACATGGTCTCTGGCATCCTGGGATTCTGAGTCAACTGCTCCCCCTCAGCCAGATCCTAGGGGGCATATTCCCCCCACCTGGGGCCCAGGCCCACTTCCCTTCAGCCTCTCCCAGTTACAAGTGCCACAGGCCAGAGGGGTTGAGAGGAGCCAAGGGGGGGCATGCCGCGGGACAAATGGGCTGTCTAGGGCCAGTGGCTAAAGGGGCGGGAGGGGAGGAGTCCTCAGGGATCCTGTTTCAACAAACGTTTCTTTCGGAGGAGGGGAAGGCGGGGGAGAGGGGGAGAAGGACCTATTTAAAGCTACCCTGTTGCTTTGGCTGTCTCTGTCTGCCAGGGTCTCCGGCTGTCCCAGACGGGCTGGTGTGGGCTTGGGATCCTCCTGGTGACCTCTCCCGTTAAGGTCCCTCAGCCACTCTGCCCCAAGATGGGCCGTGGGGTGAGTATCCCTAAAGAGCAGGGGTCGCACTCTGGAGGGTGAGGGAGGCTGCCGAGGAAGGATGAAGTGAGAATGGGATGTGGAAGGAGAGGGAGAGAGAAGCTGAGTGGGATACTTGGAACTTGAAACTAACAGTCTCCAAACTACCAATGCGTGTACAGATCCCACGGCGGTCACATACCCTAGTGCTCTCCTCTCCTCTGCCTGCCCCTGGCCCCCTACCCACAGTTAGACCCACAGCCCACCACACACACCCCTTCCATCTCTCCCTCCACCCCACTCCCACATCTCTAGCCCTTCCCTGCGGCAGTCCTTCCTCTCACTGCATCTCCCGGCCTCCCAGCTGAAAGGATGTTTGGCACCGCGAGTCCTCGTCTTTGCCACCCCCTGAAAATACCCATTCCTCTGGGAGTCGTAGCCTGAGAGGTTGGGGGTCCATTTTGAGCTTAGAGAGGGGCAGTGGAGCATCCGGCTCCCAGAGTCACCAAGGAGTTCCGGACACCAGTTCCAGGGGCCCTGAGTGCCAAGGACAGCTGGGCGGGGTGTGGGGAGGAAGAGCGATGCGCCCCAGCCCCTACCCCAGCACCCCTCCGGATGTCCCGAGCAGCATTGTCCGTGGGCTCCAAGCCATGGGCTTTGAGGACTTTCCCAAAGGCTGATGACAGTGACCCCCCCAGTCCACCCATCCATGGCATTCTGCAGCAATGGCTACACCAAAGGGAAGATTAACAACCTCAATGGGGCGGGCAGGGAGAGGGCTTTGAATTCTTGGAAATGAAATTCCCATATGGAGAAGAGTGGCCCAGTCCCTTTACATGCTGTGCCTGGCTGCTTTCCTTTTGTGGAATACTGGCAACAGAGGACACAGAGGGAAAGGGCATGCTGAGGAACGGGAGGGTGTGAGGAAGATTGTGCCTAGGGGGAGCCATGGGTGTTTCTGGGCCCAGGAGGAGTCAGGCAAGGACGTGTTATTGCACCGAGTTGAACAGCTGGGAAATCTTGAGCCTGGACACCAGGGTTCCTGAGCTAGAGTGGGAGCCATAAATAGAATCAGAGTGCATGCATGTATCTGCATGTCTGTGTCTGTGTGTGTGTGAGTGTGTGTGTGTCCTGACCACGTGTTCTCCATAGGCGGGGAGTCCTGCAGTTACTCATGGATGAGTACCTGTGTTTGTGTCTCAGCAGGCAAATTTGTAAATGTACAAGCCTTCAAGCCTGCACAAGCATAAATGTCACTGTGTGGGGTGCTTGAGAGTCTGTGAGCCTGCCCTTAGGAGCTGTGAGGTATGGGTTTCACGGAGGAAGAGGTCATAGCTGCGGGAACATATACAGTCTTGGGACCTTCAGCTGCATCTTGACATCTCTGGCTGCCCGTGGAAAGGGCATCCCCAGCTGAGATGCAGGACCTCTGAGAAGAGGCAGGGGTTAAAGGATCAGATAAGCCCTTCACTTCCCCCATCCAAGTGAAGAGAGAAGGAGGGAAGGTAGCCCCCTACCCTGCTCCATCTTAGAGCAAGGTAGACCCAGCTCAGGAGGTCCTGCTTAGGAGGTGATGAGACCTCAACTTTTCCAGTCTATCTTTTTCCCCTAGAACCCCAAAACTCCCCTTAATCACCATCCTCAGTTGCTGTGGGTGATGCAATAACAAGATGAGGAGCAGGTCTAGGCTGTTTAAATTAACAGTCTGGGTGAGGTGGGGGTACTTAGGACCTGGAGCTTAGAGTTCAACCTACCAGAGACCCCTGAAGAGGGAAAGCATCTGCTACCCACAACCTGTTCTAGGGATGATTTTGCCTCCAATCCCTTCTCCCCTGCATCTCCACTGCAGAGGCAGTCTTAACTGTCCCCCCATTACCCAGTGGCTGTGAAGGGCAGCGTGGGAGCTGGGGGAAGGGACGACACTGGTGGGAGGGAGCGCAGCCTGCTCCAGCTGCCACTGAGAGGCTGAGATGGGGGGAGCGTTGGCGGATTCCCAGCTGCCCCCACTCTGTCCCAGCCTCTGGCTTTCTCAAAAAGGACTCTCTGTTCTCCTTCAGCATTCAAGACCTAGAGAGGAGGACTTGTGGTTGGGGGAGGGAGGAGCAGAGGGAGGTTGGGGGGGGTCCTTGCTTCCTCTCTTTCTTTCTTGCCTGGGCAGCCGCTGGCCCCAAATCTCTGCAGGCTCCTGGCTGCAGAGCCTGAGATCCTTGCCAGGACAGAAGGAGGGGGAAGGGGCAGTGTGTCCCAAGTTTTCAGCCTGCCGGAAAACCGGGCGGGAGCTTGGGGAAAGCAGGCACTGCATGGAGCTGCTTAGCTCAGCCACAATCCAGCATGCCAAAGTGCATGGACCAGCAAGTTTTTAAAAAGCATGCATTTGATTCCAATTTTATGAAATTTATTTTGCATCTGAATATATAGAAATTCCTCTGCACCCTGCTCCTCTACCCACAGACCCAGCGCTGCTCCTCTGTGTATGCCCAGGCCCTCTTCTGTCCCTGAAGTTCCTGAGGGTCACACTGAAGCTCAACCAGCCTGATCTCTTGCCTCTGGTCCTTTGATTGCATTTCATCCTTTTCTCAGCTCTGTCCCACCACAGACAGTTAGTGAATCTAAAGCACTTCAATCCATTCAATTAAATGAATCCTCTTAGGTCACCCGGGAAAGGGAGAGGTAGAACCATTCAAAAGCCTTTCCCCATCCCTTCCATTGGGCTGCTCGGTCTCCCCAAGAAGATCAGGCTTTAGGAAGCCAAAATTATGCCAGATTCACAGATGCTTCAGGTGGAAACAAATGCACAATTTGACTGGTCACCTTTTCTGAGATGAGCACTTCTGAGCAACACAGCCTCTAAAAGCTCCTATCCTTTTAAATCACTGGTATCTTGGGACCAACAGTGTTGACTTCTCCCTGCATTCCCCACCCCTACCCTTGCTTCTGATTGTACTGGTCAGACTTCTACCTCTCTAGATGCTGAATTGGTGACCTCTTATGAACAAGACAACTGCCACACTTCTGGGATTGCTCCTGACTCTGATAAGTAAAAAATGCATTACCCTGGAGCACAAAAGACTTAGGGCAGTGAAGCTCTTCCATATGATACCACAATGGTGGATACACGTAACTATACATTTGTCCAAACCCATAGAATGTACACTAAGAGTGAACTCAAACTTAAACTCTGGGCTTTGGACCATAAAGATGTGTCAATGCAGGTTCATGATTGCAACAAATGTACCACTCTGATGCAGGGTGTTGATAGTGGGTGAGGCTGTGCATGTGTGGGGGCAGGAGATATATAAGAACTTTCTCTACTTCCCACTCAATTTTGCTGTGAACCAAAAACTTGCTCCAAAAAAGTATATTTTTTAAAAAGCAAACAAAACCCCCAAAACTCCATTATCCTGCAAAAAAAAAAAAAAAGAAGAAGAAAAAAGGGCAAACACCTTGGCTGTGGATCCTACCCAGGTATCCACTCTTCATGGGAAACAAAAATTACATCATAGTGTGGGAAAGCTAATTCCTGAAAGCCTAGTGCAGACTTTGCAGAATCCAGTGGAGAAACAGGCACCAGGTGGAAACCGAGAAGCCCCTCTATGACAAGGACTCTATTTCCTGAGGGAAGTGGGAGGAGAGAAGACTGGGGCAGAAGAGGAAGAAGGTACCTTTTTGGGAACTTTTCATGGCTGCCCAGGCCTTCCTCAGCCTCTATCCTATTCTATCACCCCAAGAGGGCCTCCTCTTAGAAGGAAAGATTTCCCACCCTCTCCCCCAGAAGTTCCCTGTGAGACCCTGGAAGGCTGGTGGTGGTGAGCCCACAGGCCCTGGAGTGGAAGGGAAATCAGGAGCCTCATAAGGCTACAATTAAAATGTCCATCTGGTCAGGCGCTGTGACTCACACCTATAATCCCAGCATTCTGGGAGGCTGAGGTGGGAGGATCACCTGAGCCTAGGCAATATAGTGAGACCTTATATCTAAAAGAAAGAAAGAAAGAAAGAAAGAAAATTGTTTTAAATTAGTTGAGTGTGGTGGTGCATGCTTGTGGCCCCAGCTACTTGAGAGGCTGAGGTGGGAGAATTGCTTGAGCCCTAGAAGCGGAGAGTGCAGTAAGCTGAAAATGTACACTGCGTTCCATCCTGGGTGACAGAGTGAGACCCTGTCTCAAGGAAAAAAAAAAGTCCCTCTGATTCACCAGATAACCCAGGAATGTCTAGACTTAAAAGCTATATATATTGTAGTTTTAGATTTATTCTCAGATACAATTGCTTTTGTTTTGGGACAAATGGGGCTCAGTTCCCATGTTACCCAATTGTGCTTTGAGGGGTCCAGTCCTTTGAGTTGCCTCCTGTCTAGTAACAGGCAGGCCTGCCCAGCAGGATGGAGAGGGCTCCCAGCACACCCCATGTCTCCACTTCCTGGGCATTACCTGACTCTCCAGCTACTGCCTCCTCTCAGTCCATCAGGCCTGCTCTTTCCATCCCTACCATTCCACCACCAGACCTTCTCTTCTGGACACGTTCCTGCCTAACCCCCTGGCTCCCCTAAGACTCTTACTCCCCCAAGTTCCTGAGTATTTCTAGCCCTCTCTAAGTAAAATTGCCATGGTGTTGGGCTAAGACATTCCTACAGAGTGATTCTACTCCCTCGACAATCCCCCACAAAACCCTGTCCACTCCCTTCCAAAATTTTCCCAAATAGTGTAGGATACAGGTTTTCAAAATTTTTGTTTTGTTTTGTATTTAGCAGCAGGGTCCTTTCAGCGAACAAAATCTTAGCAGACACCCAAGCATTAAACAGCTCAAGTGGTGCTTTTCAGTCCTGAGCCCCTCACCCTTCTCTGAAACTCACATGGGAGCCCCTGCTTCTGCCAATAGTCTACAGACTGAGGGCCTAGGGTCCCTCACCCTCCATCCCCCCGGTCTCCCCAAAGGCAGCCACTGTTTTTGAACCCAGCACCCCCACTGCCTGGGCTCCCTGGCTAAGTGGTGGGAATGGAGGCTCCAGCCCCTCTCCTCCCTGACCCTCTGGCTCTCCCTTCCTCCCGCAGGCCGGCCGTGAGTACTCACCTGCCGCCACCACGGCAGAGAATGGGGGTGGCAAGAAGAAACAGAAGGAGAAGGAACTGGATGAGCTGAAGAAGGAGGTGGCAATGGTGAGGGAACTGCTGGGCCGTGGAGGAGGGGCCCCATGCTGGGAGAGCTGTCCCTGCAGCCCTCAGAGGCTCAGAGAAACTCCGTGTCCCCCCATGCTGCTCACCTCACCCCTGCGCCCTGCAGTGCCCTCATATGCATCTTAGATACCTCCTCCCCAAAATAACTCACCCTCCCTTCCCTTCCCCAGGATGACCACAAGCTGTCCTTGGATGAGCTGGGCCGCAAATACCAAGTGGACCTGTCCAAGGTGAGTGGAGGAGCTTCTAGGGAAGGAACAAAAGAGGCAAGGAAACCATGCAGCATCAAGGTGGCAGGAGCCTTAAAACTGTAACCCAGCCTTCTTTACAGATGAGGAAACTGAGGCCCAGAAATAAGGGACTGGCCCAAGGTCATGTGGCTAGTTGGTGGCACAGACAGAACTAGAATCTGGATCCCCTGCATCCTAGCCCAAAGCTCTCTCCCTGTATGCCCTAGAAGCCAGGACTCCCTATGACCAAGACCCCAGAGGGCCTCCAGGCAGGGCCCTTCCCTATACCCCAAGCAACTTCAGTTGCACACAGCCTTCCACAGAGCTGACAGCTGACGCACATGGGCTGACAGCCCATTCCTGGGGTTACAGTGATTTGCTGGGCCCCTGCTACATGTGTGACATTGTGATAGATGCGTTACATACATTTCTCTAATCTTTACAACAACCCTTTGAGATAGATATTGCAGACCTGTTTATTAAACAAAGGAGATGCAGAGAGGGAGAGTAACTTCCCAAGGTCACGTGAACAGTAACTGGTACAATCAATTGCTAAGCCCTTCAATTAAAAATTTGTTTAAAAATCATTAATCAAAAAATGCTGGGTGTGGTGGCTCATGCCTATAATTCTAGCACTTTGAGGGGCCGAGGCAGGCAGATCACTAGAGGTCAGCAGTTTGAGACCAGCCTGGGCAACATGGCGAAACCCCATCTCCACTAAAAATACAAAAATTAACTGGGCACACTGATGGGCACCTGTAATCCCAGCTACTCGGGAGGCTGAAGCAGGAGAATCGCTTGAACCCAGGAGGCGGAGGTTTCAGTGAGCCGAGATTGTACTCCAGACTGGGTGACAGAGTGAGACTCCATCTCAAAACAAACAAACAAACAAACAAAAATTTAGTGGATGTATATCTCCTTTATGGGCCTTCCCTGCCTGCTCTGTCTAAAATTCTATGCCCCTATTCCTTTACCTTACTTTATTTTCCTTAGTAACGCTTTTCACTATCTGGCACTAATATATTTGTTTATTGTGTGTCACCTCTCCAGATCATAAGCTCCTCAAGGGCAGGGACTTTGTTGGTCTTGTCCATCTCTGCATCCCCAGGGTGACAATTGTGCCCGGCAGTGGATACACATTTATTAAATGAATGAATGAATGAATGAATGAAAAAAAAAAAAAAGAAATGGTCCCTGCTTTAAAGGAGCTCAAAGTCTAGTAGCAGAAAAAATGCAGTCATAGGATTCCAACGCAATATGGTGAGTGCAGCTCTAGAATCAAGTATAGAACACCATGGGGAACCAGAAAGAAGCATCTGAACCAGCCCGGGGCTGAGGGAATAGGGCCAGGCGAGGCTTTCTGTGGAAAGTGTCAGGTGATTGCCAAAGTTGTGTGACACTGACACACACCAGGGTGTGGAAGTGCCCACCTGTAGTCCCAGCTACTTGAGAGGCTGAGGTGGAAGGATTGCTTGAGCCCAGTGTTCGAGGCTGCAGTGGGCTATAACTGCACCACTGCACTCCAGCCTGGGCAACACAGCAAGAACCCATCTCTTAAAAAAAAATCTAGGACTCTCCTAGAATCCTTGATAAAACAATCTGAAGGAAGAGAGATGGGGGAAAAAACAATTGAGGTGTCTTTCCAGGAAGCTTATCCAGACTGCCTCCAGGGGAGATGTTAGGGTCCTAACCATAGGTGTTGTCTCAATCCAGTAAAATTAGGGGTGGAGCCCAGTCAAACCCTTCTCAGCCCTCAAGCCCTCCAAGTTGCATCACAAATACCACCTCCTCCATGTAGTCTGTCCTGATGGTCCCCCACCCCTTCCAACCAGGTGGGACTTTCCACCTGGGCATTCTTCCCATGCCCGGGAGCTGAAGGGATGGGCATGGTGAGGGGCTGGATTGCTCCGGATGCGTGCCCCTACGCCTCTCCTTGCTCCCTCAGGGCCTCACCAACCAGCGGGCTCAGGACGTTCTGGCTCGAGATGGGCCCAATGCCCTAACGCCACCTCCCACAACCCCTGAGTGGGTCAAGTTCTGCCGTCAGCTTTTCGGAGGGTTCTCCATCCTGCTGTGGATTGGGGCCATCCTCTGCTTCCTGGCCTACGGCATCCAGGCTGCCATGGAGGATGAACCATCCAACGACAATGTGAGCCCACACGCCTGAGCCCTGGAACAGCCCGTGATTGTCCTCTAATCCTGAATCCCCAACATAGTTGGGGGGTGGGCAGGGAACAAGGCCCTCACATCACAGTCCTACAGATGCCCCTGCACCTTAGGCTGGAAAGGGGTGAGGCTTCTATACATATTTGTAAAGCACTCCCCCTACACAGCACACGCACATTCACATACTCATTAATTAATGAAATGATCTCTCCTGTTCCTCCTCACTTAAGTGAGCCTGTCTGTATGCCTGGGTCTTCATCCGCTAGCAAAATCCCAACCCTGGGAACATCCTAAGACTTTCCCTCCTGTTTCTAGTCTTAGCAGGCTTGAGGTTGGCAGATCAAGGGGAAGGTTAGTGAGAAGGGCTTTCCTCTACTATCATCACTCTCAGTCACAGACAAAGGTATGGGCTCTCATCTTGGATGGCACTGCCTGCTCATCCCAAGTGGCAGCTGCCCCTTTAGGGTTGGGGGGAAGGTCAGGTCCCTGAAACTCTTTCTCCTTACCAGCTATATCTGGGTGTGGTGCTGGCAGCTGTGGTCATTGTCACTGGCTGCTTCTCCTACTACCAGGAGGCCAAAAGCTCCAAGATCATGGATTCCTTCAAGAACATGGTACCTCAGGTAAGATGGCAGGGCTGGGCTCTGGGCTAGGGTGTCAAGTTTTGGCAAGAGTCCAGCTCATCTTCTGTCAACTCCTGTGCTCTAAGATGGAGATGGGCAGAAAAGATCCTCCAACTTTCCCTGCCAGCCCCTAATTTTTCATGGGGCTTCTCCTTCTGCTTGGCGGTGGGGGGAGGCCAGCAGGAGAATAAGGCAGGGGCAGAGACAAGCATTTCATGCGCTGCCTGTGGCTCCCCACAGCAAGCCCTTGTGATCCGGGAGGGAGAGAAGATTCAGATCAATGCAGAGGAAGTGGTGGTGGGAGACCTGGTGGAGGTGAAGGGCGGAGACCGCGTCCCTGCTGACCTCCGGATCATCTCTTCTCATGGCTGTAAGGTGAGGAGGTCATACCGGAGCAAGCACTTGAGTCTAAGGAGCAGGCTGTGTGCACAGCTGAGAGGGGTCCAGTGAGGTTTAAAGGTGGAGAGACCCAGGTCCAAATGTCAACACCTTGCCTATGCCCCTGTTAAACCTTCTCTCAGTGTGGGGGGCTTGTGCAGTGCCTCCTTGCATCTGTGTGTTACAAATGCTTTATGCCCCAGGTATTTCTTTGTTGTCCACTTTTTAGCAATCATGTAATGAGTACCAATTATGTGTCAGCTGCTTTATAGATGTTCACATGTGCTATCTGATGTAATTCTGAAAGGGTGGTATAATCATGCAGGGCTGCTGCATGTGGCCACACACGTTGCATTCTGAATGACCCCAGGAGGTGCATTTTCATAAACTTCAGTTAGTGGCTCCCCCTGTGGTTGTGCAAGGCAGCGATTCTGTTTACATTCCCCATTTTACAGTTGAGTACGTGGAGGTTCTGTTGGTTAAGCAAGTAACCTAAGGTCACATGAGAAGTCAGGAGGAGTCAGAATTCCAAACCAGAGCAGGGGCAATAGATGAGTAATGCCATAAATATGTGATGAGGGCAAGTGTAACTTTGTTCCTCATGTCATGAAGATTGAATGTGGTTGGAGGTGGTTCAGGAGACAGCTGTGTGCATACAAGTGGCTCTGCCAGTCTGATGACTATGCACCCCTTCCTCCTCAGGTGGATAACTCATCCCTAACAGGAGAGTCGGAGCCCCAGACCCGCTCCCCTGAGTTCACCCATGAGAACCCCCTGGAAACCCGCAATATCTGTTTCTTCTCCACCAACTGTGTTGAAGGTGAGAAGCCAGCCTGCACCCCGTAGGAAAGAGTCTGAATCCTAAATCCACGGTCAGGAGGAAGGGCTCTGGTAGTACTTATCTGGCAAAAGCTCTGCCATTGGTGGCGCAATTGAGGAGTCAGGGGGCCCTGAATATTATGGAAACACCCTCCAGAAAGCAGGGTATTGGCTGGGGGCAGCCTGACTCCATGGGAAATATGTCTCCCTTCCCCAGGGAGATCTCTGTTCTGTCCACCCCAAGGACTGAGTGGATTCCAAAGCTTTCAGGTATCGGGTTAAGAACCCCTTACACATGCGCACACACGGATGCACATACACTCAGAACCAACCTGGATTCTTAGGAGTCTTTGGATTTGATTGATGCTTCGATTCCTTGTGGTTCTGGGCCTAGCTTCCTCCTTCTCTAACCTTTGCTTTGACCAGAGCCCCAGGGTGTGGGAGTGCCAGGAAAGCATTCCGGCCTGGTGACCACTTGGGCCCTACTTCAGGCTGCTTCTAAACCTTTGTTACACCAAAAGACATGTTTCACCATGCACAGACTATCCAGTTTGCCCCATCCCTGTTCTGAGTTCTAGAGATAAACAAAGGTCAATAAGAACTCCCAGAGCTGCCATCACTTAACGGCAGGGGTCCAAGCACAACTGAAACCTGTGTCCTCTGTGGTCAAGCCAGTGAGCAGAGTCAGGGCTGACTCAGAGAAGGAGTAGGAGGAAAAAGACAGAAGGAGGCCTCAGTAGACCAATGGCCTCTGAAAATAGGGCAAAGGAGGCCTCATATCCCAATCCACACTTCCCCTATCCATTACTCATTTCTCCTCAGTATATTATGTTTGTCTGGATTTTTTTTTCCCTCCTTCCACAAGTTGGAACCACAGTCACTGCCTGGAATCCACGAGGGATTGGTTCCAGGACCCCCTTGGTTACCAAAATCCGAGGATGCTCAAGCCCCTGATATGAAATGGCATAATATTTGCATATGACCTGCGCACATCCTCCCATATACTTTAAATCACCTCTAGATTACTTATAATACTGAGTGCAATGAAATTTTTATACTGTTTTCATTTTAAATTTGTATTATTTATTGTTGCATTGTTATTTTTATTTAGCTCCAAATATTTTCCATCTGAGATTGGTTGAATCTGTGAACGTGGAATCTGTGAATACGGAGAGCCAACTGTACAAATCAAAATCACCACACATTACATTTCCTAAGTTTTTTTTTGTTTTGCTTTTGAGACAAGATCTTGCTTTGTCACCCAGACTGGAGTGCAGTGGTGCGATCGCAGCTCACTGCAGCCTTGACCTCCCAGGCTTAAGCGATCTCCCACCTCAGCCTCCAGAGTAGTTGGGACTACAGGCGTGTAACACCACACCCAGCTAATATATATGTATATATGTTAAATATGGGGTCTCACTATGTTACCCAGGCTGACCTCAAACTCCTGGGCTCAAGTGATCCTCCTACTTCAGTCTCCCAAAGTGCTGGGATTACAGGCATGAGCCACTGAGCCTGGCCAAATTTCCTAAATTTTTAATGCACTGAGATTTTGAAATTTACATTTCCCACAATTGATTTATTCAGAAATGCCTAGTAATATATTCCTATTGCTTACTCTGCGATTGGCTTTGAAAAGCAGAAAGGAAATAAATGAGATATTTGTTGGGCACCCACTATGTTCCAGGCACTGGTCTAAGTATATTGGAGCATGATCTCATCTAAATATTAAAACAACACCGAGATAGGAATTCAAGCAAGGATTCAAACCCAAATTTGGCTGGCTCCAATGTGCCTGCTTTCTTCAATACACCACCCTTCCTTCCTGGAAGACCCCTGTGATGTCACACAAGGGTTAGCAATTGCCTGACTTCCTCTATAGAGATTCATGCCTAATGTTGAGAAAGAAAAATCTTAAGACTGATTGGAAAATCCATAATGAGTACTTCACTTTGTGTTCATAATACACTTTTGGATGGTATCAAGTATGGGATTGATTTTACCAAAATGCCACAGGCAATTTTTATTTATTGAATTTCCTCTATTTGACCTTTGAGATTATTTGCAAGCTTCTCCCCAGGCTCAAGTACAAGAGAAAATAATTTGCTATTGTATTGATTCTGGGATTGGCGATCTATCCAGGGAAAGGAAGGTCAAGTGGGGACAATCTACTGAAAGTGGCCTCCAGATCTGCAGCTTGGGTTCATCTACCCTGTGATGGTTTTCCTTGATCAGGAAATAGGATGGGACTGCAGTCCCTGGGAGCCACAAGGCACCCAACCTGATGTCCTACCATGTTGCAGGCACTGCCAGGGGCATTGTGATTGCCACAGGCGACCGGACCGTGATGGGCCGCATAGCCACTCTCGCCTCAGGCCTAGAGGTTGGGCGGACGCCCATAGCCATGGAGATTGAACACTTCATCCAGCTGATCACAGGGGTCGCTGTATTCCTGGGGGTCTCCTTCTTCGTGCTCTCCCTCATCCTGGGCTACAGCTGGCTGGAGGCAGTCATCTTCCTCATCGGCATCATCGTGGCCAATGTGCCCGAGGGGCTTCTGGCCACTGTCACTGTGAGTGGGTCAGGCCGAGGTGCCATCAGGGGAGGGTCCCACTACTCTTTCCTCAAAGTGATAGAGGCACAGTTGCTTGTAGCTTCTCAGTACTTTTTCCCCCTAGAGTCACATATTGGATGCGATACTCAGAGATCACTTAATACATGGCTCAGAGTTTGAGTTGAGAAATCTCAGGTGGGGCTATACTTGGGTACTCAATTTCTCTTTTTTTGAGCTTGTCACGGTTATCTTTTCTCACGATCTGCCAGCAGTATGGGTCTCATTCCGGCCAAGTCTCCTGTAGATGCTGTCTCAAAGGTCACTGGTCACTAACCAGCAAATCCAGTGACCTTTTCTCAGCTCTCCTCCCTAACTCTGCTGCTGAAACAGATACTGCTGTCCACCCTCTTAGCATTCTCTCTTTTGTCGATTGCTGTGATGTGTCACTATCCCGGTTCGCTTCTCCTCTGTCCCTTCCTGCTCCCCTTATAGTGATTCTCAGGCCTCAGCTCTCTGTTCTTCCTACACCCTGAGTGAGAGCCAATCTCCTCCCAGTTTCCAGTGTCCCTTCTGTGTGGATGACTCGGACTTCCCTTTGCCCAGCTCTGCTCTGGCCCTCTCTGGAGCTCTAGCCAAATGTCTTAAACCCCCTAATGGGCATTTCATCTTAATAGATACTCATGATCTCAACACATCTAAAATTGAACATTCATTATTTATAGCTAAGTCCCACCCATTCAAGTTAGTGGAGTAGAATCAAGGGAGGAGGAATGGAGCCACGGTCTAGGGTAAGGTTATGGCCATCTCTGGCTCCAGCCTTAACCTTTTTTATTCTCCTCTTTCTCTACCAGGTGTGCCTCACCCTGACAGCCAAGCGCATGGCGCGGAAGAACTGCCTGGTGAAGAACCTGGAGGCAGTGGAGACGCTGGGCTCCACGTCCACCATCTGCTCGGACAAGACGGGCACCCTCACCCAGAACCGCATGACCGTCGCCCACATGTGGTTCGACAACCAAATCCATGAGGCCGACACCACCGAAGATCAGTCTGGTGATTGGGTGCTCCAGAGGGAGTGGAGAGCATTAGAGGACACTGAGAGCAGTGGCATGGCGGGGTGGGTGGGTGAGATAAAGGCTCTAAAGGGAGCCATGCTCCTGGTTCTCCCTCATTTTCTCCCAGGGGCCACTTTTGACAAACGATCCCCGACTTGGACAGCCCTGTCTCGAATTGCTGGTCTCTGCAACCGTGCCGTCTTCAAGGCAGGACAGGAGAACATCTCTGTGTCTAAGGTAGGAGATCAGGACACACAATAGGTGTGTTTTGGGGATGTCTCCAAAGACCTCTTGCTGGCCCCAGCTTTCCTTCTCACATGCTGTGGCTGCGTTAGGGATTTCAGTGCCCCCTTCACCTGATCCTCCACTCCCTTCCCTCCCACGCTGACACTGAATTCTGGTCTCTTCTGGCAGCGGGATACAGCTGGTGACGCCTCCGAGTCAGCTCTGCTCAAGTGCATCGAGCTGTCCTGTGGCTCAGTGAGGAACATGAGAGACAGAAACCCCAAGGTGGCAGAGATTCCTTTCAACTCGACCAACAAGTACCAGGTCTGCTTGGGTTGCCAGGACAGAGGAAGAGAGAGGGATAGAAATAGGTGAGGGTAGACAAAGCCAAGGGGACTCATCACTAGGAGGAGTGGGGGTGTCTGAAGGTCACGTTCCCTCCCCCTGCCAATCTCCCCAGGACAGCTCCTATGACTGCATGTCTGGTTGCAAGTAGACCCAGCTCCCAAACTTTACTCCATCCCTTACTACAATCTGTCACTCTCTCAACTCTTCTTCCCATAGCTCCCCATCCTCTGGCCTAGCCTTCCAACTCTTCTACCCCAGTCAGTGAAACCATAATTCTGTAATTCCTTTATGGTGCCCCTTAGCCTTTAGGCCAAGAATGTAATCTCAGCATTCCACATGATCCATAGAGGTAAAGCCCCCTGAGGCCAGGTGGTGTTGGGGATGCTGAGGAGGGAGCCGTCCAGCCCCTACCACAGTGCCTGTCTTAAACTGACCTCAATAAATATTTGTTGAATGAATGACTGTCTTACGGAAGTGGCTGTCAGGTTACAAGTGTTGGAACTATGAGGTCAAAACACCTCCCTGCACAAGGAGATTCTCTTTGTTGACAATCTTGGATGGATCCGGGTTACTTTACTAAGGTGGTTTCCTTACCAGCTGCTGCTTTATGCCGCGCTACCAAGACAAGCATGGCCATCTCTGTAACTGCCTGTCGTCTCTCCAGCTGTCCATCCACGAGCGAGAGGACAGCCCCCAGAGCCACGTGCTAGTGATGAAGGGGGCCCCAGAGCGCATCCTGGACCGGTGCTCCACCATCCTGGTGCAGGGCAAGGAGATCCCACTCGACAAGGAGATGCAAGACGCCTTTCAAAATGCCTACATGGAGCTGGGGGGACTGGGGGAGCGTGTGCTGGGTGAGAGGCCAGAAACAGGAGGCCCAGAAGGGGATTCCCAAGCCTCTGCAGCATCCCTGGGATGAGGGACTGTGGGGGCGTCCAGGAAGCCATTCTGTGGCTCTCACTGCTCCCTTCTGCCCCCTTTCAGGGTTCTGTCAACTGAATCTGCCATCTGGAAAGTTTCCTCGGGGCTTCAAATTCGACACGGATGAGCTGAACTTTCCCACGGAGAAGCTTTGCTTTGTGGGGCTCATGTCTATGATTGACCCTCCCCGGGCTGCTGTGCCAGATGCTGTGGGCAAGTGCCGAAGCGCAGGCATCAAGGTACTGGCCTCCCTTCCTCCCCTCCATCCTAGCCTCCCTCATGCCAGAGGTCAAGGAGCTGCAGTGGCTGCTGCCCTGGGGAGGCCCAGGCCACAGTGACCTCCTTCCCACTGACTCGTAGAAGAAGCTGTCCATCTGCAAGGAAGGGCCCACCCCTGCCTTGGAGCACTCACCCTCATCCCTTTTGCCCATAGAGGCCGCTCAGAGAGGCCATTGTCCCATGCCCCTCCTCTCCCTCCCTGGAACAGCTCATTGTCCCATCTGCATGTGCATCCTTCCATTCTGATTTGAAGCACAACCTGTCACTCCTATTTTGGAGACCTAGTTGTCCTACTCTCTTCCCAGCTACTGCCCACCCTCTCTGTCAACTTAGGATGGGATTAGCAGGCTCTTGTATGCTCCCAGTGGCTCAGCCCATAACCCCACAGAATGCCTCCAACTCAAGGTTCTCTTGTTCAACTGCAATTGCTTCTCATTGACAACTCCCTCCTTTGTGCTATGTTTGTTGTTCATTCAACAAATATTTATTATTTACTCTGTATCAGACACTGTGCAAGGTGCAAACTCTAGCACCTTGCACAGTGTCTGATACACAGTAAACAATTTGTGTCACATGACACATCCAGATGGGTCCAGGTTCTGTGGGTACTGTGCCAGGGAGGATGCATATAAATCATGCACTATTCTAAGCACTAAACCTGTATGATTTCATTTAATCTACACAACAACCCTGGGAATAAGCACTAGTATTTTTCCTTTTTTACAGAGAAGGAAACTGAGGCACAAAGTAAAATGCCAAGGCCACACAGCTGGTGTAAGTCATAGAGCCAGTACTTGAACCAAGGCAATCTGCTATTTCTTAACTATCACACCAGGAGACTTGGGGCTGTGTGTATATGTGGTTTCTGAACCCCATAACCACTCTGTCTCCAAGGCAGGCATCATTATCCCTGTTAAGAGTAAAACAAGGCAGGCTGGGCGCGGTGGCTTAAGCCTGTAATCCTAGCACTTTGGGAGGCCGAGACGGGCGGATCACGAGGTCAGGAGATTGAGACCATCCTGGCTAACCCGGTGAAACCCCGTCTCTACTAAAAAATACAAAAAAAACTAGCCGGGTGAGGTGGTGGGCGCCTGTAGTCCCAGCTACTCCGGAGGCTGAGGCAGGAGAATGGCGTAAACCTGGGAGGCGGAGCTTGCAGTGAGCTGAGATCCGGCCACTGCACTCCAGCCTGGGGGACAGAGCGAGATTCCGTCTCAAAAAAAAAAAAAAAAAGTAAAACAAGGCTGGGCACAGTGGTTCATGCCTGTAATCCCAGCACTTTGCGGGGCCGAGGCAGGTAGATCACCTGAGGTAAGGAGCCTGAGACCAGCCTGGCCAACATGGTAAAACCCCATCTCTACTAAAAAAAAAAAAAAAAGGAAAATGAGATGAAAATAACCCAAAAGTGGGGGGGGGCGCGCCTGAAACCACCTCTTTGGGGGGCTGAGGCAGGAGAATCACTTGAACTCGAGAGGCAGAGGTTACAGTGAGCCGAGATTAGGCCACTGCACTCCAGCCTAGGCGACAAGAGCAAGACTCCATCTCAAAAAAAAAAAAAAAGTAAAACAAATGGAAACTACAAGTGGGTAAGTTGTTTTCCCAAAACAAAACTGCCAGTAAGCGATGGACTGGGACTATGAAGCGTGGTCGGCTTGACCGGAGAGCCTGAGCTCCTGCTGCTTGGCCAGTGCCTCTTTCTGTGATCAAAACCATCACAGAGGCCCGGCCAGAGGACCTCTACAGGAAATCAGCTCAGGGAGGTATTAATTCTGCCTCAGAGAACTGGACGATGTTTGACAAAGGGAATGATATTTGAGCTGGGCTTTGGAGGTCAGAGTATTCTGCAAGGCAGCGAGGGAGAGGAAGGCACGTCAAGATCAGAGAACAGTGCGTACCCTGGCGTGACTAGACTGTATGGGGCGTGTGTAGGGCTTGGCAGGGGAGAGGTGGCAAGGAGCACTGGGGGTTGAGACTGGAACGTTGGGTCAGAGCCAGTTGGAAGGACTTGGCTTAAATGCCAGACTTGGGCTTTATCCTGCAGGCCACAGAGAGCCACCAGTGTCACGGGGGAGGCTGAGCTTTTAGGAGACTACCTGGGTTGAGGAGGGACTGAATCTGGGGAAGAACTGGAGTCAGGGAGAGACAGGTTAACAGGCCATTGCCGTAGTTCAGGCAAGGAATGATGACCTGAACTAGGGCAGCAACAAAGGGAGTGGAGAGGAATAGCCATGTTTGAGAAATGTTTTAAGAACTTGGTGACCAAACTGGATATGGAAGGTGAGGAAGACAGGAGAGAAGGGGACAGGATAATTAGATAGGGCAACATCTAAGGTAGGGAGCAGTTGCAGGCTTGGTGGGGTGGTGGGAGTAGAGAAAAGGAGTTCAATGTTGACTTTAAGCTTGAAGAGTCTATAAGATAGCCCAGGAGAGACAGATGTTCCAGCGAACATTGGAGTATGGCTTAGAGCTCATGAAAGACAGTCAGGACTGGAGATTTGAATCTCATTAGCGCAAGGGTGCAAACTAAAGGCTTATAGTATATTTTATTATATTGCCCAGGAAGAGCAGACAGGTCAAGTGAAGGGAGGAGAATGAAACCCTGTGCCAAACCAATATTTAGGGGCAAGAGGAACCAGTGAGGAGGGGAGAGGGTGGTAGGACCCAATGCCATTTAATCTTCATGACCACCTGGGAAGGCAGGAATCATCTCTGAATTGTGCTGAGACCTCAGTGCTTGACTTGCTTGAGGTACTGTAGCTGGAGAAGGTCAGTGTTTAAACTTGAGCCCCTCATTCAACTCCAAAGCCGCTGCTTCTTCCATCCTACTAGGCGGCTGCCCTGAGAAGCTGGGAAAGAGCATGCAGAGGAGTGGAGGGAAACCAGAAATGGAGGAGTGTGTGGAAGCCAGGGAGGGCAGGGTTTCAAGGAGAGGAGGTCAACGGTGCCAAATGCCTCAGAGGGGTCAAGTAGGATGAGGACAGCAAAGACACTTTCATTTTTCAATTGAGAGGCCCATTTGGCCTTTGGGTGGCAGTTTCAGTGAAGTGGTGGGAGCGGAAGAGAAGGCAGCGGGGACTATAGAGGCTTCCTTTTCAGTATTCATGGGACTTGCCCCACAAGCCCACACATGCAAATGTTATCCTAACCCAACTCTGCTCACCTCATGTTTAGAATAGCCACATAACCCGTCAGATGCCAGCCACCCTCCCCATCCCAACTCCATTCACTCTGCAACAATAGCAATGAACATTATGGTGAAGGCAGGGACCACCGTGCCTTACACCAGGGAAGATGTCAGAGGAGGTGGAGGCAGGGGTGTTGTCTCCATCTTATTCCTGTTCTGTCCATTACATTCCTGCAGTGATCAGTATTTCACACTAAGAACCTCATGTCCTATTTCCAAGCCCCTGTGTATTTGAGCAAATTGTAGGCCCTCTCTAAGTCTTGGTTTCCTCATGTGTAAAACAAAGGAGTTGTTCAAGGGTCCTTCCAGCTCCAACTGCCTTGAAGCCCATGAAATCCAAACTCTAAAATAATCTCCTAAATAATCCCAAAGATTTGAGGCTTCTCTTTCAGGGGATCCTCATGAACTTGTTACTCTGTTATGGATACTTTCCTGCACTTAAGCAAACTATCTCTCTCTAACCCTCTGAACATAACACAACTTGCCATTATCTTTCTTCCTCACCCACCCACCCAAATTTGCACACACACACACACACACAAGAATCCCCACCCTACATACACACACACACCCCCTTCCCCCCACACACAAACAATCCCCACCCCCCACCCACAAACACACGTCCCCCCCACACACACACACACCCCAGACACACACACACACACACACACACAGCCCCGCCCCCCCAACACACACACACACGCCATTATTTCGGGGCTGGGATCTGCCCCAGTTTTCTCTCACTTTGGGAGAGGAATAGGAGGGGGATAAACTCTTAATACTGCTTTCCTTTTGTCTCCTCTCCTTCCCACTAGGTGATCATGGTAACCGGGGATCACCCTATCACAGCTAAGGCCATTGCCAAAGGCGTGGGCATCATATCAGAGGGTAACGAGACTGTGGAGGACATTGCAGCCCGGCTCAACATTCCCGTGAGTCAAGTCAACCCCAGGTGAGGCCTCTGCAGGAAGCCCCTGCTCCCCCTATCAACACGTCCTCTTGCACAGAAGGCTTGGGTGTCCCCTGGGGGTATTTGGACAGCATTTCTGGGACCTTTATAGGTCTTACCTCTGACACTACCGTGACTGGTTCCTCAGCCCTGAGCTTGTGTCCAGGCTGTGCCACTGAATTCCCGTGTAACCTTGGGGATGTCACATTCCCACCCTGAGCCTCCATTTTCTCACCACAAAATTAGGATGCCATCTCCATTGCTGTAGGAGTGGGATGTGAGTAAAGAAACTAGCCCAGGGCCTAGCAAACTGCACTTACGACTGCGATGATCCCATGGTGAGGATTTAGAGTCCCATCCTCAAAGAGAAATGGGGAAAGTGAGTACTGAGGAGAGGAGAACTGAAGCAACAGAGGAAGCAGGCTCAGCAGGGAGCTTGCAGGCCGTGGTGGTGAGGAGAGGCAGGGGGCAGGAGGGGCTGGTACAGGTGCCAGGAGTCAGCTGTCCCTGCCCCCACCCACCCTCCAGAGAAGCCAAGGCGTGCGTGGTGCACGGATCTGACCTGAAGGACATGACATCGGAGCAGCTCGATGAGATCCTCAAGAACCACACGGAGATTGTCTTTGCTCGGACATCTCCCCAGCAGAAGCTCATTATTGTGGAGGGATGTCAGAGGCAGGTGAGCATAGCCATGGGAGGCAGATGACAGGCAGGAACCGGGGAGGCAGGGACAGGGCCAAGACAAACATGGAGTGAGGGGTGAGGGGCCAGGCTTAGACAGGGGTTTCATCCTCAAGTGCTGGCTGTCTTCCCTCCAGGGAGCCATTGTGGCCGTGACGGGTGATGGGGTGAACGACTCCCCTGCGCTGAAGAAGGCTGACATTGGCATTGCCATGGGCATCTCTGGCTCTGACGTCTCTAAGCAGGCAGCCGACATGATCCTGCTGGACGACAACTTTGCCTCCATCGTTACGGGGGTGGAGGAGGGTGAGGAGGTTGCATAGGCTGGGATGGTTCACAGGATACTGAAGCCAGCACCTCTGTTCCCCGTCCCTTTACCCCAGTTGAAGAATCATTCCATGACTGTAGGCAGCCCAGCCTTCTTTAGCTTCCCTTGAACACAAAATCTTCCTCTCTTGGGAAGACCGGCAGCCATGCTTCAGGGGCTGGGGGTGGGGAAGAGTCCCTCTGACCTCCCTGATGCCCTCAGAATCTCCCCACAGGCCGCCTGATCTTTGACAACTTGAAGAAATCCATCGCCTACACCCTGACCAGCAACATCCCGGAGATCACCCCCTTCCTGCTGTTCATCATTGCCAACATCCCCCTGCCTCTGGGCACTGTGACCATCCTCTGCATTGACCTGGGCACGGATATGGTGAGCAGAGGTGGTGGAGGAGGGGACAGGCAAAGCAATCATGATGGCACAGTGGCAGGGGGAAGGGGTGTACTGGGGCAGCGGCCCCAGCTGTGGGGGTTACAGGAGACACGCACAGGCCTGGAAGACAATGGGGTCTGAATACATGCTTTTTTAACTGTGTCAAAGATCTTCACTGTCGAAGATCAATTGCTCCTGTCGTCTCCTACGCCCTTTCAAATGCCCTCCCTGCCCCACTTCCTACCGCACACAGGTTCCTGCCATCTCCTTGGCCTATGAGGCAGCTGAGAGTGACATCATGAAGCGGCAGCCGCGAAACTCCCAGACAGACAAGCTGGTGAATGAGAGGCTCATCAGCATGGCCTATGGACAGATCGGTGCGCCAAGCCCTGGGGCTCAGGAGGGAACCCCAACAGGATTCTTTTCCCAGCTTTCAGAGGAATGAGCCCCAAGCAAAATTCCAGGACAGGGGCCAGCTACCCAAGGGTCAGGGACCTCCATCTCTGGCCCTGAGGGGCTGTGCCCCTTCTGCTTCCTGCTCTGACCCTGCCCCTGCCTTTGCCCCTCTACCCACAGGGATGATCCAGGCACTGGGTGGCTTCTTCACCTACTTTGTGATCCTGGCAGAGAACGGTTTCCTGCCATCACGGCTACTGGGAATCCGCCTCGACTGGGATGACCGGACCATGAACGATCTGGAGGACAGCTATGGACAGGAGTGGGTGAGTGACACTGTGTAAGTGCAGTGCACATGTTTGAAGGTGTGGGGAGCTGAATGCCTGGCAGGAGTGGCCAGTAGTGGCCAATAGGGACTGGGGCTAGGGGTGGATCAGGAGAAACCTTGCTACCTTCTGGTCTTACCCTTTCCTCCGACACTTTCATCTCTCTCTGCCCACCCTCCCTCCAGACCTATGAGCAGCGGAAGGTGGTGGAGTTCACGTGCCACACGGCATTCTTTGCCAGCATCGTGGTGGTGCAGTGGGCTGACCTCATCATCTGCAAGACCCGCCGCAACTCAGTCTTCCAGCAGGGCATGAAGTGAGTGCCCGCCCCATGGCACCTGCCCGCCCCGGCTCCGGGCACACTCACCAACCCACACAGGCCAGGCTTCCCACTCAGCCCTGGCCCAGAGTTGTAAGGAGGGCGTCAGATTTTAATCTTCCATCTGTATATCCATAGATAGGCTTCATATGGAAGAGAGAAGCCATGCTTCAAGCTCCTAATTTTGCATTTTGTTATCGTCTCTCTCCACCTTCCTTCTCTCCCCCCCTCCCTCCCCCCTCCCTCCTTTCACCCATCTCCTACTTGAGTACCACCTGTTCCTATCCTTTGCCCATCCCCAAATTCAGTGTCTTTTATGCCCACCCCTGGCTTTCCGCAGGCAGCCTAGTTTATAGCACTTGCACTGTGGTTCTGGAGGCCACACACTGCCGAGGATCCAGTTCAGTGCCTTCTTGCAGTGTGAGTTACAACGTGCCAGGCACTGTGCTAAGTGCCTAACACATTGTTTAGCCTCACAATAGCTCTATGAGGTGGGTATTACTGTTTACATTTCATGAATAAGAGGCCCCAGACAGGTTAAATGATGTGTCCAAGGTCACCAAGATGGTAAGGGTTCACCAGACCTGTCTCTAAAGCCCAGCCCTGGCTACTACCCAACATTTCTGTGCTCACACCATCTGGCACTGTTTGGAACTCAATAATGACTGTGATTCTAGCATGGGTGGTGGTTGAGCGCTGAAGGTTTCATGCTGGTTTCTTTTATTTTCTCCTACCATAAACAATGGCCACAATTCTTCACATGAGCTTGTCACAGTTTCTTAGTTTGGGGCTGGGGAGGGTGGGGAGAAGATGCCAAAGTGAAGTTAATAACACTTAAGGTCCAAGGGAGAACCAAGTGAAAAGCCTGTTAGATAAATAAAGGTAATATGAAGGAAGGAGATTCCAGTAAGCTAAAAATACTAATGGGAAAAAATGCAGTTTGAAGAGAACAAGGAGCAGAGATTCTTAAGAAATTGGGTACAGTTCTGGAACCTGGGACTTGCTATGCACTGAGTGGACAACACAGGAAGATGCGAACGTGGCCACACTGGCTACATCCAGCCCATCTTAGAGGCAGATGGGAAAAATAGCAAATGAAAGTCTGGCTGGGTACAGAGGAAGAGTACTAATACCACTGCAGGCCTCACCTTAGGTCCCTGGGCCACTGGGGATCCTCAGAGATACTATTTGCCTTATTTTGAAAAGATTTATGAAAATAAAGCACCCACCTATGAGAAGGCAACCAGGCTTACTAATGTGCCATTCTTAGGCAAAAGCCAAGAGCACATATCATGAAGTAGTGATCGAATGCTGATCCACAGTTCTGTTTGGAAGCCATGGATAGTTCTAATTAATTTTAAATGGGAAAATGTATTCAATACTTATTCACAAATGTAGCTTGAGAGACAAACAATTAAATGTGGCCTTTACAGAAGAAAATAAGGAGGTCTTTAGTGAGTGAAAATTTGGAAATCACTGGCCTGAACCAAAAAGAGGTACCTTGTGTAAGAATACAAAAGATGAAGCAGCAGGGCACAGTGGTTCACACCTGCAATCCCAGCACTTTGGGAGGCCAAGACAGGAGAATCACTTGAGCCCAAGAGTTTGGTACTAGCCTGGGCGCATGGTGAAACTCTATCTCTACAAAAAAATACAAAAATTAGCAGGGCATGGTGACGCACACCTGTAATTCCAGCTACTGGAGAGGCTGAGGCAAGAGGATCACTTGAGCCCAGGAGGTGGGGGTTACAGTGAGCTGTGATTGTGCAGCCTGGGCAACAGAGTAAGACTCTGTCTCAAAAAAAAAAAAAAGTGGAATAACAATATGACTAACATTTTCCATGTTTCAGAGCTTTCCACGTGTTATCTCCCTTAATCTTCCCAGCAACCCTATGATAAAAATGTAAAATCTCCATTTTATAGAGAGGGAATGTGAGGCTCAGAGAAATTCAACATTGCCTGCAACCCAAAACTAGTCAATGGCAGAACTGGGAATAGATACCACCTGTCTGACTGCAGAAACTGCCCTCAGAACCTCCTTATTCTATCCTGCTTTTCAATTCTGATACAGTGAACATATATTAACCACTTATTATGCAGTGAGCATCCCCTTTACATTCTCTGAATTCAATATCTATGATGAAACCACCACCAGGAACTGTGGGAGATGCTGAGACGGTAGAAGACATACATGGGCCCTGCACTGAAGGAGCTTTCGAGCATCTTGCTCGGGAGACGACACTTTCACGGGCCCTATGCCTGGAGCAATAACAAGATCATGAGACAGGCCCCATGTTGACCACCATGTCTCCAGTACAGAACACATCACCCAACACCTAGAAACAATTATTTAATGAATGAATATACGTGCAATAGACAACATTCGGAGGTAAACTCAGTAAGCAGAAAAACAAATAACATCTTCCTTTGGTTACATAAAGCATGAGAAGAGGATGTTGGAAGAAGACATGGGACTATGTCATTTAGAATTCTCTCTCATCTTTCCCTTGCACCCCAGGGGTATCCCAGGATCTCTGCCTCCTTGATCCCCCTTCACCTGCTACCCTCCTTTCTTTGCCTTTCAGGAACAAGATCCTGATTTTTGGGCTCCTGGAGGAGACGGCGTTGGCTGCCTTTCTCTCTTACTGCCCAGGCATGGGTGTAGCCCTCCGCATGTACCCGCTCAAGTGAGTGTCTCTTTCGGGCAGCCTGAGTAGTCATATAGGGAGCCTTCAGCCTCCTCCAGGATCCAAGTTCTGATCGGTTTGAATGCTCCTTTATGTGATGGCCGCCAAGCCGACCTCTGATGCTCCTGACACTCTTCTCCATTGCTTTCAGAGTCACCTGGTGGTTCTGCGCCTTCCCCTATAGCCTCCTCATCTTCATCTATGACGAGGTCCGAAAGCTTATCCTGCGGCGGTATCCTGGTGGTAAGCCCCTCCACATCCCCCCCAGCAAAGTGCAAGCCCCTCCACCAGCTCCTCCCTCCAGGACCATACACAGACTCCACTCCCACTACTGGTTCCTGCTCCTGTTCCTCAACACCCTCAGATCCTGGGGTCCCAGGTCCCAGGAGCCCTGACTCTTTCGAATGTGTTGTCTCTGCCCTCTTCCTGTCAGATTCTAAGTCCCGCCTAACTCATAGTTGGTCTCTGAGGCCCTTCACCTTCCACCTGAAACTACAGAACATCAGAATTAGAAGGGCCTTTCCAGGTCACCTAGTCCCACCTCCATATTTTACAGATAGAGGAGGCTCAGAGGTGAATCTGTTCAGGGTCGCAAAGCAAAGAATAGCAGGACTGGTACTAGAACCCAGGCCTCCTGATCCCCATGCATCAACCGACAAGTTATTGGTTTTCCTATAAGTGTTTTTTTATCACTTAGTAGAGGTTAAAATATGGTGGCTTACAAACCAAATACTGTCCAGGAATACTGTTTGGTTTGACCTGTCCCATATTTTGTGTGTGTGGGGAGGAGGGGCGATTAATTGGTCCAGTATAGAAAATTTGGGGTCTTTCACATAAAATCTGAATTCGACTTCTCCTGAAGAATCAGAAGAGCTGTTAACCCCGTGTCCACATCTCTGCACAGCAATAATGGACAGCTGCTCCCTTAGACTCTCATTCGTTACCTGAAGAGGCCCTGTGGCATTTGCATTTTCACCCCCGACCTACTCTGCCCCAGCCTCCACTGTGCTAAATACAAATCTCCCCTAAAGGCAGGCTCACCCTCCCTTCCTTTGACCTATGGCCCCAGCTCACTGGACCTGCCTCTCCTCCCTTGCACCTTCCTTTTTTTTTTTCTTTTGAGACAGAGTGTCGCTCTGTTGCCTAGCCAGGAGTGTAGAGCAGTGGCGCGATCTTGGCTCACTGTGCAACCTCTGCCTCCCGGGTTCAAGCAATTATCTTGCCTCAGCCTCCAGAGTAGCTGGGATTGCAGGCACATGCCTCCACGCCCAACTAATTTTTTGTATTTTTAGTAGAGACAGGGTTTCACCGTGTTAGCCAGGAGTCTCGATCTCCACCTGCCTCGACCTCTCAATGTGCTGGGATTACAGGCGTGAGCCACTGCTCCTGGCCTCCTTTCACCTTCCTAAGCCACTTTCCTCAGTGCCCTTCACCAGGCTTCTCCTTCTACCTGGCCTCAGCGACCCAAGCCCCTAGGATATTGATATCTTGCCTTCTCTTAAGTTCACATTGCAATCTCCACTCCCAATCTCTCTAACAGGCTGGGTGGAGAAGGAGACATACTACTGACCCCATTGGAAGAAGAACCAGGCACAGAAAGATGGGGAGCTCTGGAGGTGTTGTGGGGATGGTGATGGAGAGGGATGGAAATAACGGGTGGCGTTGGGTGGCAAGATTTGGGGAGAGATAATGAGGCAACTCAGCAGGCTAAGTTGCGGACCTAACTGTGAACCATCAGATTAGACACTACATTAGAGTCCCCCAACCAGGTCCTTTTCCATCCCACTCCACTATGTTGTCTATTTTTTTCTGAGGAATTAAGGGCTACCCCACCCTCCCCACTCCCATGCCTTCAATCCCACCTCCTACTGTAATAGATCAGCATCCAAAGGCAGGAACCTGTCTAAACCAGAAGGAAGCCCTCTCAGATCACCCCAGCTTCACTCCACTTCCCACTTCCACCCCCGTTAGCTTCCTGCAGGACTCTGTCCCTGGCTTCCTCTTCAGACCTTGCAATCACAAAAGGTTCTTCGGGTGAGTGCAAGAGCCTGAGGCTGGAAAAGGCTGACTTGTCTCCCAGTCAAGGCTGGTAAGGGACCTGCAGGGAGAGCTGGGCGGACAGGTGGGAGGTGGGGGTAGTGCTGGCTGGAGGAAGGAGACAACAAAGGAAGCGAGGTAGTGCCAATGACAAGACATTTGACGTGTCTTGAGTCTCCAGATAGATGTTATGGACTCCAGCTCTATGTCCTGCCTTTTAGAATACCCCACTGGCAGAACAAACTCAGATCTCATCAGGGTAGCAGCAAAGGCAGGACCAGAAGGCAATCAAGAGCTTCCAGAAATGCCACACCACAGAATTCCCTGCTGACCCTTGGTTAGGGGTCCTCTTGGTCCACAAGGCCCAGATGTCACTCATGTACTTAATAACACCTCACCTTCTGTAATACTAAGTCCTCAGAGCTCCATGCTGTTCTGAGAGGGATGGCCACAAGTTTTTTCCCAACCCCTTCCATTCCCTTTCTCTTCATGCCCATCCCGATGAACCTGCATCATTCCCTGGCACTGCCAAGGCAACCCTAGAAAAGGAGTTCCCTGGCCATTGGCTAGAATCAGGATGGAGAAGTTCCCAGAACCTTCCTGTCTCCCAGGGCACGGACATGTATGCTTCCAGGGACAAGCTTAGGTCATGGACATGATCAGAACCTTTGGATAAGAGGAAAAATATTACGAGATTTGCTTTTGCCAGGCGCGGTGGCTCACGCCTGTAATCCCAGCACTTTGGGAGGCTGAGGCAGGTGGATCATGAGGTCAGGAGTTCGAGGCCAGCCTGGCCAACATGATGAAACCCTGTCTCTACTAAAACTACAAAAAAAATTAGCCAGGCATGGTGGCGCACGCCTATATTCCCAGCTACTCAGGAGGCTGAGGCAGGAGAATTGCTTGAACCTGGGAGGCGGAGGTTGTAGTGAGCTGAGATCGTGCCATTGCACTCCAGCCTGGGTGAAAGGGCAAGACTCCATCTCAAAAAAAAAAAATTTTTTGCTTTTGACGTCTTAGGTGGCAGGGCTATTCCCTCCAGGCAAATGCCCTTCACACCGACGATCATTGTGCCCACTTTCCCTGGGCTGGAGAGTTGGTTTCAGTTTCCTACAGGAGATACCTTTCTTTCCCTTACTCCCTATCTAACATTTGTGCTCTGCAGGCAGCTTTGCCCATTCTCTAAGCCTGGAGAAGGCCCTGGGAATGTCCTGTAGAGAGAGACCTAGATAAGTCATGCAAGTGAGAGAGACATCTGAGGAAAATGGAAGACCTAAGGCAGACAGGAAGGAAGCACAAAAGACAAGCATTGGGTCAGACCCATAAACCACCTCCCAAATGCTGTCATTTCATTGCACTGGAATTTAGCTTTATCAGAAGCACCTGGAAGTAAGGGAGTCATTGCCTTGGGCCTGGGAATCTAAGTGGGAGACCATATTAATTTGGGTCCGATTAATTGGAGATTACTAACTGTGGACAAAAGTTTATCTTTGCACAATCAAAAATGGCATTTGTTTAGTAAATTAAGAGTATGAACAATATTGCTAGAGGTGGCATGTTTAGTCTACCGAAAACAATACTTTTCAGGCACTTAAGAAATATCCTTTTAGAAGCAGCAAGTGCATGGGCTAATTATCATCAATCTTTATGTTTTTGTTAAAGAAACATCTACAGGATCTTTATCGGTGACCTTTTGTAAGACATTAGTTTGAAGTACTACCTATGTACTTGAAAATAATAAAGTTGCATTTCTTTATGAAAAAAAGAAATCTCTTCCATAATTCAGATTTCTACACTTTATACTTGCCTCCCTCCTAAATTGTGATATTGCAATGTGTGCTGTGGCAGAACTTGGGCTTGTAGGGGAAACAACTAAGAGATAGCAAGTGTCAGGGATGGGAGGGAAATGGTCTGGGAACAGATAACGTCCGTGGAGAAAACGAGAGGGGAAGAAGTTAGGTTGCAAAATAACCTACAAGAAACTATAGTAGGAGCCTCCTTCCTCGTGCTGATCCCACCCTAAGAGCCACAAGGGTTTGTCCAGGACAGGGAAGGGCCTGTGAGTCTATGAAGACCCAGATCCTCAGGGGCACTTCTGCTTTTTCTGTTCCAGACCAAAATCAGGCCACTCTCGATCTGATGGGATGGAGGAAGGAGATAGTGGGTTGAGGGGCCCAAGAGTCAACACCAATTCACAGTCTGTACTTCATGCAGAGCTTTCTCCTGGGTGCTCTCTTTAAGGGGTGGGGGTAAAGTGGATGCAATCCTTGAAATTCACCTGAGTAGTAGACATCAGAAACTATCATGGACAGAATGTAATGGACAGGGAGAGAGAAAGACACCAACTCTTACAACCTGTGCCAGGATCTCAGAATAATGGTCAGAAGTCAATTCTTGCCCAAGCCATATTACAGCCCCTTTATTATGACTCTAACAGTGTCATTAATGACAGTTACAGTAGTAGTGATTATAAGAGCATTAACTGCAGCTCATTTTGTGCCATAACTATGCCAAAATTTTGTTTATATAGTCTCTGTTCATCCCACTGCACAGCCTTTCTTCTTGATGGCCCTTCTGCCAGGAACACTCTTCCCTGTTCACATACCGAGCTTTGTCCCTTTATTCAGATCACGCCTTAAATATTACATCCTCAGTAAGATCCTCACAGAGGACCTCAAATAATGACTTTCTGGCACCTCTTTCTCTATTCTCTTTGTTTTTGTTCATAGATACTTATTACCTTAAATTCAGATAGAAAGACAGCTAGATGTAATATTTAGAAAGATAAACATGTATTTTGTTGTTGTTTATTTATGCTTTTGTTTGACTCCTCCAGTATAAGTTCCATGAAGACAGGGACTCTATTTCTTTTGTTCAACACCTTTATCCTTAGCACCTAAAACATCTGACACACATTAGGCAACTAATAAATACGTGTTGGATGACTGAAAGGATCCTCACAATAATTCAGTAAGATGGAGACTACTATTATCTCCAATTTACAGATGAGAAAACTGGTGCTCAGAAAGTCAAATTATTATTCAAAGTTTCAAAGGTAGTAAGCATCAGAAGCAGGATTCAAACCTAAGCCAGTCTGACTCCAGGGCATGCCCTCTTAACCGTGCCATGCTCTGCAACTGCAAGAACAGAAAGCCTATGGGCATGGACAGAGCCTGACTAGCCCAATGGCTCAATGAACTGGGGAGGCTGCCAAGGGAGCCAGAAATCTGTGGACAATGAACATTTGAGCAGCAGGGGCAAGGCAGACCCATAAGAAAGGGAGAAGACATGATCTCAAAGATGCAGTAGGGGGTTAAGAAAAAGATCCAGGGCAGGCACAGTGGCTCACGCCTGTAATCCCAGCACTTTGAGAAGCCAAGGTGGGCGGATCACTTGAGGTCAGGAGTTCGAGACCATCCTGGCCAACATGGTGAAACCCTGTCTTCTACTAAAAATACAAAAATTAGCCGAGCACGCACCCGTAATTCCAGCTTCTCAGGAGGCTGAGGCAGAAGAATCGCTTGAACCCAGGAGGCAGAGGCTGCAGTGAGCCGAGACTGTGCCACTACACTTTCGCCTGGGTGACAGAGCAAGACTCCATCTCAAATAAAAAGAAAAAAGAAAGAAAGAAAGAAAAAGATCCAAAGAGATTTGATGGTCTGCTAGAGGATCTTAGCAAAAGAAGAATCTTACTATTGAATGTAATCTGAGGAGCTAAAGCCAACTTTTGACCCAGGCAAAAAGGCTTTCCATGGCATTTTCTTTTTATCTACAGAATAGGAAATGTGATCATGCATAGAGATAATCACAGATAGTCACTAAATATTCATAATGCTAAGAACGCAACAAAAAATAGGAAGAAAGAGGTTAGATCAATATCAAAGGAAGACATTTAATACAAAGTGAGTCTTTCAAAAATATCCTTGGGGCCGGGCACAGTGGCTCACGCCTGTAATCCTAGCACTTTGGGAAGCCGAGGTGGGTGGATCTCTTGAGGTCAGGAGTTTGAAACCAGCCTGGCCAACATGGTGAAACCCCGTCTCTACTAAAAATACAAAAAAAAATTAGCCAGGCATGATGGCGGGTGCCTATAATCCCAGCTACTCAAGAGGCTGAGGTTCGAGAATCACTTGAACCCAGGAGGCAGAGGTTGCAATGAATCGAGATGGTGCCACGGCACTCCAGCCTGGACAACAGAGACTCCATTTCAAAAAAAAAAAAAGTTCTAAATAAGCCAGGCACTGTGGTTCATGTCTACAATCCCAGCACTTTGGGAAGCTGATGCAGGAGGATTGCTTGAGCCCAGGAGTTTGAGACCAGCCTGGGTAACATAGTGAGACCTCATCTCTACTTAAAAAAAAAAAAAAAATAGCCAGGTGTGTTGGCCCACACCTATGGTCCCAGTCACTCGGGATGCTGAGGGAGGAGGATCACTTGAGTCTGAGAGGTTGAAGCTGCAATGAGCCATGAATGGACCACTGCACTCCAGCCTGGGTAACAGAGCAAGCCTCCGTTTCAAAAAATAAAAATAAATAAATAAATAAATAAAAGTTCTAAATAAATAAAAACTTTGTGTTTTAGCAAGCATAACTCCCTAAAAATCCAAGAAATTCAACCAATACAAAGCAACAGCATCAATAGCAAAAAAAAAAATCCTAGAAGCAATAACTTCAAAGTTACAGGGTACATGATATCAGTTTTCAAAGAATCAAATGTATCCCTAAATATTAGGGAGACAGAAAATACAGCATAAAGAGCTTCTATTTACAATAGAATGGAAACAAATTATACTCAGGGTTTACCATGTGCAGCATATAGTAATTATTAAAGAAAATTTAAAAGTACAGTGAAAGAAATTTTAAAAACATGAATTCATGGAAAGCTAAACTTGACTGCCATTTGGGAAGGCAGAATGTAGTAAAGATAAAAATAAGTTACTATGAAAGAGTCAATTCAATATCAATTAAAATCCTCGCTATATTTTTATAAAACATGACATATGGGTTGTGACATTCAGCTGCAAAAGTAATCAGGCACAGGGAATCTCAGAGGTTTTTTTCTAAGTAATTTTGAAGCAAATGAATAGATCACTGATGCTAACATATTTACCCCAACAGATTTTAAAACACGTCAGACCACTGGCTGGGCGCGGTGGCTCACGCCTGTAATACCAACACTTTGGGAGGCTGAGGTCGGCAGATCACAAGGTCAGGAGTTCAAGACTAGCCTGGCCAACATAGTGAAACCCCGTCTTTACTAAAAACACAAAAATTCGCCAGACATGGTAGCGTATGTCTGTATTCCCAGCTACTCAGGAGGCTGAGGCAGGAGAATCGCTTGAACCCAGTAGGTGGAGGTTGCAGTGAACCGAGATTACACCACTGCACTCCAGCTTGGGCAACAGAGTGAGACTTCATCTCAAAAATTAAAAAAAGGAAAAAAGAAAAAATCCGACCAAAGTGGCAATTATCAAAACTTTGTAGCATTAAGATAAAACCTGAAAACTCATCAGTCATTCAACATCTATTCAGGGACTATTTGTGGACCAGCTGCTCTGTGCCAAGCACTATCCTAGGAGCCAGGTATACAGCTGAGAAAAAAACAGGGAAGGTCCCTAGGGTCATGGAGAACCAGACAAGTCAACAAGACAAGTCAATCAGCCAAGTCAACAGTTAATGGGCAGGATAATTTCAGAGGGAGAGAAGTGTTGTGAAGACCAAAAGTGATAGAGAGAGGGCTGGCGCCGGAGGGGCTGTTTTGGATTTAACTATGAGAGAAGGCCTCTCCGAAGAGGTGGACTTTTGAGCTAAGATCTCTAGAACAAAATGAGGCTTCTAAAAATTGATTGTATCTCCATAAAGTTGCTTTTGGGCAATCCCCATGTGCAAGACTGAGCCAAGTGTTACTGTCGCATAGATGATGCATAGAAAAAATAGGAATTTTAACTTTAATTCTAACCTTGTTCTTAAGAATTTTATGTTCATCTATATTAAACACAAAGACTGGGAGAAAACATTTGTAATGTATGTGACAAGGGTTTCCTACAAATCAATATAAAAAAGAAAACAATGGAAAATTGGGCAAATCGTAAGAACGACAAGTCACAAATTAAATAAATAAAGTCCAAGACCAGGCATGGTGGCTCATGACTGTAATCCCAGCACTTTGGAAGGCCCAGGTGGGCAGATCACCCAAGGTCAGGAGTTCAAGATCAGCCTGGCCAACATGGCGAAACCCTATCTCTACTAAAAAATACAAAAAAATCAGCTGGATATGGTGGCTTGTGCCTGTAGTCTCAGCTACTTAAGAGGCTGAGGCACGAGAATCACTTGATCCCAGGCGGTGGAGATTGCAGTGAGCCTGAGATCACACCACTGCACTCCAGCCCGTCGAAAGAAAGAAAGAAAGACAGGAGAGAAGGAAGGAAGGAAGGAAGGAAGGAAGGAAGGAAGGAAGGAAGGAAGGAAGGAAGGAAGGAAGGAAGGAAGGAAGGAAGGAAGGAAGGAAGGAAGGAAGGGTAAAAACCAGAAAGCCAGTAAACATAAGACAAAATGCTCACATTGACAATTTAAAAATGCAAATTAAAACTACAAGATATCAAAGTTCACTGATTATAATAGTAAAAACCAAGGTCATCTAGCATAATCAAAGGTGTGGAGAGTGGACATTCTTGCATCTTGTTGTTGGGATGTAGATAGATAAACCCTTTTAAAGACCAATTGGCAGAATCTTTTAAGATTGTTAATGAGTGTACTCTATGATTCAGCAACAGGAACTGATTCTACAGAAATAGAAGCTCAAGGGCCACATTCTGTGTGCCAGAATGACACTAGCTATTTTATTAATGGTTAAAAAATGGAAAATATCTCATAAATCCAGCAGTAATGGGAATGATTGAATAGAGCATGGTCAATACAGACTGTAGAAGCCTCACAGCACTGAAAAAAATAAGCTTTATGTACATGACAGGTTGATAGAGAGTTGAATGATTGTATAAAAGTTGAAAAATATCTCCTTTTAGATATCTATTTGTATAAACATAGAAAAAAGACTGGAAGGACATGCAGCACATTGTTACCAGCAGTAACTTCAGCAGTGGGGAGAATCTGAGTTTGGAGGGAGGGAAGGTGGGGCTTTCAATTTTTATCTTATACATTTTTAATAGAGAGAAAAATCCAATCTGTTAAAGAAATAGATGATCATTTATCCCAGCTGGGAAGGGAACATTTCTATTTCTGAATATTGAAGGAGGATTGCATCAGCACCAAGATGAATGTTTCCAGATACAGTCATATTTTTAAAAAGCATGCCCAACCAAAATGCAATTAAATAAATATCAGGCCAGGCTTGGTGGCTCACTTATGTAATCCCAACACTTTGGGAGGCCGAGGCCAAGGATTGCTTGAGCCCAGGAGTTTGAGACTAGCCTGGGCAACACAGGGGGACCCCGTCTTTGCTAAAATAAAAAAAACTTTAGCTAGGCATGGTGGCACATGCCTGTGGTCCCAGCTACTTGTGAGGCTCTGGTGGGAGGATCACTTGGACCTGGGAGGTTGACGATAGAGTAAGCCATAGTCGTATCACTACACTCCAGCCTGGGCAACAAAGTGAGATCCTGTCTCAAAAAGTAAATAAGCAAATATCAAACAACAGAAAGGGAAAATCTATGTGACGTGCATAATTGAAAATATATATAATGGTTGATAGAAATGTATAGATGCTTCAGATTATTCTTGGAAGGAGGTGGAATCCTATGGACATGCAAAACATATATACAAATAATATAGTCAAAGCACTTACTGAGACACCAGAGAAGGTCAATGGAAGAGATAAGTACATCATTTTACAACGAGAAAATGCAATGCTGTCACATGGAAAAGCATATTTTTACTCTCACTGAGAAGAGCTGCATTTTAAGCCACAAATAAAACTTCTACTACTAAATTCAAGCTACCTATTGAGCACATACTATATATGTCACATAGTGCCTTTTGTAGAGCACCTCACTTAAGGTTAAAGGCATCGTCTTTTACAAACAAGAAAAGAAAGGTACAGAGGTTCGGTAACTTGCTCAAAGCCACACAGCTGACAAGTGGAGGAGCCGGGATTGAAATCTAGGACTGGTTCCAGAGCCCAAAATCTGATCTATTCTGCTAGCTGATCTCCTAAAATTAAAAGATCAAACCCAATGTTGGTGGAAAAGTGTGCCTCACTAAAAAACCATACTCACACACAGAGTACCTGCTTTTTCTTTTTTTGAGATGGAATCTCAAAAACAGACTGGAGAATATTAGTCCATACTGCAGCTGCACCATTTTGGAAGCTCCCTGCTATGGTTTTTTGTTTTGTTTGTTTGTTTTGTTTGTTTAAGATGGAGTCACTCTGTCACTGAGGCTGGAGTGCAGTGATGCAATCTCAATTCACTGCAACCTCTGCCTCCTGGATTCAGATGTTTCTCCTGCCTCAGCCTCCCGAGCAGCTGGGATTACAGGTGCCCACCACCACACCCAGCTAATTTTTGTATTTCTAGTAGAGATAGGGTTTCACCATGTCGGCCAGGATGGTCTCAATTTCCTGACCTCGTGATCCACCTGCCTCGGCCTCCCAAAGTGTTGGGATTACAGGCGTAAGCCACTGTGCCTGGCTGAGTACCCGCTTTATTTTTGAGTCAGCTGTTTGGGATACCTCTAAGCCTCCAAAGTCTGCAGGACCACACAAGAACTTTGTTCTAGTTCTGCCCTCAGACTGAAACTCTCTCTGTAGCAGGGCCTGCTCCAATCGTCCTCAAACCCAAAGACTGAGACTTCTAGGTTCTTGGTTAAAACCTTCATGAGGCCTTTGCAACAGCAGACCTGGACGATCGCCAAGGCAAGACTTCTGGATTCTTGGTTAGAACTTTCACGAGGCCTTTGTGATGCCAGACCTGGGTCATTGCCCCGGCAACCACAGGGCCTGGGATCCCTGAAGCTCACTCTGCCTCCTCACTCTCACTGCATTTCCCACCTGCCCGTGGGCCCTGCTGCATCTTCATCACTGAGGCACCTGGTTAAGCTTCACCTCCTGTTTCCTGAGGCCCTCACTGCATTTCCTCACCTCTACCTCTTCATCCTTCCACCCTAGACTCCTCTCCTCCCTCCTCCTTCACTCCTGACTCTTCCTCCTCCCGGCGGACTGCTCGAGGACCGCTGGGTCTTTCCTCCCTCACTCCCCTTCCCCTCTCTCACCTTCACCACCCAACGCCTCCCTCCGTGCCTCTTCCTTTCTGCTCCCTCATTCTCTCCCCATCACTCTCTTCTCGTGGCCCCCTGGCCCACACACCCTCTTCCCTTCCCCTTCCCTCACTCTCTCAGCTTTCTTCCCACAGTTCAGCTCAGGCATCTCTTTCTGGGGATAGCTATGGGGCTTCAGGGAAAGAAACGGACAGTGGCTCCCCAAGACCAGAACCCAAGCCGAAGACCTAAAAAGGGGCTTAACAAGAAAAAAATGGTGAAGAGGAAAAAACAGAAGAGCAATATGGAGGAACTGAAGAAGGAAGTGGTCATGGTGAGGTCACCCAAAGTGGGCGCTGACAGCTGCCCTCTCAAAACACTCCTCCACATATTTTTAACATCTTACCTTGAGAATGAAACACACAGGCCAGAGCCACATCTCTTCTCTGTTAGGTTTTGGAGGGAAGGAGAGGGTTAAAAAAAAAAAAAAAAAAAAAAAAAAAGACACACACAGAGAGACAGGGCAGCTCAACCGCAAACACAGGTATATTGTAGACACCTGCGGAAGTCGGGGACCAGCTTCATTCCACAGTCCACTGCCACTTACAGGCTGGGGTACTTTTAGGGATGGGCAGGAGGGGTCTGGGCTGTATGGCCTGCTGCCTGACAGGACATTGATAAGATGTTCTCATGATGAGGTGATTTTTGGCCCTTATTTCCACAGAATATGATCATGGTATTCCTTGGACCTTTGCCCAGCAGGATGTGATAGGGATGTTTCTTTCGTGGTGCCTTTGTCTTTAACTATGCCTTTGTCTGCCTTGTGGTCAGGTGATTAGGTAGGCTGTTTCTCCCGCCCAAACCCCCATGAAATGTTTCACTTTGACCAAAGTCTGTAAAATAGTGGGGAGCTAGGCCGGGCATGGTGGCTCACATCTGTAATCCCAGCACTTTGGGAGGCTAAGGCGGGCAGATCACCTGAGGTCAGGAGTTCGAGACCAGCCTGGCCAACATGGTGAAACCTCGCCTCTAAAAATACAAAAATCAGTCAGGCGTGGTGATGGGCCCCTGTAATCCCAGCTGCTCGGGAGGCTGAGGCAGAAGAATCACCTGAACCCGGGAGGCAGAGGTAGCAGTGAGTCGAGATCGTACCACTGCACTCCAGCCTGGATGACAGAGTGACCCCCTTTCAAAAAAAAAAAAAATTACAAGGAGCTTACAAAATGGTGCAGTTACAGTTTGCACTAACATTCTCCAGTCTGTTTCTCCCCCTCTCCCTGGAAATGACCTGGGCCACCGCCTGTCCCTCAATGCCTCTACTGTCCCCTCAGGATGATCACAAATTAACCTTGGAAGAACTGAGCACCAAGTACTCTGTGGACCTGACAAAGGTGAGTAAGAAGCTCCCTGAGGAGGCAGAGAGTCTCCAACTTCAACTGTGAGGCTGCCAGGACAAAAGCTGAACTAGGAATCCAGCCCCCTAACTTTAAGTCCAATGTTCCCACCCCTCACCCTCTGCCTGGCCACGTTCCATGGACACTACCTGGAAAAAGCTAAAAATGGTAGCTACCCCCAAAGAGAGTTTAGGACTAGATAAGAGAATAAGAATGCTTTAGGGCAGTGCTGGTCAAACATCTTATCCTTAGGTCTCCTTTACACTCTTAGAATTTATTTAGGACTGCAAAGATCTTGTGCTTATGTGGCTTACGTCTGTCTATATTTACCATATTAGAAATTAAAATTGACAGTTTTAAAATGCATTTCTCAATTCATTTAAAAATAACAAAAACAATATCATATATTCATATATAATATGTTTTGACAAATAGCTGTATTTTTCAAAACAAAAAAATTAGCAGCATCTTACAGTTTTGCAAACTTCTTCAATGTCTTGCGTTTTAATGGAAGATAGCTAGATTCTCAAATATTTTCCGTATAAAATCTGTTGGATGTTATGCCAGTTGGCCTTCAGAAAATTCCACTATATACTCTTAAGAAAATGAGAGTAAAAAAAGGCAAACAATGATTTAGTATTACTATGAAAATTGACCTTGTGGACCCCCTGAAACGGTCTTGGGGCCCCTTGGGTGTTTCAGGCAGAGGTTGGGGAGTGGCTGATGGGGACTGGCAGGTTCTAGTATCATTTTCATTAACAGGAAAAAGCATATAAGCTTGTGCACAAGAGTGGAATGAGAATCTATGCATTCATGGTTTTTGTTGGTGTTCTTTTCTATTTATATTTTTTAAAACTTTATGGGCCAGGTGCCATGGCTCACACCTGTAATCCAAGGCAGGCAGATCACTTGAGATCAGGAGTTCAAGACCAGCCTGGCCAACATGGTGAAACCCCATCTCTACTCAGAATACAAAAATTATCCAGGCATGGTGGCACACAACTGTAATCTCAGTTACTTGGGAGGCTGAGGCAGGAGAATCACTTGAACGCAGGAGAATCACTTGAACCCAGGAGATAGAGGTTGCAGTAAGCCAAGATCACGCCACTGCACTCCAGCCTGGGTGACAGAGCGAGACTCTGTCTCAAAAAAAAAAATGGATATGTAGATGTACGTATTTATGGTGTAGATGTACATATTTATGGTATACATGTAATATTCTGATATAAGGATACAATGTGTAACGATCAAATCAGGGTATTTAGGATAACCTCAAATATTTATCATTTCTTTGCATGGGAACATTCTAAAGCCACTCCTCTAATTATTTTGATATCTATAATAAATTATTAACTATAGTTGTCCTACTGTGCTACCAAACACTAGATCTTATTCCCTCTAAGTTGGAGAGTCAAAGTGTGAGTGTTAATATGTTATCAACATTAAGTATTATATTTCATCATGACATTAGCCCTGCACATTATAATTATCTGTATGTATTTATCTCCCCACTGGAGCACCTTAAGGGTGGGGATCATTCTTACTCAAGTTGGTATCCTCAGCACCTAGGACCCAAGATAGGTTCTCAAGTTCAAAAAGGTTTGTGAATCAATCCATAAACAAAAACTTTCCTATGTAAGCATGCTAAATGACATCCCTCCTCTGATGCAAATTTTAAAACCTCACCTTATCTAGGAAGAACTTCCAGACTGACCTTCCGAAAGTGTCTCTAGTCTCTAGACCCGTCCTGGGGCTCCAAATGTCAGGTTCCCCTTTGTAATGGCTGTTCCTCTTTTCACAGCTCTCTATCCAACCCTATTTCTTCTCTACACAGGGCCATAGCCACCAAATGGCAAGGGAAATCCTGACTCGAAATGGACCCAATACCCTTACCCCACCCCCCACCACTCCAGAATGGGTCAAATTCTGTAAGCAACTGTTTGGAGGCTTCTCCCTCCTACTATGGACTGGGGCCATTCTCTGCTTTGTGGCCTACAGCATCCAGATATATTTCAATGAGGAGCCTGCAAACGACAACGTGAGTCTGTTCAGCTACTACTAGCCAGCCCTATCTCTGCTCAGCCCCAGACACTCTTGCTCAGCAGTCTAGCACTCCTGAAGTCCTCTGGCCCAAATCCCTAATAACATTATTACATTAATGTAATAATGTAATAAATGTACATTAATTGTAAATGTAATTGATTGTAATTAATTGCAATGTAATTCATTAATTACACTGATTACAATGTAATTAAGTGTGCATTATATAATGCACATATAAAATATAATTGTGCATTAATATAATAAATGTACATTACATAATAATGTAATAAATGTACATTAATGTAATAAACCAAAATCCCTAATACTCCCAGCACTTTCTAAGTGCCATCTTGGTTTCTCTCACCTTTTATCTAAAAAGCTTCTGGTCCAGTTCCTTGAGATGCACAATGTCCCCGAAAAACTTGCTGTTCTTTGACGACCTTCCCAGTTGATCCCCAAAGCACTTTGCAGTCTCTTTCTCTTCTCCACAATTTTAACCTCATCTCCTTCCTCCCAGCCTCCCTCACGATCCGCTCCCTCCATCCAGAAATTAGCCTTCCTGGAGAGAAAAATACAGGCCTTCTGTGACCAGGAATTTTGCTGATGGCTCACCATGGCTCAGGGTTCCTTCACCAGGAAGCCAAGTGTACTGGCCCCACCTCAGATTCTTCTCTAACCCTCTGCTCTCAACTCAGTCCTATGGTCTCTTACACCTGGTGAAACAGCCATGCCCCTTGCAAACTGATTTTCTGAGGATGAAGAGAAAGACAAGGCCCCACTGATAAATGCTTTCTTTCCCCACCCCCAGCTCTACCTGAGCATCGTACTCTCCGTCGTGGTCATCATCACCGGCTGCTTCTCCTATTATCAGGAGGCCAAGAGCTCCAGGATCATGGAGTCTTTTAAGAACATGGTGCCTCAGGTAGGATTGGAGTGGGAGGATCTAGTGGGACGAGGAGCAGGATATGGCCAAATACACAATGATGAAGTCCCGTGGAAAATTATATCCTACGACGAGTGAGCTGAGTGAGGTTGGTGATGAGGTCAAGGTACTCTATTAGTCCTTAAAAGTACCTGGAAAAGCTGTGAAAGCCTGAGAAAGACATAACGTCATCTATGAAGTGGTCTGATCTAGAAGGCAGAATCTGAATCTGAAGAAGAAACACCATATAAACCCTAAATAAGAACATTCTATTTTTTTAAAGGGACAAGTGTTGGTGGGTCTGGGAGGGGGGTGAGGTGGGGCGGCTGGAATCTTCAAATGTCAGTGACCTCAAAGACAAAGAACAGCTGTGGGGATGTTCCAGATTAGACAGACCAGGCATCATGGCTCATGCCTGTAATCCCAGCACTCTGGGAGGCTGAGGCAACAGGATCACCCAGGATTTTGAGACGCTATCTCTACAAAAATAAAATAAAATAAAATAGCTGGTCTACATCTGTAGTCCAAGCTACACAGGCAGCTGAGGCGGGAGGATTACTTGAACCCAGAAATTTAAGCCTGCAGTGAACTATGACTAACCTGGGCAAGACCCTACCTCAAAAAAAAAAAAGAGGCTGAAGAGGCATGACAACTATTCCGAGGGTGGTGGCTCCCGCCTGTAATCCCAACCGTTTGGGGGAGGGAGGCAAGAGGACTGCTTGAGTCTAGGAGCTCAAGACAAGCCTGAGTAGTATAGTGAGACCTTATCTCTACAAAAAATTTAAAAATTAGCTGAGCGTGCCTGTAGTGCCAGCTACTCAGGAGGCCGAGATGGGAGGATTGCTTGAGCACAGAAGGCAGAGATCACGTGCCTTTGCACTCCAGCCTGGTGACAGAGAGAGATGCTGTCTCAAAAAAAAAGACACAGACATGGCAACTAAATGCAATATCTAACCCTAGATCTGATTCTGTGCCAGAGGAGAAAATAATGCTTTATTTTTACTTTTTATTTTGAGCTTTTATTTTAGGTTCGGGGATATATGTGCAGGTTTGTTTTATAAGTAAACTGTGTGTCACAGGGATTTGGTGTACAAATTATTTCATCACCCAGGTAATAAGCAGAGTACCTGATAGGTAGTTTTTCTATCCTCACCCTCCTCCCACCCTCCCGCCTCAAGTAGGCCTTGGTGTCTGTTGTTGTTCTTCTTTGTGTCCATATGTACTCAGTGTTTAGCTTCCAGTTATAAGTGAGAAGATATTTTAGAAAACCCCATTGTCTCAGCCCAAAATCTCCTTAAGCTGATAAGCAACTTCAGCAAAGTCTCAGGATACAAAATTAATGTGCAAAAATCACAAGCATTCTTATACACCAGTAACAGACAAACACAGAGCCAAATCATGAATGAACTTCCATCCACAATTGCTTCAAAGAGAATAAAATACCTAGGAATCCAACTGACAAGGGATGTAAAGGACCTCTTCAAGGAGAACTACAAACCACTGCTCAGTGAAATAAAAGAGGACACAAACAAATGGAAGAACATACCATGCTCATGGATAGGAAGAATCAATATCGTGAAAATGGCCATACTGCCCAAGGTAATTTATAGATTCAATGCCATCCCCATCAAGCTACCAATGAGTTTCTTCACAGAATTGGAAAAAACTGCTTTAAAGTTCATATGGAACCAAAAAAGAGCCCGCATCTCCAAGACAATCCTAAGTCAAAAGAACAAAGCTGGAGGCATCACACTACCTGACTTCAAACTATACTACAAGGCTACAGTAACCAAAACAGCATGGTACTGGTACCAAAACAGAGATATAGACCAATGGAACAGAACAGAGTCCTCAGAAATAATACCACACATCTACAGCCATCTGATCTTTGACAAACCTGAGAAAAACAAGAAATGGGGAAAGGATTCCCTATTTAATAAATGGTGCTGGGAAAATTGGCTAGCCATAAGTAGAAAGCTGAAACTGGATCCTTTCCTTACTCCTTATACGAAAATTAATTCAAGATGGATTAGAGACTTAAATGTTAGACCTAATACCATAAAAATCCTAGAGGAAAACCTAGGTAGTACCATTCAGGACATAGGCATGGGCAAAGACTTCATGTCTAAAACACCAAAAGCAACGGCAGCAAAAGCTAAAATTGACAAATGGGATCTAATTAAACTAAAGAGCTTCTGCACAGCAAAAGAAACTACCATCAGAGTGAACAGGCAACCTACAGAATGGGAGAAAATTTTTGCAATCTACTCATCTGACAAAGGGCTAATATCCAGAACCTACAAAGAACTCAAACAAATTTACAAGAAAAAAACAAACAACCCCATCAAAAAGTGGGCAAAGGATATGAACAGACATTTCTCAAAAGAAGACATTCATACAGCCAACAGACATATGAAAAAATGCTCATCATCACTGGCCATCAGAGAAATGCAAATCAAAACCACAATGAGATACCATCTCACACCAGTTAGAATGGCGATCATTCAAAAGTCAGGAAACAACAGGTGCTGGAGAGGATGTGGAGAAATAGGAACACTTTTACACTGTTGGTGGGATTGTAAACTAGTTCAACCATTATGGAAAACAGTATGGCGATTCCTCAAGGATCTAGAACTAGATGTACCATATGACCCAGCCATCCCATTACTGGGGATATACCCAAAGGATTATAAATTATGCTGCTATAAAGACACATGCACACGTATGTTTATTGCGGCACTATTCACAATAGCAAAGACTTGGAATCAACCCAAATGTCCATCAGTGACAGATTGGATTAAGAAAATGTGGCACATAAACACCATGGAATACTATGCAGCCATAAAAAAGGATGAGTTTGCGTCCTTTGTAGGGACATGGATGCAGCTGGAAACCATCATTCTTAGCAAACTATCACAAGAACAGAAAACCAAACACCGCATGTTCTCACTCATAGGTGGGAACTGAACAATGAGATCACTTGGACTCAGGAAGGGTAACATCACACACCGGGGCCTATCATGGGGAGGGGGGAGGGGGGAGGGATTGCATTGGGAGTTATACCTGATGTAAATGACGAGTTGATGGGTGCAGTAGACCAACATGGCACAAGTATACATATGTAACAAACCTGCACGTTATGCACATGTACCCTACAACTTAAAGTATAATAATAATAAATAAATTAAAAAAAAAAAGAGAAGATAAGGTATTTGATTTTCTGTTCCTGTTAGTTTGCTTAGGACAATGTCCTCCAGCTCCACTGAAAATAATGCTTTAAAGGATGTATTGGGTCCACTGGCAAAACTGGAATGCTGACAGATTAATACAGTAGATTAAAGTTATCAATGTGAAACTTACTGAAATTGATAACTACATTGTGGTTATTTAAGATAATATCTTAATTCTTAGGAAATACACATGAAGTTTTTAGGATAAAAGATCATGATGTAGGTAACTTACCCTCAAGTAGTTCAGGAAAAGAGTACACACACACACACACACACACACACAGTGGGGGGGAGAGAGAGAGAGAGAGAGAGAGAGAGAGAGAGAGGATGAAAACAATGACAGAGTAACTGGGGTGAAATGTTAATAGGTGAATCTGGATAAAGGTTATGTAGGTGTTCTTGGTACTATTTTTATTCTTGCAACTTTTCTGAAAGTTTAAAATTATTTTCAAGTTAAATGTTTTTTAAAGGTACTTGGAAAGAATACAACGGTAAACAGAGGTTCCTAGGCACAGGGCTGGAAACTTGCAAAGGAATAGTCTCCACATTTTCCCAAGAATATGATCATGTTCCAGTAGTATAGCCCAGGATTTCCTTCTCTCTTTGGTATCACTTAATTCCTTCCTTGGGTAAGAGATTTGGGACAACGTGTTTGGGCAGTTTTGGAGACTAGGAGTTTAGAGGTCAGTTAGCTTTTGCTACCTAACAAGCTACCCCAAAACTTAGTAGCTTAAAATAGCAAACTCCTATTTCTTATAATTCTGTGGTTGTGCTGTTGTTCAGATCTAAGCTGACCTCAGCTGGGGTTGGATGGTCTTAGATGACCTCATTCACATGTCTGGGCCCTCAGCTAAGATGACTGAGACAGTTGGAGCCTTTTTCTTCGTGATCTCTCTTTTTACAGAGAGGTTAGCTTGGGCTTGTTCGTATGGTGGCAGAGGATTCTCAGAAACAGGAATGCAAGCCCCAGCATGAAAGCACTTTTCTTTTTATTTTTTGAGACAAGGTCTCACTTCTCAGACTGAAGTGTAGTGACATGATCATGGCTCACTGCAGCCTTAACCTTCCGGGCTTAAGCGATCCTCCAACTTTAGCCTCCCAAACAGCTGGGACTACAGGTGCATGCCACCACACTTGCCTAATTTTTTTTCATTTTTTGTAGAGACAAGGTCTCACTATATTGCCCAGTCTGGTCTTAAACTCCTGGGTTCAAGCAGTCCTCCTACCTTGGCCTCCCAGTGTGCTAGGATTATAGGTGTGAGCCACCAGTCCCAGCCTGAAAGCACTTTTTAAACTCTTCTTTCCATCACATTCATTCTATGGGCCAAAGCAAGTCACATGGCCAAGCCCAGGTTTAGGGGTAGAGAGATAGACTCCACCTCTTAACGGGAAGAGCGTCAAAGTCACATTGCAAAGGGCCCTGCAAACAGCATCATGGGAATTTGCAATCTACCAAAGACACCTTCAAGAATGATGTGGTGAGTGATAGTAAGAAACGGGAGTAAGGAGGAAGGAGACCAGTAACAGCAGGTTTTAGGCTAAGAACGGGATGGGGGAAGCCAACAGTTTTGGAAATGATCCTGCACTATCCTCCCACAGCAAGCTCTGGTAATTCGAGAAGGAGAGAAAATGCAAATTAATGTACAAGAGGTGGTATTGGGGGACCTGGTGGAAATCAAGGGTGGAGATCGAGTCCCTGCTGACCTCCGGCTTATCTCTGCACAAGGATGTAAGGTAAGGGGATGCAGAAAGCTATGTGAGGCACCCAAGCATGATCTCATGGCAAGGTAGACACCTGTGCTGTTAGAGAAAGTATAAGCTTATTACTCAGAATCTTGAGAAGTTACAAGTGCAGATTTGATGTTAGAGACAATAGACGTTGTGTAAATGTGTTTCTCTCTGTCTGTCAATGATGACGTTGGTCACCAGATGAAGACATGCTATCTTTGTAAATAAATCTGCCTTTTTTCCTATGCTTACCTTACAACCCATCCCCTCTCCCATCCCAGGTGGACAACTCATCCTTGACTGGGGAGTCAGAACCCCAGACACGCTCCCCTGACTTCACCCATGAGAACCCTCTGGAGACCCGAAACATCTGCTTCTTTTCTACCAACTGTGTGGAAGGTGAATATCAAACCATAAGTAGCATAGATTCAAAAGCAGACACCAAAACATAAAGATTTTAATAACTGTCTTCTAAAGGTAGCTGGGTAGGTAAGAGCCAGTAACAGTCAAGTTTCTCCATCACTCATGAGCTGTATGACCTCTGGTGAAAGGTCAAGGCCATCATTTCCACATTTGCACAATGATAACAGTAAAAGTCGTTACTCCATAGATTTTTGTGTGAATTGAGATAATATATGTAAAATGCCCAGCACAAGGCCTAATACATTGTAAGTGACCTACAATTATTAGCTATTATTTTAGCTTGTAAATGGACTATGCTCTATAAGCTGAAAATGGCACAGAAGGGAGGAAAATTGTTCAGCCCTGCTAAGTCATTCTTCTCCTAAGGTAAACCCTAACTTCTAACTATTCCCCTATCCAAGAGAAGATATTGGCATTGGAAACTTGAATTACCAGAGGTGCCACTTAGACTTTACCACTTAAACTTTCGCTTTGTTCCTAGAATCTAGGAATCCTTGAACTGGGAGACAGTTCTGGCAAAGTGGTCATAAAAAGGGACTGAACATCATTCTGTCAATTTCTCCTTTGCCCTTTTGCCTTAAGGAGGCCTGAAGATTCCATGGAGCACACTTGAAAACCATTATTCATGCTTAAGAACAAATGTTTAGTTATCTAAAAATAGTTCTTTTGTTTGTTTTGTGTTTTTTTGAGACGGAGTCTCTCTGTCACCCAGGCTGGAATGCAGTGGTGTGATCTCAGCTCACTGCAACCTCTACCTCCCAGGTTCAAGCAATTATTCTGCCTCAGCCTTCTAAGTAGCTGGGATTACAGGTGCCCACCACCATGCCCAGCTATTTTTTGTATTTTTAGTAGAGATGGGGTTTCACCATGTTGGCCAGGCTGGTCTCGAACTCCTGACCTCAAGTGATCTGCCTGCCTCGGCCTCCCAAAGTGCTGAGATTACAGGCATGAGCCACCATGCCCAGCCTAGAAATAGTTATTTTTTAATTGAATGCATAGTATTTGTTAAATGTTATAAATATTATCTCTAATTCCCACAATGTGCACAATACCAGATATTATCCCTATTTTACACATGGCAGACTAAGGTTCAAAGAAATTAAGCACCATATCCAAGAGTACAGCTCAATAGAAAGGAGGTGGGTCAGGGATTCTAACATAGGTCTGTCTCCATAGCTCACGCTTCTTCCACAGTCCCTACTCTGTACTGAAAGATTGCTATTTAATTTGAAAATACCTTTAAGAAGAAGAGTCATGTTAAGACAGAATAGACTATGAGAAAGAATCCAACTAGAAAATAAAATACATATATTAAAAATGTTTTAAAATTGATTGGACAGAAGCAAGTTAGCAAGCTTTCCCCCAAAACAGTAGATATCTACTATTAGATTTTAGGAAAAAATTAGCCCAAATTTATCCTTACAAAGGAGGGTTTTCATCAACTAAGTACATGTTCAGATAAAGCGTATGGAGGAAAGTGGGTGGTGGCATTTCGACTGGGAAGCAAGGGTCTGTTTAGATAGAAAATGGTTTTGTAGGAGACTAACAAAACCCAAGATGTGGCGAAGAAGGTGGAGCTAGGTTGAAGGAGCTGAGCTGAAGGACTTTCAGTTGAGGAATTTCTCAGCAACTCTCATGCATCTTCAAGGGAGCCCAGGCTATTTCTCTGGCAATATATGGAAGGTGTATGAAGGAGCCAGTCTGGCCTGGGGTGCCGGATGCTTGGCTTTCTCAGCCTTCCCCGAGGTTGACATCAACCCATCCCCTTCTCTAGACACACTGAGATTAATTATTAAATCCCGTTTCTCCAATTGTGAGGAAACCATAGCAGAAGGAATAAAACGGAAGAACTAGACTAAACCATGACACAAAATATATGTAGGTGACACCATATTCTACCCACCCTCCCCCACCCGACCCAAAATAGAAAACTCCTCAGCATCTCTCAAGTATTTCAGCATCTTCATTCCACAGGACCAAATATATGCCTTTGGCAACCAGTTTGAAGCCCATCTATAGAATGCCTCGGCCTGGGAACCTTTTCAGGATTCCTCTTCCACATAAACACTGACCTGACCTGTCTGCTCCTTGAGTAGTACCCTGCTCTCAGACTCATACAGCTAAAGACAACCTTAGAAAATGGAGACCACCACGTGCAACAATGTTCACGGGCGCTCCCAGATTAGAGCTGCCCCTACTAAGTCACAAGCATGATTCTATGTTGGTCCTACTGGAATCCCTAAGTTCATCTAAATGATGAGAAGAAAGAAACTAATTTTCGAGTGCCTATGATGTGCCTAACCTTCTTCTGGACTCTTAAAAATAGTTTAGTAAGTGCTTTCATTCCATTTTAAAGATAAGGAAGCCTGACTCTCAGAGTTTAAGTAATTTGCCCCATTGAAAAGAGCTAGTAATTTAGAAAGCTGAACTTCCAGCCCTGAGTCTTTCTGCTTTTAAAATAAATGCAGTTTCGGTGATATGCTGCCTGTCTGAATGATTCTGACTCTGGTTTTAATGGTAGAAATTTCAGTCATTATGGTAAAGCAGGAAGAATTACTTTAAGAAAAAAATTTTGTCGTGTCCCTCATTTCAAGGTGAGTAGCCTGCATCATGTGTGTGTAAAGCCAAACATGACGTCCAAGCTGCCCTTCTGACTGGGGCGCTGCTGGTGGAGAGGAAAGAGGGACCTCATAAGCACAGAAGCCCAGCTGTTATGGCCCATGCTACCCAGCAGAGGTCAGACTGGCTCCAGCCAGCAAAGCAGGGAGGGGGTGCAGGTTAGAGCAGGATTTCTCAACCATTCACATTTGGAGCTGGATAATTCTTTGTTGTGCGGGACAGGAGGGCTGTCCTGTGCATGGCAGGATGTTTAGTAGCATCCCTGGCCTCTACCCACCGCATGCCAGTAGCAGCCTTCTCCCACCCCAGTTGTGGCAACCAAAAATGTTTCCAAGCATTGCCAAATGTCCCCGGGGAAGGGGGTTGGTGGGTAGGTATTGCCTCCAGTTGAGAACCACTGGGTTACGGGATAAGGGGATGTTGGAACATAGGGCTCCACCAGAAGGGTAACCACTCTTCCTGGGATCTAGAAACTCCTTAGCTGCTGAGGACAATATAAGAACTATATAGGCAATAGAAGATACTCAGATTAAGTATAATAAAGGCCTTCTTGACAGTGAAGGCAATTAGGCAATAAAATTGGGTGTTTCAGGAGAACTGTGAGACCTCTTCAGAGATTTTTCAGACTAGAAGACCTTTATTTGTATAAACTAAATATGAGGAGAGTAGAACATAATGACCTCTCAGAGGGCCTTGAGTCTCCACTTCGTTTTTGACCATTGACAGCTTCCTCTTTGTAGGAACCAAACCAAACAGCTTCCTCAATTCAGACTTGGCATGTCTTGGGTGACCATCTCTGATGGAAAAAAAAAGAAACAGCTTTTTTTTTTTCCTACACTTACACTGAACACAGGACACTTCTGTGGCCAACATGTAGACAGTTCTCCCCACCAACAACCAGTTCTCCAAAGGACGATGATTGGGTGTCCTATAATTCAATTCAGTTCTGACACAATCCACCTGGAGATAGTATCAGATCCCACACGTTAGGGCTCAGCCCCACAAGACAGTCCCTAACTCTAGACACCAATCCAAGTCCTAGGTTCTGGCCTGGCTGTAAATTGGGGTTCCCACGACTCCCTCCTCAGGTTTGATTAATTTGCTAGAATGGCTCACAGAACTCAGGGAAACACCTTACTTAGGTTTACCCATTATTATAAAGGATATTACAAGGATACAGATGAACAGTCATATGGAAGAGATGCATAGTGCAAGGCACGTGGGAAGGGGCATGGAGGAGCATCCGTGCCACATCCTGTCCAGGCTGCTCTCCAGTAACCCTCCACATGGTCACACATGTAGACATTTTCCAAACCCAGTCCTGTGGGGTTTTTAATGGATGTTTCATTACATAGGTATAATCAATTACATTATTGGCCATTGGTGATCAACTCAACCTTCATCCCTCCTCCCCTCCAAAGAGGTCAGGCCATGAACTGCAAGTTCCAACTCTCTAATCACATGGTTATCTGCCCTGGCGACCAGCCCCATCCTGTGGCTATCCAGGAAGCCACAAAGAGTCACCTCATTAGAACAAAGATACTCCTATCACCCAGGAAACTCCAAGGCATTTAAGAGTTCTACGTCCAGACGCTCCTATCATTCAAGAAATTACAAAGGTCTTAGGAGCTCTGTGTCCAGAACTGGGTCAGAGACCAAATATTAGAACAAAAGATTCTCCTAGCACCCTTATCTTCAAGGGTTTTAGAAGTTCTATGTCAGGAAGTGGGGGCAGAGACCAATATCTATACTTCTTATCACAACATCACATTGCCCTCTCCTGCTTCATCCACAGGAACCGCCCGGGGTATTGTGATTGCTACGGGTGACTCCACAGTGATGGGCAGAATTGCCTCCCTGACGTCAGGCCTGGCGGTTGGCCAGACACCTATTGCTGCTGAGATCCAACACTTCATCCATCTGATCACTGTGGTGGCCGTCTTCCTTGGTGTCACTTTTTTTGTGCTGTCACTTCTCTTGGGCTATGGCTGGCTGGAGGCTATCATTTTTCTCATTGGCATCATTGTGGCCAATGTGCCTGAGGGGCTGTTGGCCACGGTCACTGTGAGTAGACAGGGTGGAAAATGGCCGCAGGGCAGACAAATCACCCCAGGGAAAAGGGATCACTAGCATCTCTTTTGTCATCGAATCTCTCAAGTGCAGAGTCTTCCTGATATGTACCTAGGTATCAGGAATAATTCAGTTCTCAATATTACACTGACTCCTTCTGCCCATATATTTTGGTGCCTTCTCTTTCCTCAATGAGAGAGGAAGCAAGTTTCAATGGAAAATGCATTGGATTATCAGTCACTGAGAGTGAGTTCTAGTATTGGCTGAATCACTTAACATCTCCAGACCTTAATTTATTCATCAGTTTATAGAGGAAGATTAATTTAGAATTATAGAATCTTACAGGAAAGGACTTCAAAGATCATATAAATTCAACCTTTCAACCAATGCTGAATATCCTCTATAAAACCCATGGGAGATGATTATCACTTCTAGTCCACCCCTTTCTGTCTCAATTCATTTCATTGTTGGCTTGCTCTATTTAAATTTCATTGTGTTAAGCAGAACTATAAATCCCTGTTTGTCCTAAGTTTCCCAGCTGAAGAAACAAAATAAGTCAATTCTTTCTCTTCTACAGACTAGCCCTTTAGATTTTTGATGGTAGCCATTATGTCCCCTCAAACTCTTGTGGTAGCAGGTGAAATAATCCCTCTTCCCTTAGCCATTCTTCCTATGACATGGTCTGTAGGCCACCTGTCTTGATGATCACCTGTTGAGGGTATACTCTAGTTTGTCAATATTCTTAAAAGAGAAATGAGAACAATACTTGGGGTGTGTTTGGACTAGCACAAAAATGTAGGGTCTAGTGATATTATGTAAATAAATTATAACCCCTAATCCTATTATTAGAAGTCCATACTTAACATAACCACAGCCTAAGAATTCATTAGCTTTTAAAACAATCTTGCCTCACACTTGACTTACATTGCCTTCACGATCAACAAAAGTCTTTGCATTTAAATGATTTTTCAAGTCCTTTTCAATGCTGTGATATTATTGTTATCTCCTCCACATTCTTTGTTTAAACTATTGGTCCAACACCCCCTCTTATACCATCACCTAGCATCTTATACCATCATAAAAGATTAGCTATCTATGTGGTCCTTGGAAAGATTGGACTTAAAGGGGTGGGGCCTAAACTTGAATGAAAAAGAGATTGCTGAATAGAAAAGATGCAAGGATCCTGAGGGAGAGGAATATTCCAGGGGGGAATAAAGAGGATCCTTGTCTATGATACCCTAGTAAAGAAATACGCTCTTTTTTGGCCAGACACAGTGGCTCACATCTGTAATCCCAGCACTTTGGGAGGCCAAGGTGCACAGATCACTTGAGCCCAGGAGTTCGAGACCAGCCTGGCCAACCTGGTGAAACCCTGTCTCTACTAAAAATACAAAACTTAACTGGACATGGTGGTGCATGTCTGTAGTCCCAGTTACTCGGGAGGCTGAGGCAGAAGAATCGCTTTAACCTGGGAGATGGAGGTTGCAGTTAGCCGAGATCACTCTGCACTCCAGTCTGGGCAACACAGAGCGAGACTCTGTCTCAAAAACAAAAACAGAAAAAGACATTTTTTAAAAAATGCACTATTTTTTGAAACTCTTACCATAAAGCACAAACCACAATCACTTTCTTAATTCCTTTACCACAGCCAGAAATGAAATGTTTAAAGAGTAGGTGGGAACAAAAGGGAAATAAGTACAAAAAATTAAAATAGCATTAAAAATGATCAAACGTCCACAATGCAAAGTGGCGTGAGTATTCCATCTCCTGTGTGTATTCTCTCCTCTCTTCTTGGCTTTAGGTGTGCCTGACCCTCACAGCCAAGCGTATGGCGCGGAAGAACTGCCTGGTGAAGAACCTGGAGGCGGTGGAGACGCTGGGCTCCACATCCACCATCTGCTCAGACAAGACGGGCACCCTCACCCAGAACCGCATGACCGTCGCCCACATGTGGTTTGATATGACCGTGTATGAGGCTGACACCACCGAAGAACAGACTGGTGACTAGTGGTATTGGTGGAAGAAGAGTGGAGGGATTTGGGGGATGTGATGAGTGAGCTGAGAGAGAATGGTGAGTCCAGACAGAGAGGAGGGAGCCTGAAAGTAGAGTGAAGAAGAGGGAGGTGTGAAGGAAAGAAACACTGCTCCTGTGAAGTATCTGGGTGCCAAAGAGGATGTGAATAACTGCTTGCTTAAAATTCTCATTCCCTGCTCACAGTTCTTCTTTTCTTTCTCCCTAGGAAAAACATTTGCCAAGAGCTCTGATACCTGGTTTATCCTGGCCCAAATCGCTGGCCTCTGCAACCGGGCTGACTTTAAGGCCAATCAGGAGATCCTGCCCATTGCTAAGGTGTCAGGCCCAAAGGGGAAGAGGGTACCTCAGTGTCCAGGACATAACCTGCCCTCTCCCAAAAAATCCTCTCCTGGAGCTCAGTAATTTCACCCCAGGTACCCGCCCTCCCCCATTTGTCCGCTCTCCATGTTGCCACAGGTATGCCTCATGCCCAGGTGGCATGCCCCTGGGGCTTACTATACAAACCCCATCCTGGCAGAGAGCCACAACGGGTGATGCTTCTGAGTCAGCCCTCCTCAAGTTCGTCGAGCAGTCTTACAGCTCTGTGGCGGAGATGAGAGAGAAAAACCCCAAGGTGGCAGAGATTCCCTTTAATTCCACCAACAAGTACCAGGTACAGAACCCACAAAGGTAGGAGAATGCTGGTGGGGGATGGGCTCATCACTGGAGCAAGGGGAGCTTTGCCTCTGCCTTCAACTTCACCTCTGAGCAGTGGAGGAGCTCAGTAGAACCTGCATCCCAATTAACAGAAGACTCACATCAAGAGAACCTGACAAACAGGTAAAGAGAAGTGAAACAGGTGATAAAGGAAGAGGCATCAGTCAGTCCTATGCAGAGCTCTGAGCTGTGCCACTTGGGGAAAAAGCGAGTCATAAAATGCTCTCTGAAATGTCTGTAGATAGCAGAAGCTGGTTGATGAAAGTCATGTTGGAGTCACATGCAGCTGTTAGGGGGCCCCTCTGTGTCTACTAGGAGATTTGCCACTGCAGAATTAGGTTGCATTTGCAAGACACTTTATTTCGTTAGCCATCAAGTATTTCCTTTCACCCCACACTTGACTTGCAGTTCTAGTGGCTGTCAGTGGGTAGGCGATCAGGGGTCTCTGCCTCTGTTGGCACCTGACCCTCTCCCTTGTGTGTCTTGTATCTTCTTTTCTGATAAGAATGCAAATCATATTAGATTAGGGCCTCCCCTACTTCTACGTAACCTTAACTAATTACATGTGTTCATGTGCGTGAAGTTTTTCATTTCCCAGGAACATTTTGGTCCACTCTCCAGGGAGGAGTGGACGAGAGCAGGGGAAGTGCTGAGTGAGAGACTGTGGAGGGACAGGAAAGAGAGTCTTCTCTCCCAAGTAGAATCTGGGCAGACTGAAGAGAGGGTTATGGTAGGATGCAGGAACAGTGGCATTATCAGAACTGGAGCTTTGCCAGGCACGAACTGAGTTCCACAGGGCAATCAAGATTTGCTTAGGGAAGTAGATTCTTCGACTCCATGCATTACTGAAAAGGCCAGACATTCAGGTGTTGGGAAAACGTGTCAGAGAAAATGACAACGAGACTCCCAAGTCAGCTGGTATCTTTTTTTTTCTTTTTTCAGACAGAGTTTCGCTCTTGTTGCCCAGGCTGGAGTGCAATGGCGCGATCTTGGCTCACTGCAACCTCCATCTCCCGGGTTCAAGCGATTCTTCTGCCTCAGCCTCCGGGTAGCTGGGATTACAGGCATGTGCCACCACGCCCAGCTAATTTTTTATATTTTTAGTAGAGATGAGATTTTATCATGTTGGCTATGCTGGTCTCGAACTCCTGACCTCAGGTATCCAGCCGCCACAGCCTCCCAAAGTGCTAGGATTACACGTGTGATCCACCGTGCCTGGCCTCTATATAAATTTTTTTAAACTGAATTACTCATAGTTTTACACTGAACACTGAGCAAGTAAGGGTTAAATAGATCTATCCTTTTCTGTCTCAACTGGTTTTTAGTCAGTGTAATAAAATAGGTCTTTTAGGCCCAAATGGCAAGCTTATTCCCATCTTTTTCTGATGTTTAGTGGCCTCACTAGTCAGACAGGAATTCTGTGGCTTGGCAGGGCCTTTGACGGCAGCACAGCCTCTAACTGGAAAGAATTAGGTACCTCTCCTTCCATGTGATTCAAAATAAAAGCAAAAAATATTCACAACATATGTTGGCGCATCCAACAAATAGTGACTTTCTCCCAAATGACTATGTTGGTGCCTCTTCTGAGCTACTGAACATGTGGCTCAAATGGCAGACTTGTCCTCAGTGGTTCACCAAGTGTGACAGACTGTCCCACTGGCCACCAAGCTCTGGCAGGCACTTGCTCTGGGAGGCCCTCAGTTTGTGCCTTCCTTAGCTTGCCCTAACGATGGAGACTCCAGTCTTTGCAAGAGACATCTCAGACTGCTGGTGGTTTGCAGAGCTTGGTCTGTTTCCCTCTGAGATAAAAAGGAAACGAAGAAGATGCTCTGTTCCAGCATTTCCAGACTTTTCCCTCCGTCTCTTTTATTTGTAATTTTCTATCAACATGTGATTTTCTTCCGTGACCAAATTACTAATAGGTCTTGCCTTCACCTCCTGGGCCCTTCACTTATTCAACACATTTTACTGAGCACTTAGAAAACTGAGCTCTTTAAACCTTCTCCAGCTTTCTGCTTAAGTGAGTTACGGTTCTTCCTCTTAATTGCTTAAGCATATTTTGAATGTAACTGAACAAACTAAAAGAACAGTTGTAACCACGTTTTGTGCACTGGTTTCCCACCCCGCTTACTGTACTGTGGGCAGTACAGTCTGGCCTCCTCTGCACTCCCACTGTTCCTTTCAATGCCTCGATTTTGTTCTCAACAGGCGACCTAGCGGGCATTTCCTGTCCATCACAAGAGGAACCCCATGGAGAGCTCCTTTTCATACATCAGAGATCAAGAGGAAATGCAAAACCCACATTTCTCTCTCCTTGCTGTGGGTTGTCCCCTCGGGTTCATTTCATGAATGTGCCCTTTCCCTCCCTCACCACAGCCACAAGGATCCCCATGCCCAGCCACACTAGCTAGCCCCTCTCAGGAGACTTCTCATGCTTTTAGGAGACAGAGGCCCAGGCACTAGAATGACTAACTTATTTTTGGATTGTACTTCACAGTTGTCAAAGTATTTTCTACACTATCTCTTATAAAAACCCAATGAAGGGCCACGTGTGGTGGTTCATGCCTATAATCCCAGCAGTTTGGGAGGCCAATGTGGGCAGATGACCTGAGGTCAGGAGTTCAAGACCAGCCTGACCAACATGGTGAAACCCCCGTCTCTGCGAAAAATGCAAAAAATCAGCCCAGCATAGTGGCGGTGCCTGTACTCCCAGCTACTCAGGAGGCTGAAGCAGGAGAATCACTTGAACCCAGAGGCAGAGGTTGCTGTGAGCTGAGATCACACCACTGCACTCCAGCCTGGGTGACAGAGTAAGACTCCGTCTTCAAACACAAAAACGAAACACAACAAAAAACCCCAGGAAGGAGGCCAGGCAGACACTTTTATGTTTCGTCGAAGGAACTAAGATTTTGCAAGGTTAAATGAACTGATCTGAGGCCATAATGCATTCTTGCTGGCCCCAGAACATAGGTCTTTGGACTTTTTTTTTTTTTTTTTTTTTTTTTTTTTTTTTTTTTTTTTTTGAGGTAGAATCTGGCTCTGTCACCCAGGCTGGAGTGCAATAGTGCAATCTTGGCTCACTGCAACCTCTGCCTCCAGGGTTCCAGCGATTCTCCTGCCTCAGCCTCCCAAGTGGCTGGGATTACAGGCACATACCACCATGCCCAGCTAATTTTTGTATTTTTAGTAGAGACGGGGCTTTGCCATGCTGGCCAGGCTAGTCTTGAATGCCTGACCTCAAGCAATCCACCCGCCTCAGCCTCCCAAAGTGCTGGGATTACAGGCATGAGCCTCTACGCCTGGCCTTCAGACTCTTTTTCTTTCCTGTCTACTCTGCTTTCTTTCTTTGCCAGTCCCACTATTTCTGCTCTCTTGCCATCCAGTTGGCAAGGAAGGATGCAGGGGGAAAGTGAGAGTGCCTGGTCCTGCCCCCAGGGAGCTTCCGGCTGAGAAGATAATAGAGATTCCTGTGCAAATAATACCAGGCTGCAGTTTCCTGGAAAAAGGAGGAGGAGCTGGGCTCAACCTGGGCGAGATGTGACTGGGGAGGGGAGGGAACAAAAGAAATGGGAGTATGAAACACGTTGTCTGTCTTTTTACCTTTGAAATCTTCCCCTTCTTTTTGCCCCTGATCCTTGTTCTCTCCTCCTGTCCCATCAGTGCTCCCTCTGCTCTCCCTAGATGTCCATCCACCTTCGGGAGGACAGCTCCCAGACCCACGTACTGATGATGAAGGGTGCTCCGGAGAGGATCTTGGAGTTTTGTTCTACTTTTCTTCTGAATGGGCAAGAGTACCCAATGAACGATGAAATGAAGGAAGCCTTCCAAAAGGCCTATTTAGAACTGGGAGGTCTTGGGGAACGTGTGCTAGGTGAGGAGCTATAGGAGAATTTTTTAAAGAATGGCATCAAAATGGTTATTATCCGTGGCGTGAGAAATCAGGGATGTTGGGGTAAGCAGATAGGAATGTAGAGTGCTGGATGATACTGGTCCCTCCCTCTGTGTCTCTCCAGGCTTCTGCTTCTTGAATCTGCCTAGCAGCTTCTCCAAGGGATTCCCGTTTAATACAGATGAAATAAATTTCCCCATGGATAACCTTTGTTTTGTGGGCCTCATATCCATGATTGACCCTCCCCGAGCTGCCGTGCCTGATGCTGTGAGCAAGTGTCGTAGTGCAGGAATTAAGGTAAATAACTTGCCAGCCCAGGAGCCCCCCACCTGTCACAAGTTGGAGCATCTACTAGAAGGCCTTGCACAGAGTAGGTGCTCAATAATCTTAGTTTAATTGAGCCGATTTCTGTTTCCTTGGGCTTCTGATTCCTATTTAATAGTAAGTTTCCTCTCTAGTTAGAATTCCACTTGTATTGAACATTAGAATCACCAGGCAGCCTTTAAAAATTGGATGTCTGGGACACACCCCAGACTAATTTAATTAGAAACTCTCAGGATAGGATCCTGGCAACAGTATTTTTAAAAACTTTCCTGGAGTTTCCAATGAGCAGAGAAGTCTGAGAACCAGTGTCCAGCACAGTGCTTCTCAGACCAGCGTGCGTGCAGATCCCTCAGGGATCGTTCTGAAATGCATATCTGGCTTCAGAAGGTCCAGGAAAACCTGAGAGACTGCATTTTTGACAAGCTCCCAGGCGATGCTGTTGCTGCTGGTCTGCAGACCACACTAGGAATAGCAAAGTGCTAGAAGACATCGTGTAAATGTGCTGCCGAGATGGGTGGTAAAAGGGTGAGGCTAGGAGGGCTGGGGCTCTGGACCAGGCAATAGTGAGAACGAGATATTGAGAGCTGAAGGATCTTCAGTGGGTGTGAACAGCTGCCCTAAGAGGTATATGTCCAGGTGTAAAAACTGGAAACCAAAAATCAGTCCAACCGAGAGTGAAGTTCAGCTTCAGAACAAACCCAGAGGTAGAAAATCCTCTTTGGTCAGGTTGGGCCTTGAACTTCATGGAATGGCAGCAATAGAATTCTTCAAATTCTGAGATGTTCTGTGTCCCATGTGTCCTGGGTCAAATTCTAAGACTCATACACATCTTTACAGCTTAGATATAGACACCTTCCCTGCTCATACCTTACATTCTGGATTACCTGTATATTCTGGCTCCTAGGTTTGGGGGATTGGAGGTATTTAAAGAGAACTAGGTGCTCTCTGTTGGAACTGGCTCTATGTTAGACCTGTGACTGTTGGCAGTTTGTCTGGGGTCAGTCTGGGCCGTGTGTGCTGGGAGGGACTTGGGAACCTTGAGCAGTGATTTCCAGGTAGTGATCATTCCTCCATTCCTTCATTCAGTAATTATTTGTTGATGGCTTACTACGTGCTAGGCATTGTGCTAGGGCAGGAAACTTTACAAGGAAGCCACCCTTGCAGAGCTCTCAGTCTAGTGCGGGAGAGAGAGAAACAGGCAATCACCATACAGAGAAGTGTGGCAAGTGCTGAAATATGACAGGAATGGAATGCTATGAAAGCACATAGCCTGGGTATTCATCTTTGGGTAGAAATGGGACAGGACTAGGTACCAGGTATCCAAAACCAAGCTGAAACCAAGGGGCAGGGTGAGGCCACAGAAAGAAGAAAGGTAGAGTGAGAATTTCAACGCACTGGGCCTTAGATGAAATTTTGCTAGGCAGATGGATTATTCCAGACATTCCTTTATTACCACTTGTTCTATGTGTAGGTGTTTCTGCCTTTGCACTTAAGAAAGCAGAATAGCTTCTGGAGCAATTAAATGAAATTCTGAATATAGTCAAATCTCTGGCTTATTCCTGGTAAATCTAGGACCCAAATTGTCCTGTTTTATGGTCTCATGGTCTTGACCCACTCCCGAGGGTTGAAATCACAGTAGCATGGTTTTTGGTCTACACCACAAGTTCTTGGGAATGAGCAACTAAAATCCTTGTTGGAAAAAAGCAGTGGTCTGTCAGTTCTTAGAGGAGAAAGATGAAGGATCCAGGCTCTGAAGATGATTCTGCTCCTCTTCCCTCCCCTTCCCAACCCAGGTGATCATGGTAACAGGAGATCATCCCATTACAGCTAAGGCCATTGCCAAGGGTGTGGGCATCATCTCAGAAGGCACTGAGACGGCAGAGGAAGTTGCTGCCCGGCTTAAGATCCCTATTAGCAAGGTTGATGCCAGGTGAGATCACTAAAGAACTCAAGATCTGCCATGTTCCCTCCATCCCCAGCCTGCCCCACCCAGAGGCCACTTTACTAAAGTTCTTGGAGTCTCCTTCAATAGGTAGGAAGCAAGATGAAGAAAGAAGTAAAGAGAGAAGTGGTTGACAAAAGTGTGGGGAGGGAATAGGATGTGTTAATTTGGGGACAATATAGGGCTAGGGACAAGTGAGGAGACTAGGTTGAAAGAAGAAGCAATGAAGCTATAGTCAAGATTGGCACCAAGACCCCTGGTGAATTCTCAACACCCAAAACTAGCCTTTTGAAATTATTTTCCCTCAGTGCTGCCAAAGCCATTGTGGTGCATGGTACAGAACTAAAGGACTTACAGTCACAGCAGCTTGATCAGATCCTCCAGAACCACGCTGAGATTGTGTTTGCTCGGACCTCCCCTCAGCAGAAGCTCATCATTGTCGAGGGATGTCAGAGGCTGGTAAGGAAGGAAAAGGAGCCCCAAGGAAACTGGCAGAACTCCTGTGGCTTAACCCAGTTCCAAATCAAGCAGAGGAACATATGGGCTGGGCTGGAGGAGACTCCAGAGAGTACCCATCTGGAACCTCCGTGGTGGCCTTCAGTTTGGGGGCTCCCTGAAAGTTTAAATATCTCAGGAGGAGTGGAAGAAGAACAGGAGCCCTAGATCAAGCATGATTACATCAGGAAACGAGGGATGCAGTAATCATACTGATCTTTGGGACTAGTTCTGGATCTGATGCAATAAATTTTTCACTCCCTCTGTCTGGACTTCCTCAGGGAGCCATTGTGGCCGTGACGGGTGATGGGGTGAACGACTCCCCTGCACTGAAGAAGGCTGACATTGGCATTGCCATGGGCATCTCTGGCTCTGACGTCTCTAAGCAGGCAGCCGACATGATCCTGCTGGACGACAACTTTGCCTCCATCGTCACAGGGGTGGAGGAGGGTGAGGAGGCAGGGTGCCCAGGGTGGAGACTTCAACCTTGTACTCAGGTGGGGGTTGGTGTACATCCCCTCTTTCTGTGTTCCCATCATCCAACCTCCATGAGCCTGTACGGGCTCGGAAGAAAATCACTATAAGACAAAATTTTGCAAATTAGATCAGCTGGTACATCACTATCTGCACCTTTTGATGAGAGCAGAGAAAAGTCCACTTTATTCATTTTATTTTCCTATCAGGGAGACTGGGACTCTGGTATAACATAATATCTTCATTGTCCTCTCATTGGAATTCAAGTAGGCCCACAGCAAGTTCCAAGATGTAGCCACACCCCTGGAACTATTCCATGCGCTGCCATCTTTAGGAGGGTCTTCTAGGTACCTGTTGCCTAAATAATGGTGACACATCAGGATCAGCTGGAGCTTGACCCATGAATTGACTGCATGAGCCCAATTACACACCCTCTGCCCCAGAGAATTGTGAAGAGCATGCCCTCCGGCAAACAGGAGAGCCCAAGAATTCTGCATTCCAGGTTCCCTGCTTTCTGCCTGGAGCTATCTTACTAAAACATATAGCAATCCACATCATAATAATGATTACCATTTTATTGAAACCTTGCATAATCCTGACACTTTGCTTGGTATTTTATATCCACTCAATTCGATAAGTTCGTTTGAACACTGATTATGTGGGAGGCACTATGCTTGATACTGGGGATACAACAGTAGGGAGAACAAAAGACACAAATCCCTGCCCTCATGTAACTTAATTTCTAGTGGGGATGACAGACAATCAAATAAGTAAATTCTATAGTATGTTAAAAGAAGATAAGTGTCATGGGACAGACCAAGCAGAGAGTGCAGAGAGGGATTCGATCTTTGAAAAGGCAGTCAAGATGGATGCAGCAATCTTGCAAGGCAGGAGGAATGAAACTCACAGACGTGAGGGTGCCCAAGGTCACAGCTAGCTATGGCAGAAGATGGGATTTGAACGCAAGCCTGTCCCAAGCCCCGGCTCTTTCCATTTCAGCCTTAATCTTGTAAAGGCTTTTATACTGACATTCTCAAACATCGCAGGATTAACCAGGCCCAACCCTGCTAATTTTCAGAGATCAGATAACGTTAGCTAGGGTGAATCTAAGAACAGAGAGTACACAGACGGCATGGCTCCGATTAAAAGGCACACAATTTTGAAACAATACTGGGACCCTAGAGGTCTAGGACTTCCAGACCCTTTCCTGGACTGTGACACTTCTTTGAGGTGGCCTGTCTGTCCTGGAGCTGGTATGAGGAAGGTGTGTTCTCCCAGGGCTTCTCACAGAAGGTTGACCATCCTCTCCAGGCCGCCTGATCTTTGACAACCTGAAGAAATCCATCATGTACACCCTGACCAGCAACATCCCTGAGATCACCCCCTTCCTGATGTTCATCATCCTCGGTATACCCCTGCCTCTGGGAACCATAACCATCCTCTGCATTGATCTCGGCACTGACATGGTAAGGGCCAAGCTGGTGAGCCGGAGGTTCCCAGAATTCTGCCTCCTAAGCTCCCTTCTTTCTGCCTGGAGCTACCTTACTAAAACTCATGACAACCTACTTATGACCCAGCTCTCGCACCTCCTGTGAGATGGATTGAGGCTGCGTCAAGACAGAGGGGTAGAGCTCGAATTACTGCTGAGTTTCCTTCTGAACTTTGTGACCCCTGTCGTCCCCACCCTCCATCCTCCAGGTCCCTGCCATCTCCTTGGCTTATGAGTCAGCTGAAAGCGACATCATGAAGAGGCTTCCACGGAACCCAAAGACGGATAATCTGGTGAACCACCGTCTCATTGGCATGGCCTATGGACAGATTGGTGCGCCCAGAGGAATGAGGAGTGGAGGGAGCGGGGAGTGGTTGCCCCTGCCTGGCAACGTAAGCCATCTCAGTTTGGAAGTCAGGGAGATATTTTCTCAGCAACAAACTGTTCTAGGCCCTGAAAACACAAAGAACCACTCACCTCTGATCTGCCCTTGACTTAGAGTCCAGTACAAAAGGAACAAAGATACATAAAATGATAGCATCTCCAAGTGCCAAGTAATGAGTATAGACAGAACATGCTACAGGATTACAAAGCAAGTAGGCTCACCATTATGAGGATAGCCAGAGAAGCCTTTTGCAGGAAATAGGACTTAAACTTGGTGTGGGAAAATGGGGCTTAGACTAGTAAGTGTATGGTCAGGTGTGGGAGACCAAAGGAGTGGGGAATTTCATATGGCACAGTTAGAGAAGAGTGAATAAACCAGGTTGGTAGAACCCTTAGTCTTTATAAAGTAGTGAAAAATAAGGCTGTAGACATAGATATCACTTGTGTTGGGGTCAGCCTTGACAGACATTTGAGAGTCATTAGAAGTCTTTGTTCTTGAGTTTCCAAGTGCAATGGTATTTCAGAAAATAGGGTGAGCGATGAACAGAGTAAGATCCTGTCTCAAAAAAAAAAAAAAAAAAAATTGGGAGAGGGAATCAGTGGCCTCTAAAGTCCTTTTTAGTTTTAAGATTATATGATTCAAAGCTGACTCTGGGTCAGAGTTTAGAAATAAATGTCAGGGCTTGAAGGAAAGTCCCACAGAGATGAGAGATGACAGGCTCAGGCGGCTGATGGCAAGACTCTTCCACGTTACTCTTCACACACACACCAGCCCAGCCAGAAGCAAGTCCCAGCCCCCAGCCCTCCCCTGGCCTACCTTTTGGGGCCCTTCTCTGAACCAAGCTCCCCTGTCCTGCAACTCTGTCATTCACAGGGATGATCCAGGCTCTGGCTGGATTCTTTACCTACTTTGTAATCCTGGCTGAGAATGGTTTTAGGCCTGTTGATCTGCTGGGCATCCGCCTCCACTGGGAAGATAAATACTTGAATGACCTGGAGGACAGCTACGGACAGCAGTGGGTGAGTAGAAGGGATAAGGTAGGAGCTGAGACCAGTAAGAGTGAGAGTGACAGGGGAGAGTGGGTCTAGCAAATTTTTTAAGAGGGAAGAAGGGAAGCACCACACAAGCAGAGCTGATGCCTTTTCTTCAGTCCTGTATGAGCATTCTCACACTTGCCCTCAGTCTCCAGTCACAACAGCAAATCCTCTTCTGTTTAGCATAGGCTCATTCCAGCTGGCCCCTCCTGTCTGTTGTCTGGCCCTGCCTGTCTGGGTCCTTTGGCTCCTTGAAGTCTGTCATATCAACTTTTCTGAGCCGGTTTCTGTTGTCCCAGGTTCTAACCATGATTGCCCCAGAAATAAATGCTGGGTCCTCTCCTGTTATACTCTTCCTCCCTGACAGTTCAAATGATATGATTTAAAATTTGAGACCAGACACGGTGGCTCACATCTGCAATCCCAGCACTTTGGGAGGCCGAGGCGGGTGGATCACCTGAGGTTGGGAGTCAAGACCAGTCTGACCAACATGGAGATACCCCATCTCTACTAAAAGTACAAAATTAGCCGGGCCTGGTGGCGTGTGCCTGTAATCCCAACCACTCAGGAGGCTGAGACAGGAGAATCACTTGAACCCGGGGGGCAAATGTTGCAGTGAGCCCAAATCATGCCATTGCACTCCAGCCTGGACAACAAGAGTAAAACTCTGTCTCAAAAACTAACTAAATAAATAAATATAAATTCTGAAAACCAGCCGGGCACAGGGACTCACGCCTGTAATCCCAGCCCTTTGGGAGGCAGAGGTAGGTGGATTACGAGGTCAAGAGATCGAGACCATCCTGGCCAACATGAGGAAACCCCGTCTCTACTAAAAATACAAAAATTAGCTGGGGATGGTGGCGCATGCCTGTAATCCCAGCTACTCAGGAGGCTGAGGCAGGAGAATCGCTTGATCCCAGGAGGCAGAGATTGCAGTGAGCCGAGATTGCGCCACTGTACTTCAGCCTGGTGACAGAGCGAGACTCCATCTCAAAGAAAAAAAAACCTGAAAACCTATTTTCTTTGTATATCCCTTCCTAATCATTCTAAACCTTTTTAACCTAGAGGATACCTCTCTATAGTTGTCTTTTCTAACATCCAAGATGAATGAAGCTCAAACTGAAGCCCTCTCCCCAACAATATGTGTGCAAGAATTTTAGTAAGTATGCTTTTTTGGTATCTGTGAATACTCTTGTCCCAATTTCTAAGATAGTGGGACATGTGACATGTGACACCAATTATTGCTAGAATTGTGGTGTCATAGAGGACACAGTCAATTATCATCATTCTACAGATGAGGAAACTGATCTAGGAAGATTCTGTAACTTGCTCAAAGTCCCACAGTGAATTCCTAAAAGAGCTGGACTTGAATTCTGGACTCTTGATCCCTGCCCAGCACTTTCCCACTTCACCATGATGTCTCCAAACCTAGCCAATTGCAGGTTTCTCAAATTGTGTTCAAATCTGAATTGCTGGGAAGATGCCCCTCACTTGGCTTCCACTAGCTGAGTCTTATAAAGGCCATCAGATGTCAATATTCCCAGCTATCAACACTGCTCCAGGATCCAATGACACCCAAAGTTCTCATTGCTGTGCACCCTGCTGACATCTCAACTCCCAGCTCAAGCCCTTGTTTTCCATCTTGATACTTCCTCCCTGCTGCCAAGATGCAGCATGGCATAAATTTATTGACAGTAAATTAATGGTAATTAAAAGTAATTTGAGGTAAAAAGTTAAGAATTCCCCCCTGCACATTGAAGACATCTTGAAGTATCACAAAAATGTGTTGAGAACAGTTGCCCTGAGCAACAAACTCTATAAAGGCACGTCCGTGTCTCTTGTATGACTGTAATTTTCAGATAATCTAGTATAGAGCCACCCACCCAGGAAGTGCATGATGCACTGTAGAAGCAAGGATCGCTCCTTGCTTTCTAAATATCTTTCATTAATTCCAGTGATTCCCCCACTCACTTGTTCATTCAGACAATGTTTACTGAGCATCTTCTATGTACCAGGTACTGTTCTAGGGCCTGGGGATATGACAGTGAACAAAAATCATCAAGTTATTGCTCTCATGGAGCTTATTTCTAGGTGGGGATGGGAAGACAGATAATAACCAAATATATAACACATTTAATCAAGAGATTGTAAGTCCAGGGGGGGTCCAAGAAGTGTTGGAACTAGGATACTAGAGTGAGATGGAATTATAAAAATGCTGGTCAGAGAGAGAAAGATGCTTGAAATTACAAAGAAATAATAGGTATTGGAAAGGACAATATCTAGAGTTTAAGGATGGGAGCAAGCAGCCCAGGTGGGGAGTGGAGGACAGTATCATTGGAGGAGAAGATCAAGGAACTGTGAGACCACAGCATTGGAAGGATCATCAACATGGACATTTCAATCTCCAAAAACAAGGACAGAAGTAATAGTGGAGTAACAGTGTCAGAAGCTAAAATCTTCAAGAAATGATAGTGAGTGATGCAGGAAATGGCAACTGACTGTGATGGACAGTGGTGGGATGATCTGATGCACACAAACATGCTGATTGGTCTTAATCTAAGTTCCATGCTTGGCTCATCAATTTCCAGCCTTTGTCTTGTCTTCTATCGTTTAAGGCTCTATATTCCTCTCCAAGTACAACTTTACCCCATCCCATGCGGTCTGATACGTAGTATTTCATGATTGTGCAGTCTTCCATATTTTCAAATTTATTTGATCTACGAGTTATTTATAAACATGCTGTTTTAGTTTTTAAAACAGAAGCTTTTCTCTCCAGTGTAATTTAGATGCACCTCTTCTGTGTTCCCATAGCCCTCTGCAATCTCTCTTTTATAACCTATCTATTGTGCTGACATGGTGAGCATATTTATTTTCCCCACTAGACTCTAAGTTCCTTATGTGTAAAGTGTGAATGAAAGAGCAAGCGAATGAATGAATGTCTCCTATCTGATACCACTCTTTGGGGTATTTCTTTCCCCCCTGTATTCACACTGTCCTCTGGCCCCACCCTTTCTGACCTATATCTCCTGACTCTGCCTTCCTCTCTTTTTATTGCTTTTTTTTTTTTTTTTTTTTTTTTTTTTTTGAGACAGAGTCTCACTCTGTTGCCCAGACTGGAGTGCAGTGGCGCCTCCCAGGTTCACGCCATTCTCTCACCTCAGCCTCCCAAGCAGCTGGGACTACAGGCACCCGCCACCACGTCCGGCTAATTTTTTGTATTTTTCAGTACAGACAGGGTTTCACCATGTTGGCCAGGATGGTCTTGATCTCCTGACCTCGTGATCCGCCTGCCTCAGCCTCCCAAAGTGCTGGGATTACAGGCGTGAGTCACCATGCCCAGCCCTGCCTTCCTCTCTAACTCCACCTTCTTCTCTTACCCCTTCCTTCTTATTAACTCAATCCATATTTATTGACCACGCTACATGCCATCCACTGAACTAAGCACAGGGAGAGGACATAGAGCTAAATAAGGCAAGTAGTTTTTCTTGAGAAGCTCTCAGTCAGGCAAGGAAAACATAAACAAATCATAATACAACATGAAAAGCGCTAAAACAGAGACATCTGTGAAGTGCTGTGGGGGTCTAAAGAGTGAGGACCTGGCTGGGCGTGGTGGCTCACGCCTGTAATCCCAGCACTTTGGAAGGCAGAGGCGGTCAAATCGCCTGAGGTCAGGAGTTCGAGACCAGTCTGGCCAACATGGTGAAACCCCGTCTCTACTAAAAATACACAAAATTAGCCAGGCGTGGTGGCAGGTGCCTGTAGTCCCAGCTATTCAGGAGGCTGAGGCAGGATAATTGCTTGAACTGGGGAGGCAGAAGTTGCAGTAAGCAAAGACCACACCATTGCACTCCAGCCTGGGCAACAAGAGTGATACTTCGTCTCAAAAAAAAAAAAAAAAAAAAAATGAGGACCTGACTCAGCCCCAGGGTCCTGGAAGGTGGGAGAGGGAAGAAGCCTTAGGGTGTACAGAATCCCCTTCTGACACTGTCTCCTCCTCCCTGCCCTCTCCAGACCTATGAGCAACGAAAAGTTGTGGAGTTCACGTGCCAAACGGCCTTTTTTGTCACCATCGTGGTTGTGCAGTGGGCGGATCTCATCATCTCCAAGACTCGCCGCAACTCAGCTTTCCAGCAGGGCATGAGGTGAACATCCCACAAAACAGCCCCAACACTCTCCCAAACCCTACACACCAGAACACACCATTTCCCCTTGCCTTTTCCTCTCCCTCACCGTCACACCCATGTATGTTTCTACCCAGAAACAAAGTCCTAATATTTGGGATCCTGGAGGAGACACTCTTGGCTGCATTTCTGTCCTACACTCCAGGCATGGACGTGGCCCTGCGAATGTACCCACTCAAGTGAGTAAGGGAAGGGATGCAAGCAGGGGATGTCCAGGAATGGGGGAGCATGTAGAGGAAGGGTGTGTTTCACTAGGATTGTAATGAGCCAGGAGCTGCCTGGATACGTGGGGCTACATGTACACTCAGTGGTACAAGGAGAGTCATCTGTGCTCTGATAAGTGGATCTTATTTAGGGAGATATTAGAGACTGTGCCAAATGATCACAACCCACTAGACACACAAATTTAGCAGACTTACCAGTGTTTAACAGAATGAAATCTTTTTCGTGATGATGTGTGCTGTAGTTGTCCAAGGATACATATTGCTTGGAGCTGAAGTAACCATAAAAATAGCCTAATCTATGCTTAGCTAATTCTGTTGTACTTATGCAAATATGTTTTAATGTATATGTATGTGATCGTGCCTACTGAAATTCTTATTGTCTGGTGCCTTCTCTTGTTCAACTCCAGGTGTTTGCTTTGTTTTGCTTTGCATTAACATTAGTATATGCTTGATGTGGAAAAATTTATATTTAAAAATGTACAGAGAAGAAAGCAAATGTTCCATTCCACTCCCATCCCCATTACCCAACCCAACTTGCATAGGTAGCCTCAATTAAGGATGTAGTATGTATTCTTCCAACACATTTTTTTTTTTTTTTTTTTTTGAGATAGAGTTTTGCTCTTATTGCCCAGGCTGGAGTGAAATGGCACATTCTCGGCTCACTGCAACCTCCACCTCCCGGGTTCAAGTGATTCTCCTGCCTCAGCCTCCCGAGTAGCTGGGATTACAGGCACCCACCACCATGCCCAGCTAATTTTTTGTATCTTTAGTAGAGACGGGGTTTCACCATGTTGGCCAGGCTGGTCTCGAGCTCCCAACCTCAGGTGATCCACCCATCTCTGCCTCCCAAAGTGCTGGGATTACAGGCATGAGCCACCACACCCGTCCTTCTTCCAACACATTTCTGTGTATGTCCGTACTCTGCTCACCTTTCCATCCTTGTAGTGTTTTACATGATGCTTTATACAATGTAGGTACTCAATTAATGTTTAATAGGAGACGTTGGCACTGGCCTTAGACACTGACAATCCCAGGTGGAAATCTCATCTCTACTATGTATTATTCTGTGACCTTGGACAAGTACGGCACCACTCTGAGCCTCAGCTACACCTGCAAAGTCTCAATAATACACTCCAGGGATGGACCTTGCAGAGTGTTGTGAGATTTACACGTAGAAATGGGCATAAAGCACCAAGCATGCTTGGGTCATGGTGGACGCCTTGTTACTAGTAGCTTTATTCTTGTTGCTATTAATGCCATTATAGACATAATAACAAATGCCGTTGAGTATTATCTGTGCTTTCAAACACTGTGTACACCTTAACCATAAAACTTAGCACCTAATATTGCGATTCTGTATTCTGTGTGTGTGTGTTCACCCTCTTTTCTCTGATTCCCCTGAGCTCCTTGAGAGCTACATGAGACCAACATGTTATCATTTTTATTTCCCCAATACCTAACACAGACACACAGTATATAAAACAATTGTTTGTTGAATGAAGGGGTGGGGTGGCTGTTTGTGTAGAAATGTATATATTTGTCCGGGGCCTATCATGGGGAGGGGGTGAGGGAGGAGGGGGGAGGGATTGCATTGGGAGTTATACCTGATGCAAATGATGAGTTGACGGGTGCTGACGAGTTGATGGGTGCAGCACACCAACATGGCACAAGTATACATATGTAACAAACCTGCACGTTATGCACATGTACCCTAGAACTTAAAGCATAATAATAATTAAAAAAAAAAAAGAAATGTATATATTTGTGTGCATGTGGAATGAGCCATGGCCCAGGCCTGTACTGTCCAATACGGTATATCCATATACCGTATATCCATATACGACTACTGTGCTTTCAACATATGAGACTAGTGAGACTGGGGAAGTAAATTTGTAATTTTATTCAATTTTAATTAAAGTCAAAAACTAAAGCAATGTGAAATATTTTTCTATATTACAACTTCATTATTTTGGTTGGACCACATTCCCCTTCAACTGTTGAAATTTTATATCTGAGTTCAGACATTCTGTCAGTGAAAAATATTCACTGAATTTCCAAGACTTAGGATGAGAAGAAGAATGTAAAGTATCTTATTGATAATGCCTTTTTTTTTTTTTTTTTTGAGATGGGGTCTCACTCAGTTGCCCAGGCTGGAGTGCAGTACCACAATCTCAGCTCACTGCAACCTCCGCTTCCTTGGTGCAAGCAATTCTCCTGCCTCAGCCTCCTGAGTAGCTGGGATTATAGGCACGCATCACCATGCCCAGCTAATTTTTGTATTTTTAGTTTAATCATGTTGGTCAGGCTGGTCTTAAACTCCTGACCTTGTGATCCACCCACCTCGGCCTCCCAAAGTGCTGGGATTACAGGCGTGAGCCACCACGCCCGACCTTGATAATGCTAATATTGAGGCGGGGGTGTAGTGGCTCCAATCCCAGCACTTTGGGAGGCCAAGATGGAGGGATCACGTAAGGCCAGGAGTTCAAGACCAGACTGTACACAAAGTGAGACATTGTCTCAACAAAAAAATTTAAAACTTAGCCAGGTGTAGCCGTGCACACCGACGGTCCCAGCTACTCAGGAGGCTGAGGCAGTAAGATCGCTTGAGCCCAGGAGTTCCAGACTGCAGCGAGTTATGATCGTGCCACTGCACTCCAGCCTGGAGGACACAGCAAGTCCCTGTTTCTATAAAACACATTAAATGTAATTAAAATAAATAATGTTTATATTGATTACATATTTAAATGATAATGTTTTTGATATATTGGGTTAAATAAAAATATTATTAAAATTAATTTCATCTGTTTCATTTTACTTATGTTAATGTGGCTACTAGAAAATATTAAATTTTACATGTGGCTCACATTATATTTCTATTGGACAGTGCTGGTCTAGGCCATTTCTTCTGTCATCCAAGGGAACAACTGCTGTCCTGATTCAGCCCCTCCCCAGAATCCATCTTCCTGGTCTAATTATAAAAAGAGGTGGAGGAAGAAAACAATGTCCCCATCTTTGTAATACAGAAGCATCAGTATACTCGCTGACAAAGTATCCCCACACTAGATGTCTCAGATAGACCCCTCCTGCTCAGACAACCTCCCCTTTGTGGGCACAAGCCCTAGAGTATGCGGAGAGCACACGGGTCTCCCTCAGTGGCTCCACAAAAGTTGGCAGAGAATCTTGTGAACATTGCATGTACCTCTAATATGACATTTATCATATTATATTATCATTGGCTTTTTTTTTTTTTCCCGAGGAAGTCTCGGTCTCGCTCTGTCGCCCAGGCTGGAGCACCGTGGTGCGATCTCCGCTCACTGCAACCTCCACTACCCAGGTTCAAGCAATTCTCCTGCCTCAGCCTCCTGAGTAGCTGGGATTACAGGCACATGCCACCACACCCAGCTAATTTTTGTATTTTTAGTAGAGACGGGGTTTCATCACGTTGGTCAGGATGGTCTCAAACTCCTGACCTCATGATCCGCCTGCCTCGGCCTCCCAAAGTGCTGGGACTACAAGTGTGAGCCATCGCGCCCGGCTATCACTGGCTCTTTATGTTTCTGTCTCATGCCTCTCTTCTCCACTCCCAATCACTAATCCCACAGGCTTTGACCTCCTCAAAGGTAGGTCTCAGGCCGGGCACGATGGCTCATGCCTATAATCCTAGCACTTTGGGAGGCTGAGGAGGGCAGATTGCCTGAGTTCAAAAGTTCAAGACCAGTCTGGGCAAAGTGGCGAAAATCCAAAAAATTTAGTCTCTACTAAAAATACAAAAAATTGTCCAGGCACGGTGGCTCACGCCTGTAATCCCAGCACTTTGGGAGGCCGAAGCAGGAGGATCACAAGGTCAGGAGTTGGAGACCATCTTGATCAACACGGTGAAACCCCATCTCTACTAAAAATACAAAAGTTAGCTGGGCGTGGTGGTGCATGCCTGTAGTCCCAGCTACTCGGGCGGCTGAGGCAGGAGAATCGCTTGAATCTGGGAGGTGGAGTTTGCAGTGAGCTGAGATCATGCCACTGCACTCCACCCTCGGTGACAGAGTGAGACTGTCTCAAAAAAAAAAAAAAATGCAAAAAATTAGCTGGGAGTGGTGGTGCGCACCTGTAATCTCAGCTACTCAGGAGGCTGAGGCATGAGAATCACTCAAATCAGGGAGGCAGAGGTTGCCTCACTAGCCGAGATTGCGCCACTGCACTCCGGCCTGGGCAACAGAATGACACTGTCTCAAAAAAAAAAAAAAAAAAAAAAAGGAAAGATCAACCAGATGTTACGCAACTGCACTGTCCCCAGCACAGTCCCAGGCACACAGTAGACACAAGCAATGAAACACGCAATTCCTGTGCATATTACTCTCTGCACCTGTCCTCTAGCATCTGTCTCTCCTGCCACGCTGACTGGCTCTTGCTCTCTACAGGATAACCTGGTGGCTCTGTGCCATTCCCTACAGTATTCTCATCTTCATCTATGATGAAATCAGAAAACTCCTCATCCGTCAGCACCCGGGTGGTGAGGCTCCCCTGGGCCCCGCTCTGACTGAGTGGTCACCAGCCCCCTGACTAGCTCCGCCATCCCGCCTAGTCCCTCCAGACCCACCACTGACTTTCTCCCCTCCTCGCTGCCAGCCTTGACTGCACCTGGAACCCAGACCTCTCCACCCCTTGGCTGCACCCCCCTGCTCCATCTGACCCTCAGTGCCCTGTGTTCCAGACCTCCCACCTCCAACCTTGTCCCTGCTTTCCCTTCTGCCTGTCTACCCCGGATGCCTCTCCTCCCTTCTTCCAGTTCACACTGGCCTCTTCTCTTCCACAGGCTGGGTGGAGAGGGAGACGTACTACTAAACTCAGCAGAGGAAGAGCTTCCTGTGACACAGGGGTGTCGTGAGAGCTGGGGTGGGGCCAGAGATTATAAGTTTGACACAACATCTGAGACACTAGGATGAATTATCTTGGATGAGAAAGATGGGCAATCCTGGGCTGGCTTGAGGGCATCACAGGCAGAGGATGAGGTGGGCTGAAGGGAAGCCCGGCCTGCCTCTAGCTGGAGCCCTGCAGGGAGGGGCATGGTCCTGCTGAATCCTGTAGCCAGTCTAGACAGTAAATGTCTGGAAAAGCCCTCACCGGCTGGATGTGTCAAATCTGATATTGGGGGAGTGGGGATTACTGTGAAGCTCCCTCCACAGGTCTTCATGATGACCAGGCTGGGGAAGTGTTTTAAGGACCAGAGTCAAGGCTGGGATAGGATCAGTATCAAGCATCCTTGCCCTTTAAAGTCACTCTCCGAGCCACTGGACAGCAAGGACAGGGCAAGTGACTGCCTCAAAACTCCAGCTGAGATCAGAGAAATGGAAGGTGGAGGAGAGAGGAGCAGCTGAGCCACACATAGGAGAGGGTCCACAGCATCCACACGGGGTGGGTGGGGTGGACTCATCCGACCACACCTTGCAGTTTGTGAGACCAGCTTGCAGACCACAGCGCTGTGGTGCTAGAAGAGATCAGACTGCATCAGTGAAAAGCCTGAAGTCCGGAGAGGTTAAATGACTTGGGAACGGTCATGTGCTGAGTGGTGTCCCTCATCTGAGAAAGGGACAGGTAGGAGGGACAGACTCCAGGCATACTGGTGGTCCCTGCCCTCTGTCATCAGGACTCCTCAACCCCATTCTGACCCTCAGCCTGTTTTCTCTGGTGTAACCTTGAGATAGAGGCTATAACAAGACTTTCTGAATCCCTGTGGCCTTTACTATAGGTAAAGCAGCCGCCCGCGCTCTGCATGGGGTGATGGACTTTCCCAAGAGCCTGGCCTCTGTGCCTGGGCCCAGGTGCCTTCTCAGATGAGTGAAAAGTCCTGGGGGGCCTTCCTCTCCTGCCCCTCTTCATCTCAGCATTTCTTCCTTCCCCTTCACCCGCTCATTCACTTTTGCTCTGTGAGCCCCTCCACCGTGCCATGTGGGTCAGTTCATTCTCAGGCCTCTTTCAGAGTAGACCATTGGCTGTGCCAATGTCTACAGGGTGGAAGAGAAATGCTAAAGAAAGCCAGGGGAAAACCATCAGCTATTATCCAAAACAAAACACATGTACTAGGAGTCAGCACACTATGCCTAACACTGGGACGAGGGCTTTATATACACCATCAAGTAAGTCACAAAAATATTTCCCTACCACACACTCCATGTTATCCAAGAAGAAACCAAGGTCTGTCAGTTTTCAGAACATGTGCCCTTAATCACTTTCAGACTAGTCTTTCAGCGAGGGCTGGGTCAAAAATACACAAAAACAAAGCAAACAAAACAACAACAAGAAAAAAAACAGGCTAGTGATGGGGAAGGACCCGGGGTGGGTCTGGAGGATGAGGGGCCATGGGCTAGCAAGGAGAAGGCCATCATGAGTATTGCCTGCCATTTTCCCTACATCAGGCCCCTCCTCAGAGGTCTCTCTCCCTCTTCTCCTCCCTCTTCCAACACAAGGTCTCCTAGGGACAGTGCTATATCAGCCTGGGGTCCTTCCCCAGTTGCTGACATGGCTGAACCAGACCCTGGAAGATCAGTGGTCCAGGGTATATGTGAGTGAGGTGGGAAGCGGGAGCACAGAGGGGCCAGCTCCTCAGGTTTCAGTAGCAGGAGCTTCAGGTGTCTGGTGGGTTAAAAATACAGAGGCCCCAACTCACGGTCATTTGATACCAGTGGTTGAGGCTTCTCAAGTCCAAGGGCCTGAAGGAAAGGAGACTGAGTAGAAAGCAGAGAGAGTGAAGCATCAAGAGAGAGAGCAGCAGGGACAGGCGCTGGAAAGGGGAAGGGTGGGACTGGAGCCAGAGAGGGCAATGAGAGGGAATGGGATGGATGGCAATGTCCAGTAGCTGTAGGAAAGGACTAGGAGATGGAGCAGACTCGCCATCAGAGTCCCATCTCACACTCTTGGGGGTACAAAAGGTCAGATTCAAGATGGAACAAGTTTTATATTCCAGCATCTCTGTCCCAGTGTCTCCCTCCTCCCCTGGAATGCAGAAGTGAGAAATCGGGGCTGGACATCACCTAGGTCATCTGCTTCTGGCCAGGCCTCCCCATCTCACCTGGCTGTCTTCCTCTGGCCATGGTGCTTTCCCACATTAGTCACTCTTCAGGGAGACCAGAAGATGGGCTTCTGAGGTCTCTTCAGCTCCAACGTGCTGTGCTTAGGCTAGCTCCGACCTCTCCTACTACAGTGACAGCTGTCCCTCTTGGCCTCACTCCTGCCATGCTTTTGAGATTTTCTGTGGCCTTCTTGTTTAGCTGTGTAAGGTCCACTGCACAGACATGTGGAAAAGTTATTCTGCTAACATAATTACATGCCCCTCCCTGGATGCAAAAACGAAAACAAAAAACCGGCACTCTCTCTCTAGAATCAGAGATACCTCAGGGTGCGGCGGCAGCATGTGACTTTGATCTGACCCTCTATGGTCTCCCTCATGCCTCAGTTTACCTGTGCATAGTAAGAACCCTGGAGGGCCATGAAGAGGATCCTTCCTTCCTACGTATCCAGAGTTAAACTCACTACTCTGTCCTCACCCCCAAGCTGGATCCAGAAGTTTAAGCCCCTGCCTGCCCAACTCTGCTTCGGATCTCGGGTGCACAGAATTAATCATCAGTCTTGGTTCAGGGCACAGGGTTCACCTCTTCATACTTACCTAATGTTAATTTTTTTTGCCCTAGTGTCAGTAACTGATCCTCTTTGTCTTGTCAAAGACGTGGGAATAAATAGTAGCTATTCACTCTCCTTGGAAGCAGGCAGCCTGGGAAAACCTCCCTTCCCACTGTGCCCCAGAAAACTGAGTCCCATAGGATCAGGGGAGGGAGTGCACACACAGGTGGCAACCAAATGACAGTTCCCTTCTCACTGTGGGCTGTATGGGCAGAGAAACCCCAAACCCACATCTCTACAGGACAGGATCCAGGTCAGCCCTGTCCTTCCCTGCATTCCCAAGTTAGGAGTGCTGAGTGAAGCAAAGGAAACTGGCTGGAGCTGAGCCAGGTCGCCAGTCTTGGACGCGGCTCCATCTTTTATTCAGAGAATGACCTCATCCTTGGTCCTGATTCTTTAAAAGAAAGTGGAGGGGGGTCTCTTTCCTGCAGCCTGGCTTGCACTTTCATTGCCCCACTCTCCTACACAGGATCAAAGAATCAGAATCAGACTTCACCTACAGAAGATTCCCAGGCTTGAGGACATACAGCCAACACCACATGTGCCCCCTTTTACCCTATATTATCAATTTAGCCTCTGACCCCGTTAGCTCCTCCTCTCCACTGCATTTAACTTCTAATTACCCTTGCCCTACCCTCGGCCCTCCCTAATTACCCTTATTCCTCCCCTCCCCCAGCCCCAGCTTCATTTACCTCCGACTCATCTGGTCTTATTTTTAGCTCCGGCATCTCTCCTTTTCCTTTCTTAATATGGCGATGAGCTCTTAGGCCAGCATGGGGACCAGGGCTGAGGTGCCCTGGACACCAGAGGAGGGGGAGGGAAGGAGCCCCCGGGAGCCTGGGGTAGAAGTGTAGGAGGTGGGAGGATTTCAGCCCACATGGAGCTGTCCTGGCCTCAGAAGGTTATCCGTCTCTCCTGCCAACCATGGAGACATATTTAGACAGGACCAGGTGGGGACTGAGGGGTGCCAATTTAAGGGGGCAGCTCCGGTTCCCTCCCCGCCCCCTGCTCCTATTCCTCCTCCTGATCCCTTTTTCCCTTGGCTCTGTCGGCAGTTTCTCCAGGACTCAGCAGTGTCCTCTGTCCACTGCTCTGGGCCATTCCCCAATCCCCCCTCCCACTTGAGCCCCTAACTCAGAATCTGGGACCCAGGGGCCCCTCCCTACCCCAGCTAACCTCTTCTGGACCAGGAGAGCCAACCCAGATCCCACTGCCTCCATGAGTGCTACAGGCAGGATGGGGCCCAGAGCTGTGCCGGGCCTGCGGCTAGCACTGCTGCTGCTGCTGGTGCTAGGGACACCCAAGTCAGGGGTACAGGGGGAGGAAGGGCTGGACTTCCCTGAATACGATGGTGTGGACCGTGTGATCAATGTCAATGCAAAGAACTACAAGAATGTGTTCAAGAAGTATGAGGTGCTGGCACTCCTCTACCATGAACCCCCCGAGGATGACAAGGCCTCACAAAGACAATTTGAGATGGAGGAGCTGATCCTGGAGGTGAGTTGGGGGCACTGCAGGCCTGCAAAGCATGTCTGGCCCCTCTCTGGAATCCCCTATCCTACATCCCAGCTCTTTGAGGATGGGATCTGGGGGCAAGGGGCAGTGTGGTAGGACCCCTGTCTTGACCAACAGGACGCAAGTGGCATGTGGCTTTAGTCAAATGAGAAGCAGAGTCTCAGGAACCTCAAAGTACTGTCGTCGTTAGGTAATCCTTTAGTGGGGGTGCTGCCGGAAGAACTCCCCTCCCTGCTGTAGGAGGCTGGTAGTATTTGACTTAGGTTTCGCTAGGACAGTGGGGGGGGGAAAGGGAAAAAGGTACTTGGAGGGCCAGGGGAGAACAGCAGTGTATATTGCACTCCCCTACCCCACCCATCCACTTAGCCAGAACACACCTCTCCATATATTTCAGGGGCTGCACCCCAACGAAATCCAAATTGAGTGTAAATGTAAATGTTATGATACTTGTGTGCCATGTTTAAATATCTTCTAGAGATCATGCCTCCCACTGGACTCCCGGTCCCCCCCCTTTCTTCCCCCTCCCTAATTCCCCATTTGTCTCCATTGGATGAGCCGGATGCCTTCACTGGAAAATTTCTTACGGTTGCGGGAGGTGTCAGAATGTCTTCCCCAATCTTCTCTTTGTGGGAAGAGCCTTCTCACCTCCAAAATGACTTCAGGTCCAAAGGAGAAACGAGTTATCATAAGAAAAGAAAAAAAAAAAACCCTATGTTTGGGAATGACGGGGCTATGTGGTCGTACACACCCCTTTAGGAGCTGGGATGTGTGAGTTTTCTTGTCCAAGCTCCTGTGGCCCCTTCTCTGGCTTGGCATGCAGATAGGACTCAGCTTGTCCAGAGCTTGGAGCATTTCAGGGTGAGACACCAGAACCACAGGCTCTCATTTTGTACACCCCTGCTGGGTGCTAGAACCTGCCATCTGATTAATGAGCCGAGTATTTTTATCCTGACTGCTCAGTATCCCTGGCCATCCACCTGCCAACCGCCTCCCTTCCCTGCCCCTCTGAGAATCACAGTGCCTGAGTCTGTGCTGAGTGGGGGTAGAGCTGCAAGCTGTGCCCACAACAGAGAGAATCAGGGTTGAACGCTAAGCTGGAAGACTTACGGCGGCAGGGACCTCCAGGAGTGACTGTCCACAGCCTAAGGACAGGCTGAAGTAGAGTGTGGAAGGGGAAAGTTGGGCCCTGATGGGGAGAACTGTCCAGTCGTCGTCAGTCTCTCTCCCTCTGGGGGATGACAAATAGTGACCTCTTCTCTCAGCTCTCTGGCCTTCCCCACTCCTCAGCAACATGACCAGACCCACCACTACCCTCCCACCCTCCAAAATTCTTCCCATTGGGAGTCATTCTGAAGAATCTCAGGGACTTCCAAGATCAACCCCACACTAAGCTTGGCCCTTGACCAGGTACAGGGACCTCCAGGTGTGACTTGACCCAGATAGAATGCAGGGCTCAACCCTGAAGGAAGGAAGGGGCCCTCAGTCACTCTGAAGCCAGAATCCTCAGCACCTCTCAGGCACTAGGAAGTATTGAGTGCAGTGTCTTCAAGTCCAACATAATAAGCACATTGCAAACGAGCAATCAATATTCATGAACTAAGTTGAGCCAAAAACAGAACTGTGTGACTGTAGGGAATCTGGGGGATATTCTGGATCTCAGCAAAGGGTCAAGGTCAACTCTTATATCTCTTGCACCTCTACTGACCCAACCTGAAAGCATGAGAGGGAGAATAGGGTATAATAAAAATTCCAGGGGCTAATTTTCATCATAATCCTTCCCTCCAGTTAGCAGCCCAAGTCCTAGAAGACAAGGGTGTTGGCTTCGGGCTGGTAGACTCTGAGAAGGATGCAGCTGTGGCCAAGAAACTGGGTAAGAGAGGGCAGGGCAGGGGAGGGGAAGGTGGCATTGAGACCAAGGGAGGCTTAGGGCGGAGGACCTGTCAGACAGACCTTGGGATCTGAGGGGCTTGGAAATCTCAGATTTATGTCTATTCTGAAAGAGGGGGTGAGAAAATATGAAGTTGGGAGGGTTATGGCTGGGAGACTCTGGCTCTCTATTCCTTATCAAGTTCCATGCTCAAATCCCAGAAAGAGGTAGGGGAGGCCTTCTTTATACTTACCTAAAAAACATGGTAGGTGCTGGAGCAAAGGAATACAGGCTGGGCTGGCCAGACCTCTGCAAACTCCGCTTCCAACTCCTCCCCTACAGAGCCATGGTTGTTACAGCAGCGAGCCACCAGGGGGAAGCACAGGCTTGAGACGGGATTCTGGACATGGATGGGGGAGGGGTGGTTAGTAATAATGAAGTCATCTGGTCAGTAATAGCAATTAAAGAGCTTGACTGGGAACCAGCTATTGGAGTCCTCAGAGGGGGTGGCATGAATACTCATCTCCTAGTCGTGGCAGTCAGAGAAGGGGAGAAATACTGCTAGAATCTACACCTCTCTATTCCCTCCCCTCACCCTACCTGATCCCCCAGCTCCTCCCTAGAAAGCCCTGGGGCCAGGCTAGCCTCCTGGGCTAAATCCAGCAGCAGAGACATCAGGCCTGTCGGCCTCGGGGTCAGAGGAGGTGGGGGGGGCAGCGGGCTCATGTGGTGGAGCATGTGGGGCCCCGGTGATTATCAAATGGGCTGTGGCCCAGGATTTGGACCTTGGATCTGTGGGAAGCCTGGGATCATGGCTCACTCGCCCTGGCTCACTCCCTAGGCCTAACTGAAGTGGACAGCGTGTATGTATTCAAGGGAGATGAAGTCATTGAGTACGATGGCGAGTTTTCTGCTGACACCATCGTGGAGTTTCTGCTTGATGTAAGGACTCTCCTGGACCTGATGGCTTTGCTTGAAAACTCCACTGCCTGCCCCCTAGTCCCTACCAACCCCAACCTGACACTGCACACACACACCACACGCACACACATACACCACATGCACACACACCACATGCACACACACCACACGCACACACACCACCTGCATACACACCACACACATGGACGCACATGCACACAATAGGCCACACATCACCTACATACCACACACTACACATATGCACCACATGCACACCACACACACTACACACACCACACACACATCATATACATACCACACACCCACCACCACACATATCACATGCACACACACCACACATGCACACCACACACTCCACGCACATCACACACCACATGCACGTACACCACACACACCAGACATGCACACACACCACATACATGCCACACACATGCACGTACTACACACACCACACATGTACAAACACTACACACATGCACACACATCACATATGCCACACATGTACACAATAGGCCACATACCACCTGCATGCCACACACTATGCATATGCACACCACACACACACTACACACACCACACACACACCATCCATACACACCACACACACATCATATACATACAACACACCCACCAGATATACCACATGCACACACACCAAACATGCACACACACACCACATGCACACATATACATGCACACCACACATGCACACACACTACACAGATGCACACACACCACACACATTCACACACATCACACACATGCCACACATGCACACAGTAGACCACACATCACCTACATAGCACACAGTACGCATACGCACCATATGCACACCACACACATACCATCGACACACATCACACACAGATCATATACATACCACACACCCACCATGCATATATATCACATGCACACACACCACACATGCACACCACACACTCTGCACGCATTGCACACAATACACACACACACACACACTGTCAACATCTAGCCCCCTCCTCCAGTTCCCCAGCCTTCTTTTCCCTAGGTCCCTTTCTGGTTCTACTCAAGGATAGAAACCCTCTTCCTGCAATGTCCTCCTCTTTCAGGTCCTAGAGGACCCTGTGGAATTGATTGAAGGTGAACGAGAGCTGCAGGCATTTGAGAATATTGAGGATGAGATCAAACTCATTGGCTACTTCAAGAGCAAAGACTCAGAGCGTGGGTAACCCTCAGACTCCACTGTACCCCTCCCTGGATCCCCATCTCACCCGTCCTCCCACCTCCCCATGTCACCCAATGTCTCAGCCTCTACCTCTACACTTCCCACCTCTTCCTCTGGCTGTGGTCGGCACCATCAACAGCTCTGACCTCCCTGTACTCTGGGGGTTCCCAGACAAGCACCTGAACCCCCTGTACTCTGGGAGTTCCCAGACAAGCACCTCCAGTATCCCACCTTCCCCTCACTCTCAAAGAACTAGAGGGGGTGGGTCTCAAAATCAACCCCGCCTGCAAAGAACTGGGGACGGTAGTGGGGGATGATTCCCTGGCAGATCCTGGTTTCCCCAGAGACCAACTCTGCATTCCCCCTACAGATTACAAAGCCTTCGAGGATGCAGCTGAGGAGTTTCATCCCTACATCCCCTTCTTCGCCACCTTCGACAGCAAGGTTCTCCTCGCCACAGCTGTATTGGTTCTCCCTCATGTCCCGAAGCTGTCCTCCACCTTCCTCTCCCAGAATCGATGGCTGACCTAGTCCCTTCCTACGCATTGGCACTCCCTACCCCACCCCGGCTCCTCCCACTCCATAGATTTAGAGCTGAAGAAGGGCTTTAGATGATCTAAAACCCGTCTTATGTTAAACCCAACCCTAGAGAAGTTAAGACACTTGTCAAGTGTCACAGTGGCAGTGACAAGGATCCCAGCTTTCTGACTCCCTTCCTAATATTTGTTCCCCCATAATACTGCTTCTCAACATGACCCTGTGTCTCCTGCTCCACTCCCCTCCTACCCCCTCTCCCAAAGGTGGCAAAGAAGCTGACCCTGAAGTTGAATGAGATTGATTTCTACGAAGCCTTCATGGAAGAGCCTGTGACTATCCCAGACAAACCCAATAGTGAAGAGGAGATTGTCAACTTCGTGGAGGAGCACAGGAGGTGGGGACCAAGGGCAACCCTCTGAGTGGGGTCGGCTCCTCCTTGGGCTGGAACACACTGCGTGAGATGGGCTGGGGAAAGCTTAGCCAACCGGGAAGCCAGTCTTGCCTGGAGATTAATACACGTTGGGCACCAGTGCTCTCTGATACACTGATAATTTTGCACAATATTTTACACCCCAGTACTTAGCCCTGAGCTCTACAAGGAGAAGGTCCTTCATACATATGTATAATTCAGTGTGAGGTTGATTGAGACTTAAATAATCTCTGTCAACAAATGAGTGTTGACTGCCTGTGGCCGGCCAGGAACTGCAAGGTGGTTTCCATCTTTATGATTATATTAAGCCCTTTTAACCTCAGTGAAAGGTTCTACAGGTAATAAGTGTCAGAGCTGGGATTTTAACCCTGATGTGTCCCATGTTTGTTCTTTTTTTTTTTTTTTTTTCCCCCAAGACCGAGTCTTACTCTATCCCCTAGGCTGGAGTGCAGTGGTGCTATCTTGGCTCACTGCAGCCTCCACCTCCCAGGTTCAAGCAATTCTCCTGCCTCAGCCTCCCAAGTAACTGGAATTACAGGCCCGTCACCACACCTGACTAATTTTTGTATTTTTTAGCAGAGATGAGGTTTCACTATGCTGGCCAGGCTGGTCTCAAACTCCTGACCTCAAGTGATCCGCCTGCCTTGGTCTCCCAAAGTGCTGGGATTATAGGCATGAGCCACTGCACCCGGCCCTGTGTTCTTTCTAATACAATATACCCTAAACCAATGGTTCTCTAAAAGGTAGGAAGGAGTGGTGAGGTGGGCATAGGTTTTTGCCCTCTGAAGGATGTTTGGCAATGTCTAGACACATTTTTGGTTGTGCAGAGTGCTACTAGTATTTAGCGGATAGAGGCCAGGGATACTGCTAAACATTCTACAGTGCACAGGACAGCCCCCTACTTCAAAGAATTATCTGGCTCCAAATGGCAATAGTGCTGAGGTTGAATAACCCTGCCCGGCACTTACACATAATTCCCTTCCTTCATAGTAGTCCACAGCTGGAAATATCCAATCACCAGTATAAACAGTACTTACTCTCTCCCATACTGCTGGCTCCCTTCATCAAGGCAGGAACATGCTTGCCTGGTTCAACTGTACCCAGCACCCAGCATAGTGCTTAGAACATATCGGGCACTCAATCATAGTGACTGAGTGAATGAATGAATACATTAATGAATACATTGATGTCCAGTTCTTGCCTTTCTCCCCAGAGTCTCTCTTCCAGTCCCTTTGCCCACCCTCCCCTCTCCCACCGCTTTAACCATGCAGTGAGCTGGGCCTGGTGCCCAGAGTTGAGGCCTTGCCAGATGGCTTTGTTCTAGGCTACAAGCTGTCTGTGCCCTGGGCCTGACTTAGAGGCAGCCTCTGCTACGGGACCCTCTGGAGGGGGCGTACTTCTAACCCACTGAGTAATGACCCTGTCTGTCTCTTCTAGATCAACCCTGAGGAAACTGAAGCCAGAGAGTATGTATGAGACCTGGGTGAGTGCCCCCGGCCAGGGTCAGGCCCTCAGGGAAGCAGGAGTGCTAGAAGACTCAAGTCCTAGCAAAATCCCACCCTGCTGCTCCTCAGGCCCATTTGTAGAAAAAACAGTGCACTAGCAGCAGTTGAAGGATTTCTACGCTGAAGAATGTGTGAGGAAATGGGAGACAGACATAACTGAAGATGACAAGGGAGGAGCCTCAAGCCTGGGGATAAAGGGATTATCAGAGGAAGTGTGGGGCTTTGGAGCTGAAAGGAGTGTCACTTGGAAAAAGGTCACCATCACAAGAATATATCTGGCCAGGTGCAGTGGCTCACGCCTGTAATCCCAGCACCTTGGGAGACTGAGGGAGGCGGATCATCTGAGGTCAGGAGTTTGAGACTAGCCTGACCAGCATGGTGAAACCCCATCTCTACTAAAAATACAAAATTAGCCAGGTGTGGTGGTGCACGCCTGTAATCCCAGCTACTCGGGAGGCTGAGGCAGGAGAATCGCTTGAACCTGGGAGGCAGAGGTGGCAGTGAGCCGAGATCGTGCCATTGCCCTCTAGCTTGGGCGACAGAGCGAAACTCCGTCTCAAAAAAAAAAAACCAGAAAACAAAAGAATATATCTGGTCCCGAAGCTGGACTTCCACAAAATTGAGGTTCAATGAACATCTAGGATCTGTTCTGGGCTCCCCAACTTCAGGGAGTATAGTAAGGTCTTCTCCAAAACCCTGTTCTCCTTCTTACCGCCCGACAGGAGGATGATATGGATGGAATCCACATTGTGGCCTTCGCAGAGGAAGCTGATCCTGGTGAGGGAGGAATACTGGGTTGGACACTCGGAGGTTTTCCTGGGAGTTTGCAAACAGCCTAGGGCTAGACATGTGAAGCTTGGGGAGCAGGGAGGTAGCTCTGCACTCCTGTTTCATCTGGGTCCCTTTCCTCTTCATACACCTCACACCTTGCACTTGTGTTCCCTCCAAGATGGTTTCGAGTTCTTAGAGACTCTCAAGGCTGTGGCCCAAGATAACACTGACAACCCAGATCTTAGCATCATCTGGATTGACCCTGATGACTTCCCCCTGGTAAGAGGCACAGCTCAGGCACTGCTATCCTAAGGCAGGGACTTGGACTGTGGCATCTTCTTAGTGAGGGCTTTGTTTCAGAGTTCCTATCCCCAGCTTCTAGCTGGGGGGCCCTGGGAGGGTATGTGTGTTGCATGCTTAAGGGCACTGTTGGCATGGAGGGCATCCTGAGCAAGGGGAAATAGGACGGGACATCACACATGATTCCCAGAAGCAGAAGCTCAGGTGCTAGGGCTGACTCCTAAAGAAAACCAGTGTTTTGAGGCACAATAGCCCTGCATATGGCTCTACACACTCCATCATAGAATCATAGCACAGAGATTCCATGTTTCGGGAGATGATTTTGTTCTCAGCTACATTCCTAACACCTAGCACTCATTGTTGAATGAGTAGCTGAAAGAACAAAGAGAAACGTGAGAAGCATTGGCACTTACCAGGTATACTTGCCTTATTTCAGAAATGTAAGATCGGAGGGCCAGAGAGAAGTGACTTGACCTTGAACACAAGGATCTGATCCAGGATCAGAACAGGGTTTCCTATCTAGTTTTCCTTAGAAAAGAGGGGCCAGTATGCCTGGCTGACCCTCCCGATGCTCTCCCTTTAGGATTTCTCCTTTTTCGCTGTTTAGTTCTACCCATTGCCTTGATGCCCTCACAGCTGGACCTGTCCCCATCCACTGCCAGTTCATGTTGTCCCATCTCCATCCCTGGGCTGACCCTTGCACTCATCCTCCTGGATTCCTGTGCTCCTAGCATCCATTAAGTTGCCGTATTTGGATCTCTCTACAGCTGGTCCCATACTGGGAGAAGACGTTTGACATCGACTTGTCAGCCCCGCAAATAGGAGTCGTCAATGTTACTGATGTGAGTGTCCTGTCCTCATACCTGGACCCTTGACTCTACTTCCCAGCATAGCTAGCTCTCCTCCTCTCTGCTAACTAGGAGTTGGGCCCTTCTCACAAGACACAGACATGCCCAGTCTAGTGGCTGGATGGAGGGGGAGACTTAGGATCTGAATGTGGCCCTGTCCCACATGTTGGAATCAGTGGCTCATCCTTCAAGGCCCAGTGCAAATCCTTTCTCCTCTGTGAAGTCTTTCCAGATCTCCCATTAGAATCATTCCCTCCCTGGCATTCCCAGGGCTCATTAGCCATTGAGAACATGACATTTAAATGGCTATTTATGTATTATGTCTGTCTCTTCCAGTAGATTTTTGAGCTTGTTCAGGGCAGAAGTCTTCTCATGCACACACAGTAGGTGCTTCAAAACTGCTAAGTTGAACTGAATGAGCCACAGTCTCTACTTTCATAGAATTCTCAGACTAATTGGAGAGGCAAGTATTCCATTAACTACAAGGCCAGATCTGATAAACTTTAAAATAATGATACAAATAAAATAAGACACAGGAATCACATTGATTTCTGCTTAACAGAATCAGAGAAAAGTTTAAGAACAAGTGACATTCAAAATGGAGATTATACAATGTATACGATTTCAACAAGTGATGATTCAGGGAAGTCAGTTCCAAACTGAAGGAAAAACAAGATCAAAAGTTCAAAACAGGAAAATGAATATCAGGTTCCCGGAAAAGGCAGGTAGATTTTTATTGTTGAGAGTCTAGAGGTCACTGAGAATGGTACTTGAAAAGCAGGTTATGAAAAGCCCTGGGGCCGAGGTGGTGGCTCAGGCCTGTAATCTCAGCATTTTGGGAGGCCAAGGCAGGAGAATCACTTGAGCCCAGGTGTTCAAGGCTGCAGTGAGCCATGACTGCACCTCTGCACTTGAGCCTGGGCAATAGAGTGAGACCCTGTCTCTTTTAGAAAAGAAAGAAAGAAACATCCTGAATGTTGAAGAGTTGCTAACTTTATTCTTATAGGCCATGAAGAGCGGCCAGTGGTTTTGTACCAAAGGCATGATAGGGAAGTTCAGTGTGGCAAGAGCATAGAAGACAGATTGAAGGGAGAAGGTCTATTTGCCAATCCACCTTTTCTTCCCACTCTCACCTGTCACTATTCTAACCCACACCTTCACCTGGACAGTTTCTCTGGCCATTGGCAGATGAAAGGAAGAGAATGAGGATGTAGGGAAGGATGTACAGAGTACAGTGAGTGGGAGCACAGATCCCAAGACCTGGGTCGGACTTAGCTTCCATCCCCTGCCTGTGCCATCTCCTAGGCGGATAGCGTATGGATGGAAATGGACGATGAGGAGGACCTGCCTTCTGCTGAGGAGCTGGAGGACTGGCTGGAGGATGTGCTGGAGGGCGAGATCAACACAGAAGACGATGACGATGATGATGACGACGATGATGATGACTAGTTGCTATGGCAACCATCTTTCAACCCCACTGGTCTTTTCATACTCTCTCCTGCCTTCCCTTGTCCTTCCCTGAGTTCCTCCAGAGAGACTAGGTGATTCTCCGCCATAGAGCTAACTGGGGTCTATACGTTGGGTGCTGAGACCCTGATCCCCCTCATTTGATGAGGAAATGAGCTACTTTTCCCTAGACATCAGCCCAGTTCTCTCTTATCTGACTTCTGTTTCTTATCCCATAACTTACTTGTATCTATTATGTGTCTCTTCCATCACTCTCCATACTCTTTCTTGTGATTCTCCTCTAGCCATATATATGGGCCCCATCTCTGTTCTGTTCCCTCCATCTACGCACAGCTTTCCCCCACTCTCTCTAATCCTGTATCTTTCTGACTGTCCTGTCCCTGGCCAGAAGGAAGGGAGGATACTGTGTTTGGGACTGTATCTCAGCAATCACTTGTTAATGTATTTGGGTCAAATGAGAGGCCTCAATAAAGACATCTGGGGCAGCATGAACAAGTGTATGTTGGTGAAATCTCCCCGCTATGGCAGGAGGAGGTGGCCTCTGATAGGGGATTCAGATGTGGGTGCCTTGCTAGGGATGAGCTGGGGGACTCTTATAGTGGGGGCGGGGTTCCTCCAGGCAGCTTTCCCAGAGAAGCCTGGATTATTTATCTACTTCAAGTTGACAAGCCTTTTCTGAACACATAGTGTTTGTCCAGGGCCACTGTTAGGCTCTGGGAGAACAGAGTGTCAGGCCTGTCCCTGCTCTTGAGCTGATTAGCCTCACCGAGAAGTCAAGACAATCATACTAAACAATCAAAGAAGAATACAAAGCAATATGTAATTAAGTGATTATATACTGCTCGATAGCACCCTCTCTGCAGCTCTTACTTGAACATCAAGACAGAGCTCCAATTATACTTCCTTGGTGAAGCCTTTCCAGAGGTGGCCCCTCCAGCAATGACCTCTTCTGAGTTCCTGTTGCACTTCCATTCCAGTACTCAGCATAGTCTATTATTGTTCATTTACATGTCTGTCTTGCCTACTCAATTGTGAGCCCCTTAAAGGCAGGAACCCAAGCTTTTTCTTTGTGTCCACAGGGTCTGACACTCAAAAGTTGTCCTTAATAAATGTTTTTTAAAGGAAGAACAAAGGAAAGAACAGAATGGACTCAGAAGAGAGATCAGAGTGGGCTTAATGACTTCACAAAGGAAGTAAGCCTTTGCTAGGCCTTAAATTGAAGAATGGGATTTGGTTGCAGACAAAGGAGCTGAGGAGGAGACATTTCAGTCAGTGGAAATATCAAGCACTGGCAGGATGTGTTTGTCATATTGGGGGCACAGAGACCAGAGAGACAAGAAGAGAAATTCAAGTTGTGGCCATGAAGCTGGGTAAGCATAATGGGGCTGGGTTGTAGAGCTGTTTGAATTGAATCCTGCCAGCTGAGGAGGCAGGGCAAAATTTAATCTGGTAGTGATAAGCAGGATGGGGAGGGGAGATGATAGAGATGCCAGAGGTAAGGAGCCCAACCCATAATCAGTGACTGTTATAATAATTGGAGTGATGTTGGGAGAACATGGACCCAAGTGGTGGTCATGGGAATGGAGAGAAGATAATGTATACAATGGGGATCTCCCAGACCTGGGCCTGCTGGAGGTCTTGGCAAGAAGGACCCACAGTTTTTCCAGAATAGGCCCAGGCTGGGGTAAGCAAAAAGGAGTTTAGGGGGTTGGGGATGGGAGGGCCAAAAAGCTAAACAAGCCCATAAAAGATATACATTTTATATTTGAGATGATGCCCATAATTTTGAATATATATATACACACTTTTTTTTTTTTTTTTTGAGATGGAGTCTCACTCTGTCGCCAGGCTGGAGTGCACTAGTGAGATCTCGGCTCACTGCAACCTCCGCCTCCCAGGTTCAAGCGATTCTCCTGTCTCAGCCTCCCGGGTAACCGGGACTACAGGCACCCTGTAGTAAAATACAAAAAAGTTAGCCACCACACTTGGCTAACTTTTTTGTATTTTTAGTAGAGATGGGGTTTCACCATGTTGGTTAGGCTAGTCTTAACTCCTGACCTCAGGTGATCCACCCGCCTCAGCCTCCCAAAGTGCTGGGATTACAGGCGTGAGCCACCATGCCAAGCCAACATTTTATTTCTCATGGATCAGGTGTAAAGTTGTTGCTGGGAGACTTAGAGGATTTCTAAGTATGGAAAGATGAGACCTGAGATTAAATATATTTTCACTCTCCACAAACAAGTCCAGGAAGTGTTCCTGGAGAAGGTGGCAAGGGTGTAGAAAGCAGAAACTATGTATTCATTCCAACTTGTCGCTATTTAATAAATGTTTAATAGTAGTATGGGCACTAAGCTAGTATTACAATAATATTGTGGAGCTTACTGTCTAGCATAGGTCAGTGGAAGGCCCCGGTCTAAATAATAGATCCTATTTTTTAAGCACCCATCTGTGCCAGTCCCTAGAGACTTACTATTTCTGAATCTCAGAAGAACCCTCAGAAATAGGCATCGGCACCCTCATCTGACCGGTGAGGGCACTAAGGCTTTCAGACATAACTTGCCCAAGGAAGGGGTGGAACTAGCATGCAGCCCAAGGCCCCCGGGTCTTGTTGCCTCCAGACCTGAGCCTTTCACTTAGAAACTACATGAGTCTCAAAGATGGGTCAACGAAATAGGTTTTGTCCCTACAACACAGAGCAAACATGATATATACAAAGGCAAATGATTAGGGTGTGACAGGGAATGCTGGGGAGAGGAAACAGCAGAGACAGGCTATGAAATCCAGAGCAGCAGGAACTTGAGCCTCTTCTAGGAGTGGTGTAGACCTGAGAAAGGAGGGGCTCATTTGAGGTTTCTGGAGGAGTTTCTGCCAGGTAGGAACTGAGGCGAGATGGGGTGATCCTGGAAGTGGCACAAACATTGAGGGGAATCCCCCAACCTGGGCCTGCTGGAGTTCTTGGCAGAAAGGACCTACCCAGGGTCAGACTTCTTTCCAGGGCCAAACCCTGCCCAGAACTGAGACCAGACCCCTTAAGCTATAGAGATGGGGGTGAAAACAGATGCTTCTCCAATTCTTCCTTTCCTCTTTTCAGTCTGGCTGAGAATCTGGGGGAGGAAAGTCCCTGGGGTAGAGGGGAAGTGAGAGCTGCCACATTGGGCCTGGGCAGAGGGGCAGAGCTAGGAGACAGAGCTAAGTGTGGCTTTGCAAGTTGTCTATATTTGCATGCTGAGCTCACTGCTGCTCTTTTTCTCCCCAGAAAATAAAATTACATCATGGTAGGGGGAAGGCAGGAGTGGGGCATGTTTGGGAAAGGTGAGAGGAATGCAAGAGGGCCTGCAGGCATCATCCTGGAAAGAGAAGATCCAGGGCTCCTCAAGACCCCATGTGGCCCGGACCCCTCACTCCCAATGTGGATAAGTCTGATCAGTCATTTACCACTGCGCCCCTGACCCTTAAGGCAAGGAAATAAGTTTTTACAAATATCAAAGCCAGCAGCTAAGAGAATCCAGCCCCCAAAGACTTTCCAAACCCCTAAACCGAACCTACTCTGTGCCTCCCAGGGGTCCTAGGCCCCGTGGTCATCCAAAGGTCAAAAGGGGAGGAGGGTGCCCTACTGGGTAATAATTAAATATGAGAATTGTTTCGCAGTTCAGGGGGAAGAGACCATCTCTGCTCCAGCCCTTCGCCCAATTCTGTCCCCCATCCTAGGAGTCTTCCAGAACCCCAGCCCCTCTGTCCCCCGCCCCCTCCTGCCTCCCCCTCCCTCCCCCTCCTCCCGCCATTCCCCGCCCCCCGCCCCTCCCCGGCTCTGACATCACCGGCCAGCCGGGTGGAGTGAGCGACGCTGGGCTCGGGCTCTGGCTCCGCGGGCGGAAGAGGCGGCGGCGGCGGCAGAAGCGGCGGCGGCGGCGGGAGCCGAGGAGGAGGTTCCGGACGCTGCTCAGGAACCGGGGACTCAGGAGTGCCCGCGCCCTGAGCGCTCAGCTCCAGAGGCGGTGAGAGGGGCGGAGAGGAGACATGTCGCGGGGAAGGGGCAGATTTGGGGGTCTAGGCTTGGAGGGGCAACGATCTGGGACACCGGGGCCAGACGGGGAGCGTGGGGACCCCGGTCGAGTCCACTTTGTGTCAGGCCCCACGGGGTCCGTCCTTCGGTCGGTGCGTCCTGAGCGCCGAGCGTGTGCTGGAGGCGGCGTGGCTCTGGCCAGCCCATTCCACGCTGAACGGCAGTTTGAGAGTCGGACCGGGGCCTGGGGATTAGGATGCAGCCTGCTTCCCGCCCAGCCGGCTTGGCCAGGCCAGCGCCCGCCCCTCCCTCCCCGCTCAGGCTTCGGACTCGCCTCCGCTGGCGGTCTCCCGGCCCAGCCCTGTCTCGGTTCCATGTGCCCTCACCCCCAGCCCACTGCACCTGAGGAAGAGGTGGGCTTGGTGGAAAGCTTGTCCAGAGGGAAGGAGGAGCTGGGGGTGTAGAGGAGTGATGTATCTAACGTAAAAACCCTTATTAATTTCATATAATCCGTGTCAAAACTGACAGGGAAACACGCACACCTATAAGGCACGCCAGCACACACAGTGACACACACCCATGTGACTTACACACATAGTCTAGCACACTCCAAATCACAAACGTCCCTGCACTACGCATCCGGCCGCCCACCACACCCCCACTCTGTGGGGTGGGGCATCCCATGAGGAGTCTTCTGAACTGCGGGCTCCAGGTCATCAGTCCGACAGGACAGCTGAGTGGACAGAAAGGGCCACTGTCCCCAAATCCATCCTGATTTTCTGGCAGCTTTTCCTAGCCCCTGGCTTCAGATTGTTCCTCTTTAACAGTGGGGAAAGATGGGAGAAAATCTTGGTCTCATTCCTCTAAAACAAGGAGACAGGATTTTGCGGGCTAATGAGAGTAGGGGCTTCTGGTGGCCTCTCTTCCTGGGTCCAGTTAGGGCTTAGGGTGCTGGGAATGGCTAGTTTCTGGGTAAGAGTGGCCAAGGGATGGAGGAGGAGGGGGTGGAAGAAACGGAGAGGAAAAAGAATGGGTATGAGTCAGCCAAGAATGGAGCCCGTCAGAGAGAGAATGAGAGGAATGTGTGTGAGAAGCAGATAGACATCTCCAGAGAGGTCCAGAGATAGTCAGGGAACCAAGGAGAGGGAGGAAGTGAGAGACAGAGATGGTCAGAGAAGTGTGAGAAGTGCTTGAGAGTGCACTAAACAAATCAGGGAGGATGAAGGTGGGGGAAGACCACTGGGAGTTAGGGAAAGTGGTATGTGTGTCTGGGCCCCAGGCTGTCAGAGCGATTAGCTTTAATTGCTCTTCCCTTTGTGGTTAAATACTCCGTTGGGGAAATTGCCAGTGATGCCCTAGGCTGCAGGCTTCCCTGGTTGCCTACTTCCTCAATTCCGTGCCCATCATGTGTGGATGTATTATCATGCATGAAGAGGGTCACAGAATCAGAGCGCCTCACTCGCTCACACAGATCCTCACCAACAATGTCATGATGGATATCTTCACCAGCTGGTAGGCAGCCAACCACTGAATCTCCAAGCCACTCCCACCAAACTTACTCTGTTTTGTAGCAGGGATGCTCACCCCTTCCTAATTGCAGCTCTGAGTATTCAGATGGGGACACTGAAGCACAGATCCAGGAGTCCTAAGTATTCATTGCTATGACTAAGTTGGATAGGTGAGTAGGAAATGCTAGAAGGGGTGAAAGCCTATAGAAAGGAAGAAAAGAGATACTGAAAGATGAAGTAGAAAGGAAATGGATGACGAAGAGTGAGAGAGATGGAGAGAGATGGAAATAGAATCAGGGAGTGCCACACCAGAAGAGTGGAGACAGAGATGGTCTGGGGAGAGTCCTAGGCCTCATTCCCCTCCTCACCATCAGCCGGCCTTCCTCTGCCCTGCCTGATCCAGTGCCAGCTATCTCCTGATGCCCCATCTTGCGTCTAGCTCTTCTCTAGACTAAAGGCTGAAGGCTAATCCCTGTCCCCATGCCCGAAGGTAATCCATTTTGCTTCTTGGACTGAACATTTTGGGGCCCAGATGTCCTGCCTTTCGTCACTTCCAGGCTGACCCTGGAGCCTCAGAACCCTCAATTTCCTTGTTACAGGAATAAAGACAACCCCCTCCTCCCCCGCAAAGCTAGATAAAAAGCTTAAAGAAGAAATCGAGAATGATATTAAAGGAAATAAACTACGGGACTGCTTGAATTTGGGGCCCAGATATAATTTAAAAGAGGAAAGCTGGACCCCTACTCTCTCCCTTCCAACCCCTCTGTCTCTCCATGATTACTTCCAACTTCAGGCAGAAGACTGACAGACTTGAGTGCCTGGGAGTCCCCTCTTGCCCAATACAGGGACCTCTAGGTCCTTGCAGCTGTGTGGGATGGCCCCTCCCCTTAGCCTTAGGCAGCTGCAACAGATGTAGAAGAGGGAGGGGCAGCAACTCCTAATCTTCAGGCTTCCTTCTCGAATTTACAGAGGATTTGGAACCAAACATTAGAGAGAAGGGATAATCTACCACGACTTAATGTCAAAATGCACAGAAATTCTTTTGGTGCTGCCACCTCCTCCACAGGTGGTTATCCCAATTGCCAGGCTTCTCAAAGCACTCCCAGGGCCTGACTCTTCTTACCCCAGTGCCCATGGAGCTCCCACCTGTCCCACCCTAAAAGGTCAGTATATAATGGTCCTTACAGTTGGTTTGACCTTTGTCAGGGCTGTGCCTGGGGCCAACTTGGAAGGAGAGGGAGGCAGGAAGGAAGGAAGGTGTGAGGAAGCGGTGAGCAGAGCACAGAAAGCTGGGAGGGAAGAGGACTGACTTCCTGGCAGCCAGGGCTCCGGTTCCTGATTCCTGCGCTGGTATCCTGTCCCAAGAATGGCCTCCGCCCAGACTGCCTGGTGATCCCTGAGCAGCTCTCTGCACTGCTCCAGAGATCAGGAGGATTTTTCAGAGCCCAGAGAGCAGATTTCTCCACAGGCTCTAAGGAAATCTGAATCCCTGGTGAGGAAAGTGACATGGAGGATGAAGGAAACAAGCTCTGCCAAGCCCCACCATGGTCAGGCCAGACCAGCCCAGGTACAACAGTTATCAGTGAGAATTGACAGCAGTTCCCCTCAACAACACTCTCTTTGCTTCTGCCATACTAAGGCCTAGGCAAATGTATCTCTCCAAGAAGGGAGGCAACAGGGTGGCCTTTCCTTGTACCCTCAGGGGGCCTTACTCCTATCCTTTCTGTCCCTTCTTATTCACCATTCCCCACACCCCTCCCATCTAGTGGTGTCATTGTCCTAACGACTGGGGGGTGGGGGGACCCAGAACTGAGGTTGCCATAGTAACAGATGAGCTGAGGTTATAGCCTTCTATAGTTGACTGTATGCTCTCCTCTCCCTCGCCCCCCCATGCCTCATTTGCAGCCTTAGTCTCTTTCTGTCTCCCAACTCCAGCTCTCTTCCTCCATTCTGCAGGCTTCCCTCACCCCTCTGGATGTGAGCCTGTGGTTATATGCCTTCTTACACATGCTTTTGGCTGGTTTAGACACATAAAAACACACACCACAGATACTCACAGCCAGTGCACCCACAGCCATATATCCAGTGCTGGCACATACACCTCCATTACCGGAACATCCAAACACACCCACAGACACCCAGCCACTGCCTCCTCCAGAGCTGTGCCCACAACCCAGGGATAAGCATCCATAAGATCCAAGCACACACACATTTCTCCTCTGCCACTTTAACATTCCTAACCCCGTCTCTCTTACGGGCCTCTTTGTATCTTTCACTCTCTTAGAAAGCTCCTACCCACTGCCCCCAAGTCTTTGTGGGTGAGTGTGTTACACACATTAATTTCTTCCCGCCTACCTCCTCTGTAGATCTGTTTTAGATTCAAAGCCCTAAATCTTTAACTCCTCCCGACACACACACACACACACACACACGCATGCGTGCACTCTTTCCTCCTGCAGGATCTGTAATATTTACAAACTCTCCTTCCATATGAAAGCAGGGAAGTATAACCCCCAATCCTGCCCCATTTCCAGCTAAGGGCTTGACCCCAGAGTTTCCTCCACTGGGGCAGGGTCTTGTCTCCTGCTGCGCTTTCCCTTCCAGCTCTACTCACGCCCCCCCAACCCATTCTTATCTCCATCTCTAGTCCCCTCCCCATCATCCCCCTCACCCGTATCCCCCTCCTTCTGTCCTTGGATTATCAGTGGAGTGAGGGGGGTTGGGCTCCAGAGCCTGCTGCTGTGACCTAGATTTCAAGACAGAGACAGTTCCTGGTGCTGACAGTCAGAGAGCATTGTTCCTGGCCCGGCCTGGCAGGGCCACTGCTGGGCCCTTCTGTCTGGTTGCACCTGGGTGTGCAACTGAGCATGCCTATGACTGCCTGTTTCTTGCGGGGGTCATGGTAGCCCTGCTGTCTGGCTCATTGTCTGTTTGTGTCACGGTGCCTGCCGCCAAGGGAGGCTTGTTTATTCTGGTCCAAGTAGGGGGCTGGGAATGGGGACTTCTGGGTCCGCATCTCTTATTTTGTGATCACCATGCCAATCTCAGTTCCCCTGCAGTAGAGCAAGAAAGAAGGAAAATGGGAGTGTGTCAACCAGGCCCCTTTGATCTGCCACATTCCCAGCCTAATGCTGGGGTGATTTGCGGGCAGCCTCAGTCAGGGACGAGGTCATCTTGCTGCTTGCCCACCCCTTGGTCTAGTCGCATACAGTGTGTTTATGATACAATTTACTTTTTAAAACATGCTTTACTTTTCTGACTAAAAGAAAACAGATACTCATTGTGGAAATAAGTTCCATTTTTGAGCTCACCCACTAGTGTCACATTTTATGAAATCCAGAAAGTTCATTCAAATATCTGACCTTCTTTCTTCTGTCTTAGCCACAGTTCCTATCTTAGTGGAAGGAAGTCCTTGAATGTTTTCTACTTCTCACCTAAGGATCACGAAAGAGGGATGGGGTGAAGGCCTAGGTGAGATCTGGCCTTGCTGATCTCATCAGACCATGCTGAAGGTAGTGCCAGTAGGATGTTGATGCAAGAAGAGGGGGCAGTCCCCTTTTGCCATTCTCCCAAAGCCGCATCTAAAGTCCCCTCCCTCCACCACCCAGCCAGCCTGGGAACTGGGCAGGGGGCCAGAGCCAGTCGCTTGGTATTCTTGGGCATGGGGGCTGCAGGCACAGCACAAAGGGTAGGAGAGAGCTGAGTGGGGGCCTGGTAACCATCAGGGGAGAAAATGGGCTCCACAAAGGTGGGGGTGGTCCTTGCTTCCCCCACCTCGAGCCCTAATGACTGAATACAAGGCTAGCATGGAGAGGCCAAGGAACCACTGGACCAAGCAACTAGGCATCCATCCAAAATGAGTCATTAGTGGAGTGGCGGGGAGTTGAAGTGAGGGACCCCTTTGCCTCTAAGGCAGAATGGGGAAGCTAGAACACACAACCTCCTACCAAACCCTCCAGCTCCTTCTCAGCTTCTCATTGCCACAGCAAGCCTCGCCCTGGTTGTTTTGGAGTTTTTTTTCCCCTGACATGGGGAGGGGTTGGAAGTGGGTGGGGCGATTCTGGGGGGGGGACTTGGAGAGAGCCGGTGAGAAAGTCGGGAGCAGGTTGCTATGGTAACCGCCTCCTCAGTCAAGGGAACTGTTGCCAGGGTTACTGTTAGAGGGGGAAAACAGAAGAAAAAGATGGTGGGGGGAAGGAGGTATGACTTGTCACTCTAGGCTGCTGCCTGGCTCCTAGCATCCTGTCTACCCTGACCGCCTCCCCTAGGTCTTCCTTTTCTCCCTCAGCCCTAGCCACCTCCAGCCTCCATGTTCCAGGCACATGCCTGGTACGGCAGAGTGGGGAGTAGGAGGGTAGTGCCGGGGAGTAAACCAGACTCCGTACCTTAAGCTCAACTCCTATTCCTTTGTTGCCTCCCAACCCCAGTCATGGCTGAGTACGGGACCCTCCTGCAAGACCTGACCAATAACATCACCCTTGAAGATCTAGAACAGCTCAAGTCGGCCTGCAAGGAAGACATCCCCAGCGAAAAGAGTGAGGAGATCACTACTGGCAGTGCCTGGTTTAGCTTCCTGGAGAGCCACAACAAGCTGGACAAAGGTGGGGGAGGGGAGCACAGGGGTCCTGTCATCAGTCTTTCAGGCTCAGTTCATTCAGCAAACAGAGATGAGCTCAAAGCTCTTACATCCACAATGTGTACCCCTCTATAGCAAGGCAGAAGAGAGGTGCTCTAAGAGTATGGGGGCCTTAGACATTTTTCATTGTGCCCCTCATCAGTAAAAAATGTTATTCAGATACTCCTGTGCTATTATCACATACACAACAGAACGTAAAAACAATCTAACAATAGTAAAATTTTAAGTGACAAAAATTGGGAAGAATTCTAGACAATAAAAATAGAAGAATACTTGAATGAGGGGAGAACTCGAAGTGTAATCTCATCTGGTAAATAGTAATACTAATCTTTGTTAAGCACTTTTTAAAAACTGGTAAAATTTAAAACTACAAGTTCTAACACTTTCTTATCCACTTTGAGAGACTACTGCTTGGGGAGTGGGGTCTATGGATTAGACTAATCCCACACAGCTGGAGGCTTTAGGGAAGAATTGGTGTTTAAGATGGCCCTGAAAGGTGAGTGGGATTTCTAAGGCAAGATCCAAAGGAGGGCATGTCAGGCAGAGGAACACTGTCACAGAGTATCTAGTGTGTTTGGAAATGCAAGCAGTCCTGCTTGGCTTGACTAGGATGCAGGGTGTTTAGAAATGGCTGGGAAGGTAAGGGTAAGACTGTGTTGTAGAGAGCCTGGGTATTGGATAGGTGAGGTGAGTGAACTCAGAGCCCTTCAGATACACTATTCTGACTGCTGTGTGGCTGGCAGGGAGAAAGTATAAAGGAGGACATGTTACAGTTAGACTATGGCAACAGTCAGAGGGGAGGAGCCAGGGAAGAAGGTCTAAGGGCATCTATAATCTCCTGAAATTGGCCAAGCCATGGACATCATCCTTCTGGTGGTGTCCATACCTTCTCTCATTTAGAATAACCTTTCTCACCAGGCCCAGATTCTCTCCTGGGTTGCCTAGAGATTCCACTCTGTTGGTCCTACAAGTGCTGTCAGCAAATTCTTATACTTACTTGGATGGAAAGTGGAAAAGGATGGGGGTGGGGATGGGGTATCTGGAAGTCAAGTTTTTCTTTTGTCCCCTCCCCACAACATATGGGAGCTAGTATCCAAGCTAAACCCCTCATTCTAACCACAGTCTAGAAACTTCACTGACCAATTATCTGTCCCCCCTGCAAACAGTCCCCTGTATTGTTGTTTGGGTGCCTTAGCTTTCTTTTACTGGATTAGTAGCCCCTCTTCTTCCAGTGTTGTACCCTCCCATAACCAATGTCAGCAACTCAGCTTTGGTTCCAGGTCCCTAGTCTGGTGGAGTAGGGGAAGCTGACCTCTACAGCCTAGCTCTGACCCTATCTCCTGCCTTCCTCCAGACAACCTCTCCTACATTGAGCACATCTTTGAGATCTCCCGCCGTCCTGACCTCCTCACTATGGTGGTTGACTATAGAACCCGTGTGCTGAAGATCTCTGAGGAGGATGAGCTGGACACCAAGCTAACCCGTATCCCCAGTGCCAAGAAGTACAAAGGTAAGAGGCCACTCCTTTAACTAGCTGCACCTCTGCCTCATCCCGTTGACTATCCTTGGAGTACTTGAGTTTTGGGAGAGTGGAGGCAGATGCCCAATGGGCCTGCCTGGCATCTCCCATACTGCTGTCCCTGGACACATCCCTTTTTGTCCCCAGACATTATCCGGCAGCCCTCTGAGGAAGAGATCATCAAATTGGCTCCCCCACCGAAGAAGGCCTGAGCAAGGGGGAGGAAGAGGAGGAAGGTTGGACCTTCATCAGACCACTCCCTTCCCCCATCCTCCAGGGGAGGGGGCAAGGGCAACCCACCATCTACCCACTTACTAACCTGGTCCTAACCCCCTTACTGTGCGCGTGTGTGTGCGTGTGCGCACGCTCTGGCTGTCTGTCTATATGTCTAGCTCATCTAGTTCCTCTTCTTAAGGGGATGGGGGTCAGGGGCTAGGGGAGGGGGCTGAGTTTCCCCACTTTAGGAGGAGGTGGGGGCTATTTCTATGCAAATAGAAATCAGCACATTCCTCCTACTTCCCTTTCCTCCACTCTCCCCCCATATCTTTAAAGTGTGGAAGCAGAAAGGACCTGCATTTTCCTACATTGAGGAGCTGACATGGGGGTAAGGTATGGGAGAGGTAGGTGGATCCAGGGAAAAGCAGTGGGGAGGGAAGGCAAAGAGGCCACTCAACCCCCACCTGGAAGGGGCAAAGAAAAGCCAGAGTTCCCTGTTTGTACTCCTGTGCTGGACTAGCTGTTTCCTGAGTACCAGCAGGTCCCTTTTTTGCCTCTCATGGGCCTAGCATAGGTATGAGCCAGGGATCCTTTCCTGGCCCCTAAGATCAAACCCCATGGAGTAGCCAGCATTAGATGCCCCCACCCACCTGTACTCTGGAGAGACTGTGCTGGGAACATGTACCACTGAGCCTGAGATGGGGATGAGGGCAGAGAGAGGGGAGCCCCTTTTCCGCTCAGTTGTTCCTACTCAGACTGTTGTACTCTAAACCTAGGGAGGTTGAGGAATGAGATCCTTAGGTTTTAACCTGCATCCTGACCCCACCATCTATAGGGTCCCAACTTGGTTATTACAGGCAACCTTCCCTCTCTCCTTGGTGAAGAACATCCCAAGCCAGAAAGAAGAGAAGTTAACTACAGTGTTTTCCTTTGCACTGATCCCCACCCCAATTCAATCCAGGAAGGGACTTAGGAAACCCTTCTTTACTAGATATCCTGGCCCCTTGGGCTTGTGAACACCTCCTAGCCACATCACTACAGTACAGTGAGTGACCCCAGCCTCCTGCCTACCCCAAGATGCCCCTCCCCACCCTGACCGTGCTAACTGTGTGTACATATATATTCTACATATATGTATATTAAAACTGCACTGCCATGTCTGCCCTTTTTTGTGGTGTCTAGCATTAACTTATTGTCTAGGCCAGAGCGGGGGCGGGAGGGGAATGCCACAGTGAAGGGAGTGGCAGAATCAAATTGCTACATAGTCCAAACAAAAAAGAAAGCTTTTTCAAAAAACATTTAATTCACATGCAGTCTCAGAGACTATTTAGACAAAGTTGAAGTTAGGAGCTTTCAGAATGTGAGAGTAAAACTTTAATGGGAGGGGAGGGCTGGCTGCTGGAAGAAGGAAGAAGCCAGACTGGTTAGACAGTATTCTTAACTCCTAGCCCAGCCTAGCGTGTCCTGCCCCTCTGGCCACTGCTGCAGACACCTGCCTTAACACACACACCTCTAGGACTCCACAGTTTTGCCTTAAAGGACCTTCCCAAGTCTCCCTTTCCCTGTCTGGCTTCTCCCTTAAGAAGAGAGAGATACTTGTAGAATTGGGTGGGAGGAATGAGCATAAACTGTCCTTCCATTTGGGATATGTTACATTAGAAAGAGAGAGAATAAGGAGCCTTTCTTATGGAAGAAATGGGAGAAGAGAGACAGGGTTATTTTCAGCAGAGTCTAGTAGTTTCTCTGTAAGGCAAAATAATCTAAAAAGACTAACCTGCCCACCCACTCCTTATATTGCTGTGAGATTGCCCCTATCTTGTGCTCTTCTGTCTGCAGTGTGCACGGCCTTGTTCTAACCTGGAATAAAGGTGATTGATTGTATTGTAACTAACTGATTTTAAAATTTCTGTGAGTGACGAGGATTTTGGAGCCTTTGAATCACTGGGAAGGGAGGGGGAACAATATTTATGCCCCAGAACAAGGACTGGGAAAATACCCCGAGTGTATACCCTCACCCCACCCAATCTCCTAAGTATCACTGAGCTAAATGGAGCGTATCCTACTTCCAACAGTCTCCAATTGGAGCCCAAGCACTGGAAATACGGGTCTCCCAAAATGGACTTTCTAACACTGTATCATGTGCAGAATCAGAGGGGTAGCTACATTAGTAGGAGCAAAAACCATCCATTGTGAACAAATGGACCACATACCACACAGAGCAGCAGTCAGGGGGAAGAAAAGCTTTACTGGGAGAAAATACAACAAATTCCAGAGTGCATGGTTTTTAGCCCACCCTATCACCCCACCAGCAATAGGAACACAGACCACTCAATCACACATTCCCTACCTCAGGGAATAAGTACAGCAGCCAACATCTGGTCTGAGAGCTGCTGGGAAAAGGGGCAGGAGGAAGAAGTGTCTGGGAATACCATTCTCTCACTCTTTTCCCCTCCTTCCTGGCCTGATTTAGTAGAATCTGACTGTCCCAGGATACAGAATTCTTGATTGGATCTTGTGGAAACTGGGGGCAAAAAAATAGCAGCAAAAGCACTTAAAGGCAAGAATTCAGCTGGGACTTTCAGACTCAGTGACCAGTGATAAGACAAGTGCCCAAACTCCAGCCACTGTAATCAGTCCTTAGATTAATGACTTGTTCCTCAATCCTAAAATATCAAGAGGTGGACAAGGTTTAAGTCAAACCCAGGAAGTCTTTCCCTTCACTCTTCTATGAAGAAGGGAACTGGCATCAAGTTGGATGCCTTAAAGATCAAGCAGCTAAAGGTAAGAGAGACAGAGAGAGAGTGTGTGTATGTGTATGGTGTGTGTGTACGTGTCTTCTGTCACACAAAGTACCACAATAGTCTGCAGTGGTGGCACCACCCTAAAGTATTTTAAGTTTTAAAGACAGGCCAGCCTCTGGTTAGAATAGCCATCCTTGGAACCCCCTACAAGACTTAAGGAGAGGTAGGAGATCTGAGGCAAAGAGCTGAGAGGAATTTCCTGGTTTTCCCAACCCCCACACCAAAGCAGGGAACGAGGAAGGGTAGAAATGAGGATCCTTCCATTCTTGAACCTCCAAAAACCTAAAGGGTAAGTCCCAATCTCTAGTGACCATACATAGAGGTAAACTGACCCCAGGTGTCACCTCCACACCATTACTCTTGTTCACTCTTAAGTCCCTTTATTGCATTCATAGAGAATATATAGGTATTTAAACTTTGACAATAATTTTACCTTGATACATCCAAGTTTGACTTGCTTTTTAATATATTTATAGATATAAAATTAGGCCTCTAACAGTGATAGGGACAGGGAGATTGCTGCCACCAAACAATGTTTTTTAAAAAAATAACAGAAGAGGTAACATCCTTCCTATTCTTCCTTCACGTCTGCCCCTCTCCCACCTCTCCCCAACCTCCCTCACCTGACGTATTAGGGGGTGATGGGATGAAGAGAAGAGAGTGAAGGATATGTAATCAAGTGCAAAACACTGTGATAAGTACAAAGAATGAATAAGGTGGATAGGAAAGTGAAGAGTGTGGGATGGTTAGGGGCTTTAAGGACTTCCCAGGAAAATAGGATTCTGGGATGGGGTTGCTGAGGGGGGGAAAAAACCAACTGTCATATACTTTTAAAAAACAAAGGAAGAAAAGGTCAAAAACCTAAACCAAAGAGAGAGTGGCACTCTTGCCCTCCACTCTGGCCCCTTGGTACTGAATAGCCAGTTGTTCTACCCACCCCCCCTGCCCAACAAACAAGGGAGCTTAAAGAAAAAGAAACCCCATTCCCTATCCCAAACCAGTTAACAAAATAGGCTTCCCTCTCCTCTCAAAAAGAGGCTTTGGGGAGAGGCCATTTCTACTGAGTCCTATGCACCTCTCCATGGAGCCCCATTCCAGGGGTCAACTCCCATTCCTAGGTACTCTGTTGGTTCACTCCTCTGGTTTGTCCTTCTCCTGGGATGTCTTTCTTTTATCTAAAGCAAAAAGTCCAAAGTGCGTTTCTGCTGAATGTAGGACCTGGGACAGGAAAGGGTTGCCCAGGCAGGATCAGATTGGCAGCCCCAGCCTGCCCCACCTAGGTATGAGGCCTCAAGATGGCATGCACTGCACCCGGTCAGGGCCCTCCTCCTCGTCCGATGTGTCTGAGGAGCTGGGAGACTCATCAGAGTCCGCGTCTGTGGCCCCAACCCCAGGTTCTCGCCAGCGCTGTGGATGGGAAAGGCTTGTTAGTAACTTCCCTGGATGGAACAAGGACAAGCCTGTTAGGTCTTAGCTAGAATATAGATGCTTTAGGCCGGAGATCAGCAGAATTTTTCTTAAAGGGCCAGATAGTAAATATTTTAGACTTGTGGTCTATATGGTCTTTATTGCAACTATTCAACTCATTGTAGCATGAAGGCAGCCACAGACAATACACAGAATGGGTGTGGCTGCAAGCCAATGAAACTTTATTTACAAAAACCAGCAGCAGGCCAACTGCCAGTCTGCCAACCCCTGAACTAGGCCTCTTTTGGCATAAGAGGAAAAATAGAAGGGTCACATCGAGACTTGTTATTTCTTCTCAATTCCCTCCTCCACCCTCCAGCCTTTGCCTTTATGAAGATAGGATTACACATGGATGGCAATGGACAAGAGTAGATACCACCCTTTTCTGCTGATGTCTCTTCCAAGGCTGTATCAGGGATCTGATGGGGATAGAGGACAATGGATAGGAAATCCAACCAAGATCACCTGATTCCTCCTTAAAGTCACTACTCTGGAACTTTTTAGCCCTCTTAAGAGGGTCACTCCCTTGGGAACTCATTTCCAACCCCAGCTTACCCGGTGATGGCGTCTCTGTCTCAAGTGATGCATAAGGAACCACAGCATGTGACTATCAAACAGGTCAGGGTGGTGCAAACTATCTTCATCCCGCTCCCGCTTGTTCTTCTTAATCACCTGGAACCCAAAAAGGTTGGGAAGAGGGGGCAGCAATGAAGAGGAACCCGGGACCTGATCAAGAAGGCTGATCTTCTACCCCAATAAAAGCTAACCGTTAAGTTGAAGTGGAGCTACATTAGATTAGGAAACGATGCCCTAGGTTCAGCTGCTGCAAAGGTAGCAGGCTTTAATATAGGATAATTCTTAAAGATGCTCCTTATCCCCATCCTATTACAAATTAGTGCTACTTCACAGCTGCCCCCTGGAGCAGGACTATTCCCACAGAGGAAATTACAGGAATGTTGGGGAGGGTGTTAGAGCAGTGCCTTTAAAGAACTGGGCAGCAAGTTATTCCTCCCTATGACAATTAAGAATCAACAGTATGTGGATAAGCAGAAAGAAAATAACTTCTGCAGTCAGCCACTTACATCTTTTAACCCTGTCAGCTCAGTGGAAGCTTCAGCTGTGGGTGCCCAGATCTTCACATCATGGTCTAGGCCACTGGTTGCCAGCACAGGCAGGTGAGGGTGGGGCTCAAGACAGTTTACCTGGTCAGGAAGAAAGGAAAACAGACTCAGTAGTGTGTGGTAGTAGGGTTTAAAAACCACTACTCACCTTGAGCCAAATAATTGCCCTTGATCAGGGCTGATGCAGCTGCTGGGGAAGGGAGGCCCACCCATCCTGAGCCTAAGCCAAAGGGCACTGGGGGTAGAGAAACCAGACACAGACTGGGTATAAGACCAGGCACATCAATCATTTCCTATGTTTAGGTCAGGGGTGGCTTCATCCCCAGATACGGCCCTAGGGATGGGTGAGTGGACTGCCCAAGCTTACTGCTGGCTTCATAAGACAATGAAATCCAGATGACCTCATTCACTCCAGATTCCAAAGCTCCAACTTGCCCAAGGCTGGAAAAAACCATCTCAGTGGCTTTCACCAAATGGCAAATAAATTTTAAAAAATGAAGCAAGCAGCAGCTGCCAATGAACCCCCAGAGAAGAGTCGGAGAACAACTACATTCATTTGGCACTGTTTACTAGAACTGGAGGAAGGCACAGGCTGAGAAGAGGAGGCTGAGTTGCAGGGAGTGGTGGGAGTGATGGAGGCTCATGTCTGCTTGAGAGAACCTTGCACATCCCAGGGGGAGCATCCTACTACCTGCCCTGAGCACAACAGGCTCAGCTATAAAGCAGCACATTAAAATAAAGCAGCTTCTTGGGGCTCCCATAGCCTCAATCTCAGTCACCCTCTGGGTAAATTCACTGAACAAGGCAAAAGAAATAAACTACAGCAGGAAGGCCTTCTAGCTTAGGCAGTTTCCTTCTGTCCGAAAGGCACCCATGCCCCCTGCTGTCTGACTTGGAAATATGAGCTTCCCTAAGGGAAGGGCAGGGAAGTTCCTACCCCATCCAGAAGAGTTAGTTCCAGATCTAGCTGCTAAAGCATTTTGAGTCTTTTAGTGAAAGGAGGAACACATAGGAAAGGCACCCTGCCTTGCAGCTGGCCATATAGTCCAAGAAAATAACTTCTTTTAGTTCTCTCTGGACCAACCACCTCCCCTGCCTCACCTGCACAGGCAGCTGAGGGTAAGTCAAGGGCAGGCATGGAAAACAGAGCTGACCTACAGACTTCCCACTTACTTTGACTCCATCTTACAAATAAACAAATGCTCAGAAAAGACTGAAGCTAAGACTGAGCTTATGAATAAAACAGAAACCTCATTCTTTATCTCCTCCCATTCCACACATCAGCCTATTGTGAAGTTTATCTTTGGGCTGTTTTAGGCAGTGCAGTTCAATGCCTGGAATAATATCTATCTCTAGTAATGGACAACTTACACATACAAACCTGAACTTTTTCATCTATCTCCTAATAAGCCCTTGTTACAGACCTGTACTCTTTGAGCTAGCTCTGCTTGAATAAGTCAGCAAAATAAAAAAGCGCAGGGGAACAATTCCTTGGAACTTAAGACTAAGGAAAAAGCCAGTGGCAAGAGGAACAAGAGAATAACATACAGTACCTGAATTGGAGCCTGCGGGGGGAGCCGACAGAGAACTTCTGGGCCAGAGTACCTGGTCACTTCACCAGACCTGTCTGAATGCCAGGACTTATCCTGTCAATAATGCCTGAGCAGAGAAAAGAGCTCTGGCCTTAGATGACTGGGCTGGGGGAATGTAGAGAATGGGATCAAGCATCAAAGTGCTCTTGGGAGACTAAGGGGCTGTCCTCTGATACCACCCCCCATTCTTGTCCCTGTGAAGCTGAATGGGAACAAAGAAATGATCCTCAAATCAGAGTCAGGAGATCTGGGCAAGTTAGAAAATAACTTCTAAGATCTTTGGTTCTAACATTCTACGTTACAATTACATTCTACTCTACATTTACAATTTGCATGATATAGAACTGCTGAGTCTACTACATTGAAACTAGTGCCTGGTGACCCCCACTGCTGGAAAATTAGGACCAAAAACAGAACAGAGGGAGCCAAGTAAAAGACCACATCGATCATTCAGCTTACACAGAGACAAGAATATGTAAGGAAATTTGCTTCAGGGGGAGCCTCTATATCTCTTATTCTACTTATTTACTCTTAGGACCACTAAAACTTAGGCCTAGGGCCCACCCATCCCAAGTAAATGCCTTCCTCACCTGGGCAAATGGGTTAATCATCAAACCCTGGCATTGGCTGAGCTAAAAGCAAACTGGCCTGCAGAATGCTTTTGGAGAATGGACAAATGCTGGCCTGGCAGAGGGCATTCAGCCCTGCATCTCTCTGGAACAGAATGCAAGGCAATAGCTTATGTCAAGAAAAAATTCACTGGCCCCTTCTGACTTCCTTTCTCTAAATGCCTATTGCATAATTCCCATTAAGACTCAAGTGTTTTGGGTTTGTTCACTGCAGATGACACAGGGGGACCTATGGAAGAGTAGGAAATGAAGCAGGGAAGAGTGAGACACATCTTGAACTTCTAGATTCCTCTCCATTTGTATTCAAACCGTAAAAACCCTAGATCTATGCAGGTCCCAGGTCCCCAAAATTTAGAGGAAACCAGAAGAAAATTTGAAATACCCTCATACCAGGGCAAGAAAAACATAAGGAATGGGATCCTGATTGCAAGGAACCATTCTACATTCTAAAACCACTCTCTGAAAAAAACTTCATCAAGAGATGGCTAGGCTCTTTAAAGTTCCCCACAGCTAAGAAGGAATAAAAAGGAAGAGAGACTAAGCTGTCTCAGTCATTCCTTAGAGGTCTTGGGTAACCAGACTATTCTAGGCAATCAGTATAATTTAGTCTTTCAAACTGTCTTTCCATCTCCTGTGGTCCAAAAACCTTGTAACAGAAAGCAATTGAACTCTTTCCTAATTCTAGGTCTCAAAAATGAAAAAAAAAAAAAAAAAAAAAAAAGATAAGGTTAACCAGATACATCTTAAGAGCTGATGGCTCTTCATTCCCTAACTCGATTCTCACTCTTCCTTTTTGACCTAACTCCACAGAGGTCTGCAGAACTCAAAGGACAGGCAGACTATGATATGATCATGGGTTATACAGCAAGCAGACTGCTCAGCTACTAGAAAAAAATTACATTTGCTTTCTCCTTACATATACACATTTATATGTGTTTGTTACCTATTTGAATGTAAGCATGACACTTCACCCCTAAATACTTCAACATGTATATCTTAAGTACAAGAATATTCTCCTACGTAAGTAATCAAATCACATAAATTTAATATTGAATACCATGTTATCTAATGTATAAACCATATTCTAATTTTCCCAACTGTCCAAAAAATGCTCTTTATAGTTTTTATCTGCTGATCTAAGATCCAGCCAAGATCACTACTTAGTTTAGTTTAAAGGGAAGAGACACAGAGAAATCTTTAGCCTTGTGTAGGAGGGTGTGCCCTGAACACTAACACTTTTTCATTTGGAAAAGGTGCATGCCTAGAGATAAGTTACATCACTCAGGACAGGACAGAGGTTCTTCCCTAAGATCTCTTTCTTGTCTCAATAAACTGTGCTTTACAGGGACAGAAGATAGGAACAGGAAGAAAATACTCCATCAAAAACTCAGCACCCCCAGGCTAACTAGCCTTTTATGGCTGGTTGGACCTCTAAAACATGGTATTATGTAGTCACAGAATTCAGTGTCCCTGCTAAAACCTACCTTAATGACTGGAGAGATTAGGGAGCCAGCCAGCTCAGCATACCATACTCACCACGCCTCCCTTGTCCCCCTCCATGAACTGAATAATCTGGCAGGATGATTTCTCCCAGAGGAAGATGTGCCCACAGTCACTACCGCTCACCACAAACTCACTCTTAGGGCCATAGAAATTGACGCCTTTTACTGAAACGATAAATGAGGGAACAAACCACATGAGGGTTGGCATCAGGCCTATATATATTCATCTCAAAGGGAATTTAATTATTCACAAACTCTAAATCAGCTGAGGGCCAAAGAATTATTTTCATTTTCTCAAAACACATCAAGAGATTATGCATGTTTAACAGATAGTTATAAGAATCACAACAGTCCCAGAGATGATTTATATTCTCCCAAAGAGCTCGATCCTTAGGGCAGAGGAATCTGCAATCCTTTAGCAGCAGCCTCAGTCTCTAAGTTTATACCCTAGCAAGCAACCACAGGCCTCTCTAATCCCTTACCTGTCCCATCCTGATTCGTCCCAGCTGTGTCCACTCTTAGGCAGTACTGTCTTATGGCCTAGGATTATCTTTGGTATGTGGGCTTCATTGGTACTTTGTCAATATTTTTGGGGTCATCAGTTGATCTGAGACTGATGAAGGCCACAACTGCCTCAAGAAGCAAGTCATCTGTGCTTGCTACCATTAACAGGGTTCCACTCTCCAGAATCAGTAAAAGAAGCCAAGAGTTCCAATGACTATGGTCAGTACAATATTGGCCATGAGACTGGCACCCTTCCTTTATCTGCCTGTGTACTGAGATCCAAGAACAGATTTTTCCCTCCCTTCTTACCAGCTCAGGAAAAAAACTAAAAGGAACTGCTATCTCCAAGACAAAATCATGACAGGTATCTGTTAGGAGTCGTAACAACAGAGTAATGATTCCTCAACTTTTCTGGACATTAGAATCATGTGGGTAGTTTTTAAAAATCTCAGTGCTCAAGTTCCATCCCATCCCTACTAAATCAGAATATAGAGGGTTAAGGCCAAACGTATTTTTAAAAGAACATCAGGATTGGGATTGGTGGCTCATGCCCAGCACTTTGAGAAGTCAAGGCAGGCGGATCACTTGAGCCCAGGAGTTAGAGACCAGCCTGGGCAACACGGTGAAACCCCAACTCCACAAAAAATACAAAAATTAGCCAGGTGTAGAGGCATGCACCTGTAGTCCCAGCTACTCAGGAGGCTGAAGTGGGAAGATCATCTGAGCCTGGGAGGTCGAGGCTGCAGTGAGCCATAATTGCATCACTGCACTCCAGCCTGGACAACAGAGTGAGATCCTGTCTCATCAACACAAAACAAAACAAAACAAAACACATCAGGTGATTTCAATGTGCCCCAAAGGAACAAAACAGGCCAATCTTGGGCTAGTTACCACCACCATTCCTCCTCTTCTGCCTCATCTAAAAGAATAGTTTACTCCTCCTCCTAGAGGTGTAAGGTCACTCCCTATTTTAAGCAATTCAGGACCACTGACTAAACAGGGCTTTCCCTGACTCCCTAAGACATTTGTGCTTATTTTGAAGTTACCTGAAATCTTAAAAAACAGTCTAGTCTCCTTATGTCCAAACCAATTAGAAGCAACATTATTGGAGTGGCAAGAGATGCTCTTGAGTGCATTCCCCTCTAGCATAGTGGAGAAAACATGAAAACTCCAGCCCAATTCAGGATAATCGCTCAGTGCCCATGGCAACACAGGCAGGTAGTTTCTATTTCTATAACCTGAGCAAGACACTGTGGTTCTCCAAAGCCAACAGGCGTGGGCCACAGAAACCTAGGAAGACAGTCTCACCTGTGGCATTATTTCTGTGGCCCTTGTATCTCTTAACATACTGGGCCCCATCACTGTGAGAGGAGTTGAAGAGGTAAATGTCTTCATCATTGTAACTGGCCAGGAGCTCTGCCAAGAACAAGAACATAGCAGTGAAGGCAAAGGCTGAAAAAAGCAGGGACCAGGAGTTGGGGGTTGGGGTGGGGCTTCTTGCCAGTAGTGCCCCCTCCAAATACCCAGGTGTAGCACCCATCTTATTTGGAACACCAGGCAAGTCCGACTGTACAGGGTAGACTAGGAACACACTGCCAACCCAGGGGCAGCAGAATGCTCAAAAAGATCATACCCATTAACTCAGGAATGAGTCAAAGGCATAAGAACCTGCTCAGGCAAGCAACCTGGGCTTCAGGACAGGCCCTGCCAAATATCATCTGCAGCGTTCTGCAAATGGTACCTGGCATTTCCAAGGGTCATCTGCTGTATCCTCCCGCTATGTGCTCACCATCAGCAGTTACTCCCCAGCTGCTCTACTTGGAGCTATAGCACAGTGGTGAGCACTGGAGGGCACATGCCTCACTGGCTCAGCAGCTCCCTAGACAGAGGGGGCATGCCAGCCTAGGAGCTGGGCCCTGCTCACGTACCTGTGCCGTCGTGGCTGTACACAAGACAGGTGATGTTTGCTTTGGACTCACTGTTCACCTGCAATAAGGAGCAGATACTGACTGATGCCCCACCCCCCCATTTGTTATACCATCTTCAGGAAACCGCTTTTCCTTCAAACTCCCCTATATCTTCTCCCAGAGATTTGAGAAAGACAGACAGAGACAAGAGTACAACTGATGAAACATGACCACCTCAGGGGGTAGCATCTTGGGGCTTTCTCTTGGTTGCCATCTGTGTGCTAGCCATTTTATGTATACTGTCTCATTAGGCCTCACCATCAAGGTGCAAGGCAGTTATTTTTATTTCTATTTTGTCAATTAAAAAAACTGAGCCTATCAGAAGTGAAGTGACTGCCAAGATCACAAGGCTGGTAAGTGGTAAAGCCAGGAATCAAATCCAGATGACTGACTTGAAAGTCCAAGCTCTTCCCACCATACCAACAAGTTCAGGTGCAGCCTTGGGGTTGAGTCAGGGAAGCCTGGAGCAACTGGCCCTTCATGAATCTTACCAGGTGATGAGGACAGAACTTCTTGAGTACTCCATTGTTCTCATTCTCATCAATTTTCCTCTGGTCATAAATCCTATAGGTGGAAAGCAATGAAAATGTAAAAATTTACAAACAAATCCCTTAACGAGCTGCAATTTTATATAGTGGCAGGAAACTGCCAGCTGGATGAAAATAAACAACGTTTTCCAAACCAAGTTCTGGCTTGTGCTCTTCTTAAAGGGCATCCCTTTTCCAATCCATTTCCCAAGTCTTTGTTTTGTTTGTTTGAGACTGGGTCCTGCTCTGTCACCTAGGCTGTAGTGCAGTGGCATGATCCCGGCTCACTGCAACCTCTGCTTTGTGGGTTCAAGCGATTCTCTTGCCTCAGCCTCCTAAGTAGCTGGGACTACGGGTACACGCCACCACTCCCGGCTAATTTTTATATTTTAGTAGAGACAGAGTTTCATCATGTTGGCCTGGCTGGTCTTGAACTCCTGGCCTCAAGTGATCTGCCTGGCTTGACCTCCCAAAGTGCTGAGATTACAGGGATGGGCCACCACACCTAGCATCAAACCCTAAATCCTTCATCCACGTACTTCCCATTTTAAGTGGCAATCCTCAATTCTGTCAGTTTGAAGTTGTTTATCTCTCTCCTCAAGTGTTATATCACATACTGATAATTTTCACCGAAACAACTAACATTAGTATGGAGCTTTTTATGTGTACATTACCTACAGAAAAGGGTTACTCACGGGCAGAAACCACGCTTAATGTAAGTCAGTGGGTCCGTAATCCCTCCTTGAAACTTTATTTGGCCTGTTCTCCCTCTCATACCCCACAATACTTATTAAAAACTACCACCCATATGCTCAAGACTCCCTCTCCTTTCCACATTCTTATCAAGCACACTACACCTTCACCTTCCTTCCTCTCTCTAATCCAAGCTTTAAACTCAAATATTTAGGATACACATATTATGTGTCAAATATTATGCTAGGTGCTAAAATTACAGTGAGGAACAAGACAGATCTACTAGTATCTGTCCTCACCCAGTCTCCTCCAATCTCAGGGTCAATCTTTTGACAAACGCTCTTCATTTCATCCTTCCAGGGACCTTGTTTGATGATTATCTAATTTCTCAACCTCTTCCTCATCACCAGTTGGCCACTTTCTAAAAATCCTTCTACTGACTGTCCTTTCCTACTATTGCTTTTTTCCTCCTTCCCCTTACAGTCACACTGTAAAAGAACGATCAATTCAATATTTCCACTTCCTTATTTCCTATTCACTTCTCAGTCCATCCTAATCTGGTTTTGGTCCTCAACTCACCACTGAGACTTTCTGGCTGAAGTCATCAGTTAATTATATCCATTTGTCAAGTAGGTATAAGTCTAGAGCTCAGAATAAGTGTGTGTCTGCAGACACAGATGTAAGTCATATATCCGTGTATAGGTGGTAGTTAAAGCACTGGTAATGGAATTAGATCTCCAGGGGAAAATATAGAGAGGATTTTCCCTTCCTCCTTTAGAATCTCTGGCCTCTTTCAGAATACAATGAAAACTCTAGTCCCTTCTCCCCAGAAAAATGCACATAAGCACACTTTCTAGAGGTTCACATAATACTTGTACCTCAAGTTAAAATTCCCTGGTATAGAGCAAGATGAGAGCTGAAGACTGAGATGCTGAAGAACATCAGCATTTAATGGGTGGAGAAAGGAAGACACACCCATGAACAACACTGAGGAGTGGCTGGACATCAAGGAGAGAAGGTGTTTCAGGGAAGGAGTAATAATGTCAAGAGTAGAGAAAAAGACTTGAAAAGTATCTTGTTGGCTTTGGCAGTTAGGTTACTGATGACTTAAGCCTTGACATCCCCAGCTCACACGATCCTCCCGCCTCAACCTACCAAGTAGCTGGGACTACAGGCACACACCACCATGCCGGGCTAATATTTTTATTTTTTGGTGGAGACAGCATCTGCCCAGTTTGGTCTCAAATTCCTGGCCTCAAAAGATTATCCTGCCTCAGCCTCCCAAAGCGCTGGGATTACAGGTATAAGCCACTACACCCCAACTAAGTGTTTATTAATAACCTACTATATTCTACATATGATGCTAGAACAAGGTTTGGCAAACTTTTTCTTAAAGGACAAGACAGTAAATGTTTTAAGTCGGTCAAGAGGCAAACCATCTAATCTCTATTATAACTATTGAATTCTGCCATGTAGCATGAAAGTGGTCATAAACAACATGTAAATGAAGGCCATGGCTGTGCTCCAATAAAACTTTATTTATAAAAACAAGCAGTACAGTTTGTCAAGCCCTGTGATAGAGACAGTAAGCATAGAAAGATTAATACAAACTTTCCTACTACTTTCTGAACATATGATAGGTCCTTGATAGTTTATATTTTACTTTATTTTTAGTTATTTTTTTTTTGAGACAGGGTCTCACTCTGTCATCCAGGATGGAGCGCAGTGGTGTAATCATAGCTCACTGCAGCCTCAAACTCCTGGGCTCAAGAGATCCTCCCACCTCTGCCTCCCAAGCAGTTGGGACTACAGGAGCATACCACCACACCTGGAGATATTTAATTAATTAAAAAACTAAAATGTTTTAATTTTTTTTTTTTTGGTAGAGACACAGTCTTGCTATATTGCCCAAGTTGGTCTTGAACTCCTGACCTCAAACTATCCTCCGGCTTTGGCCTCCCAAAGTACTCTAGTTTTATAGTCATGAGCCACCACACCAAGCCCCTTGACATTTTAAGTCACATAAGGAATAGTTTTAGCATCCTCTCCATACCTTTACCACATCTCTTCCCACATGCCTTCAGGCACCCACTAATTTGTTACCCTAAGTCTTCTGTACCTGCCTTTAATCTAATGTTCTCTCAGTGTTGCTGATTTTGGCTTAATAACTGGGAAGCGAAGAGATGATTTACTGACTGTGCTTCATCAATCAGGGCCTATTCTTAATCCTTTAGCAATAAATTTTCATGTCAGCCAATCACACTGCCAAATTTACCACTAAAGAATTCATCTGATATATCCTCTTTTTCTTTACTCCTATAAATTCTTAAAACTAAGCTAAGCAGGAATTAGCTTAGCTTAGCAGGTATAGTAGGGACTCATACCTATACCTCCTCTACTTGCCTACTTTTTTTTTTTTGACCACAGGCCAAAAAGCATGTCTCCCCAGAGCTTCCCTTAAATACTTTTTAATAACCCTAAACTAAAATTCAGTATTTATGATGCAAAAGCCTTGAGGATGAGTAAGCTATTTCTCTGTATTCCCTTGAAGTAATTTCTTTAGGCTAGGAGTGAAAGTTAGTGATGTTATGATATAAACCATTCAGCAAAAATGTTTTCAAATTTATACCAGAAGATGAGCTGTTCGGGTTCTTTCAAAGAAAGAGTAAGAAAGGAGAAACCTCAAAACATTCAGTTGGCTGCGCAGGAGAGGTGCCAGAGAAGTTGAGTGTAACCTAATGTCAGAGAAGAGCTGGAGTGCTGAAAGGGCTACCTGCTCAAGTAGGATCAGTGTGCCTCAAAATCTTCATGTAGCCAGGCACGGTGGTTCACAACTATAATCCCAGCACTTTGAGAGAACAAGGCGGGTGGATCACTTGAAAACAGAAGTTCGAGACCAGCCTGGCCAACATGGTGAAACTGTATCTTTACTAAAAATAGAAAAATAGCCAGGCATGGTGGCACATGCCTGTAATCCTAGCTACTTGGGAGGCTGAGGCATGAGAATCACTTGAACCCGAGAGGCAGAGGTTGCAGTGAGCCGAGATCAAGCCACTACACTCCAGCCTGGGCAAAAAAGTGAGACTCTGTCTCAAAAAACCCAAAAATCTTCACATAACTTCTGCCAAGTAAATGGCCAATAGAGGATACTGAGGCTGATAAGAGACAGAAGATTTCAGTATTTCTCCTTGTGTTGAAATGTTAAAACTCTTAAGTCCTACTCTAACCCTGGGAAAGTATCAGCTTTGGGTTAAGGCAATATGAACTACAGTTCTCAATACAGCAAATTCCTACATTCCCCTCCAAACACCTTGGTCCTAGTGGTGGAATTCGTTAGAGACACAGACTTTTCAAGTAACCTGGAGCTCTAAGTAGGAACTCCCAACTCGAAATTTCAGTGAATGCTCAACTTGGAGGAGGTAGCAACTGAAAATGTGTAAAAGTGCAACCCTTTTTGATCAACAGCTTCTTATCTAAAAAAAAAAAAATCAGCCGGGCACAGTGGCTCACGTCTGCAATCCCAGCACTTTGGGAGGCCGAGGCGGGTGGATCACCTGAAGTCAGGAGTTCGAGACCAGCCTGGCTAACATGGTGAAACCCCGTTTCTACTAAAAATACAAAAAATTAGCCAGGCGTGGTGGCACGCCTGTAATCCTGGCTACTTGGGAGGCTGAGGCAAGAGAATTGCTTGAACCCGGGAAGTAGAGGTTGCAGTGAGCCGAGATTGTGTCATTGCACTCCAGCTTGGGTAACAAGAGCGAAACTCTGTCTAAAAAAAAAAAGAAAAAAAAAATCTATGGCTACACATTTGAGGACTGTTGGTAACTAGAGGAAATGAGTTTTGAAGACATGGGAATAGGGGAAGAACAGAGAAACAAGGTTTTGTCCAGGATTCCTGAACAAGGCAAAGTCATCTCTCATGTATTTTCTAAAAATGTACCCTATTCCCCATGATTCTTACTGATAAAATGAATCTGGAAATACAGCTATAAAATGTGCTCTCATTTCAAAAGGAAGATGACGCTTTTCACTTACCATTAGGAAAGCAAAAAGTCACTCATTTTTCTAGTGATCTTGTCCCTCTCTCTCCTTTCTAACTGATGAGCCCAAAGAAACATAGTTAAAATAGGCCAACTGGATAGGGATGAATACAGCTTACTACTAAGGGTCAGAGGAAATTAACTAATACATATGGAGATTGAATCCACAGTGTCTGTTTTCCTTAGGTCATGTATCAAGAGCCAGTGTTAACAAAAGGTGTTCACGGTAACAAAGATATCACTATGGATAAAAAAAAGTGGTAGCTCAGGACAGTGAGAGCCAAAAAACCCTCAGTTCACACTAAGTGCTCCCAAGTCTAACTATTTCTGAATTGAAAACCAGTATTTAAAATTTCTAGGCCGGGTGTGGTGGCTCACGTCTGTAATCCCTTTGGGAGGCCAAGGTGGGTGGATCACAAGGTAAGGCGTTCAAGACCAGCCTGGCCGAGATGGCAAAACCCCGTTTCTACCAAAAACTACAAAAATTAGCCAGGCGCGGTGAGAGGTGCCTGTAATCCCAGCTACTCGGGAGGCTGAGACAGGAGAATCACTTGAACCCGGGCGGCAGAAGTTGCAGTGAGCTGAGATCACATCACTGCACTCCAGCCTGGGTGACAGAGTGAGACTCCATCTCAAAAAAAAGGATAAATAAAGTAAAATAAAATTTCTAGTGCATGTTTATTTATATATGAAAAAGGTAGATTATTTACTAATACAGCAGCTGCTGGTAAACCTAAATTCACAGCTTAGCTGCCATGTGAGGACCTTGGTAAATTCATCTAACTTCTTCTCTTTTCTTTTTTGAGAGAGACTCTCGCTCTGTCATTGAGGCTGGAGTGCAGTGGCACAATCTTGGCTCATTGCAACCTCTGACTCCTGAGCTCAAGTGATCCTCCTGCCTCAGCCTCCTGAGTAGCTGGGACTACAGGCATGCACCACCACGCCTGGCTAATTTTTGTATTTCTTTTTAGAGACAGAGTTTCACCATGTTGGGCAGGCTGGTCCCAAACTCCTGACCTTAGATGATCCACCCGCCTCGCCTCCCAAAGTGCTGAGATTACAGGTGTGAGCCACTGCACCTGACCATCATCTGACTTCAAAATTTGATAATCTCTAAAATATGTAAAGTCACCCCTCAGAGACTGTTACATTAGAGAACAGAACATCTCCAAAGGCATGTAAGATTTTTGGAAAATGGTAAAAAATCCAAGATAATAGTTAATGGATTCCTAGAAAATTCATAACTCCCCATAAAGGAGCACCGGGTAATCAGTCTTATAAACTGTCAAAGACACAAAAGAGCCACAAACTCACCTTACAAACTGATCTCGTCCACCCACTGCAAACTGGTGGGTATTGGCAGGATTCACAAAGATCGTATACAGTCCCACTTTCTTCTCTTTCTCTTTTGTCACCACCAGTTTCCTTTAAGAGTAGAAAAGCACAGAAAATTATATACTCCAAAAGATCCAGATGGCCATGGTAAAGGAGAGCCAAGAGAGTAACATGGCTAATAAGTAACCAAAGAGATTCTCATTTGGAAAGAAAGTTTGTTTTGTACGTAACAACAGGAAAAAAGCACACACATGTATTAAATGGGACTTCGGGGATTGGGGAAAAAAAACCTGTAGTGAAGTCACTTTCTAGTGTTCCTTAAGAAGTATAAACTAAAGGTATATGAATGTACCGCTCCTCAGGAAGCCTCAGTTTAGCTGGAGTCCAACACAATAACAGCCAGTTATTAATCAGACAATACTACAGATACTTTCCTACCCTTTATTGATAAATACATCTTATCTTCCCAATCACCTGGGAACAAAGGGAGAAGTGGAAGAATCACAGAAACAGTAGGCTAAAAAAGACCTTAAGGTCAGAGACTCGCTCTCAGATTCCATTAAAATGTGACTTAAGGCCAGGTATGGTGGCTCACGCCTGTAATCCCAACACTTTGGGAGGCCGAGAAGGTGGGTCACATGAGGCCAGGAGTTTGAGACCAGCCTGGCCAACATGGCAAGACCCCACCTCTACTGAAAATACAAAAATTAGCCAGGCGTGGTGGCGCATGCCAGGAATCCCAGCTACTCAGGAGGCTGAGGGAGGAGAATCACTTGAGCCTGGGAGGTGGAGGTTGCAGTGAGCAGAGATCATGCCACTGTACTCCAGCGTGCGCAACGGAGCAAGACTGTCTCAAAAAAAAAAAAAAAAAAAAAAGTCACTTAAAACCCAACTTAAGCCAAGCACTGGCTCATGCCTATAATCCCAGCACTTTGGGAGGAACCCTCGAGGCTAGGAGCTCAAGACCACCCTGGGCAACATAGCAAGACCCCATCTCTATAAAAAAAATTATAAAAAGCCGGGTGTGGTGGCTCACCCCTGTAACCCCAGCACTTTGGGAAGCCGAGGCGGGTGGATCACAAGGTCAGGGGTTCAAGACCAGCCTGGACAACATGGTGAAACTCCGCCTCTACCAAAAATACAAAAATTAGCCGGGCATGGTGGCATGCACCTGTAATCCCAGCTACTCGGGAGGGTGAGGCAGAAGAACTGCTTTAATCCGGGAGGCAGAGGTTGCAGTGGACCAAGATCATGCCACTGCACTCCAGCCTCAGTGGCAGAGGGAGACACTCTCTCAAAAAAAAAAAAAAAAATTGTTATAAAAAATTAGCCAGTGGGGTGGCATGCACCTATAGTCCCAGCTACTCAGGAGGCTGAGGTGTGAGGATTCCTTGAGCCCAGAAGGTTGAGGCTGCAGTGAGCCGTGGTCTTCCCACTGTACTTCAGCTTAGGTGACACAGTGAGACCCTGTCTCAAAAAGCAAAAAAATAAAAAACCCAGCTTAAAACATGCACACTGAAAACATACATTTTTCACTGAAGAAATCCAGAAGAATCTGAATTTGTTCCAGGTTAAGGGTGGCATGATGAATATTCTTCTCAGATCTAAGCATTCGATTAGTCAAACATGACATAATGAAGATTGGTAAATTTACAGGAAAGGAAAGACTTCAAGAAACTATAGGAAGAGGCTTGGCTTTAGCTTTTGTTTTTAAGTCTAAGGTTTTAATTATTTCTGATGCTATGGAAACAAAAAGAAATATAACCATGACAACAAGTTTCTTTGTAAAGAAATGATTTTAGCATATTTTGCATAGCCAAAGTCACTTCAGCCTAGAACTGTTCTAGGTAAAGTGGAAAGATTTTACTTAATATCTCTGCACCTTTTCATTAAATGAATACAGAGGACCAGGTGCACTGGCTCACGCCTATAATCCCAGCACTTTGGAAGGCTGAGGTGGGCGGATCGTTTGAGCCCAGGAGTTCAAGACCAGCCTAGGCAACAAAGTGAGCTCCCATCTCTATTTATTTTAAACTTAAAAAAAAAAAAAAAAAAGAGAGAGAGGGCACTGAAAATGAATGTCATTAGGGGAAACCTCCATCCCCTAATGGTATTCCCCACACACCTCAAAACCACAAGGCAGGAAACATGTCAAAAGAATAACAGCTTCAGGGACAAAACTAGCTAAGAGACTGCTCTAATATGAGCTTCAGACAGGGAAAGAAAGTAGGAGCTGATGCTGCTCCTTCCCACAGGACCATCTCATTTTCTCAGCAATTTGAAATTTCAGAAGGACAAGGTCAAACAAACACAAAACTTATCATGTGGAAGCAAAATGAAGAAACTAAGGAATAGATTATGAAGTACTGGCTCCACAGTTTTGTAATCCTGACGAAGAGCTCAATCTTTCTATGCCTCAACTTAATCCCATAAAACAAACATTTCTCCCTCCTGATGGGTAAATGTAGAGTACCCTGAGCTCTGCAGGTGACATGCAGAGCTGCTATAAAAATGATTATCATGGCAATAGGAAGAAAAAATGTTCACATTAGAGGAAACATGAAACAAATTCACCAAATTTTGCCTTAAAATTAATGAATAAGTATTTCCCAGCAAAAAAGGAAAAATAATTACAGGTGAGACCAAAGGATTTCTTTGAAGAATACCTCAAACTGGCTTGCACTGGCTAAAGGAATATTACATCCACAATTTCAAATCAAATTCTTTTCCTAAGATGTTAGTCAATTGTATTAGCTTTCAGAGACTTGGCTATCATCATATATATACAAAAGAAAATCTCCCTTATGCCAACTTCACACAAAAATGCCTCTGACAAGATCATGCCACTGCACTCCAGCCTGAGTGACAGAGTGAGACTCCACCTAAAAAAAAAAAAAGCCTCTAACATAAGCAGATGTTCAGCTTTTTACCCCATTCCAGCCTATAACACTACTTTAACCCTTATAACAAAAACTTTAAAGACTCACTGTCTTTATTATTCAAATCTAGGTTTGGGTCTCCTTCTACTCTTCCTTTTCTCCTTGTTCCCCTCTTTAGATTCTATCCTATCATTGCTTATGTTCAGATTCATGGTTAACTTGCAGCCAGACTTTCTGCCTATATAATTTCATTACAAATTCAATAATCTGCCAAAGTCATTTGCTCTACTCATTACTTGAACCAGATTCAATTCCTGGTGGCAAAAGTGTATATGGAGAGAAAGTTTCCTTCTGAACCTGATCCACAGGATAAGATCTCATTCTGTTTCACAACTCTTTAACACAGCAGATTAAATAAACTTATTATCATTTTTTGCTTTTTTGCCCTTCCCTATGAAAAACTTGCTAATCTTCCATTACCATTACAGAATCGTGGAACTTTAGAACTAGAAATAACAAACATTGTGTAGTTCAAAAGATTAAATGATTTCCTCAAAGTTAGATAACTACAAAGCTAGTACTAGAAGGCAGAACACTTGTCATTTAGGGTTGTTTCCTTTCCAGTATAAATCTCCCAACCTTTGTCCTCCTGAAGGTTACATAAACAAGCAACATATTTTTTCCCCAAGCCTAAAACATTTCCATCTTTTCAGTAGTCGCAGAAATTCTTCTACTATCCCAACAGCTTTTTCTGGACTTATCTCTCCAAAAATAAAAGGCTACTAATAATCAGTCTTCACATTATATTCCCCAAATTAATTTATATTTTACTTATGTCCTATGTAAATCATTGCCATCCCTTACTCAATACTGGTACTGACCTATAAGATGTTACAATAATCTATATATTTTTTTTTTTTTTGAGACAGTCTCGCTCTGTCACCCAGGCTGGAGTGCAGTGGCATGATCTCAGCTCACTGCAACCTCCACCTCCTGGGCTCAAGGGATTCTCCTGTCTCAGCCTCCTGAGTAGCTGGGATTACAGGCATGTGCCACCACAAACGGCTAATTTTTGTATTTTCAGTAGAGACGAGGTTTTGCCATGTTGGCCAGGCTGGTCTCGAACTCCTGACCTCAAGTGATCCACCCAGCTGAGCCTCCCAAAGTGCTGGGGTTACACACATGAGCCACTGCACCCAACAAAGATTTGCTGTAATAATTTTTAAGACAGACAAGGCAATAAACAATAAACAATCTAGATATCTATCAATAAGTCATAACTAGTAGTGCCTGAGTTGAGATTTGACCTAGGTCTGCCTGGATCCAAACAAGATGCTGTGTTTTTTCTATGATATCACCCAGTTAAAAAGGAACAAAATTTACCTATAAGTCTCAGATTCACATACAAATGAACTGTGATAAAACAGAACTCAACTACAGCTACTAATATTTTTGTCCAAAATTTATCATATTTGTATGTTTCTATAAATAACTAAATTTAAAATTTATTAAAATTTATTAAAATTTAAAATTTAAAATTTATTTCAATTTAAATTTTATTTTAAATTTTATTTTATATTATTTATATTTAAATTTTATTATTTATAATATTTATATTTATAATATTATAAATTATTTATAATATTTAAATTATATTATATTTATATATAAAATATATAAATTATTTATAATATTTAAATTTTATTTTATTTTAAATTTTAAATTTTATTTTATTTAAATTTTAAAATTTACAGGACCTATCTCTAAATGAGTTTGTGGAATAATGTGCTTTCTGTGGGTAAAATGATTGATATCCGAGTGAATAAAGAGCAAAAGATCATCAAATTATTAAAGGCCACATATAATAAGTAAACTGTTTGAGAAATGAAGGTAGACTGAATAGAATTTCACTGCTGAGAAAGAGAGGAAGTAAGGAATTCCCCTTACACTACCTCTTAACCATAGGCACAAAGGTACTATTCTGATGAATCAGAGTTAGGCATTACCAAGACATAATGGAATATGTTCGAGGCTAAGAGATACAGTTCTATAATGATACTACTGCTACACTTACGAAGCTGGGCGGTCTTGTCTCAGGTCAATGGTGAAAACAACTGCATCTTCACCTGCAGATAAGAATGTACAGGGAGAGTCTGGTTCCAGAGCCAACTGAAGAAGAAAAAGGAAAAACATGAGGTTTCTAAATATTAGAATTAGAGGTCATCTAGTTCATTCCTGTAACTTTAGGAAGGGCTGCACTTAAAATGTACCAAAAAGAGAAATGTCTACCTTTTTGTCATAAAATCCCAGGAAAGGAGATAATTTAAGTCCACTTACTCTTATTCTATGTGAATTATTTATAGCTTTGTTTATTCTATACAAGTCAAAGGACAGGTGATTTGCTATTTCAACTAAGTCCCCAAGAGATATGAACAGAGATAGCAAAGAAAAATATCAGCCATTAGAGTTCATTTCCTTTTTCTCCAGTCAGGGTCTCATTTTGCCACCCAGGCTGAAGTGCAGTGGCATGATCATGGCTCGTTAAAGCCTCAACCTTGTGGGTTTAAGTGATCCTCCCACCTCAGCCCCCCAAGTAGCTGGGACTAGAAGCACAAGGCACTATACCTGGCTAATTTTTTCACTTTTTTTTTTTCCCACAGATGGGGTCTTGCTATATTGCTCAGGCTGGTCTCAAACTCCTGGCCTCAAGCAGTCCTCCCACCTCAGCCTCCCAAAGTATTGGGATTACAGGCATAAGCTACCATATTCAGCAACAGTTCATTCTCGAAAAAAATCAATTCCGTACCCTTAGGTGCAGAGAGAAATGGTGTCCAACTTCATTCCTTACATCTTAGTTCCTTATATCTAAAAATTAGTTATCTAGTGGGTTAAGAGTAGACTTAAGAATCAAAGAAATAGGTAATTTTCACATATCCTGGGCCGTCTTGGCTAGAAAAGGATACTCCAGGTCCACCTACATTTTTGCTTAGGGTTTCTAAGAGAGTACCAAACTCTTTTCATGGCACAAAAGAACACCACCATGCCTACCTTAAAACTGGCAGCTCTTAACTCCTCGCTAGCTGCCACCATGATTATTTGGCCTATATTCTCAGCTTTAAATAGGGCTTCCAGAAACAGTGCTATTTGTGAATTCAGAGTTTAAGCAGGTAAGCTGAAGCTCTCACACATGAGGAATCAACCACTAGCACCTTGAAACTGTCAAAATACCCTAAAAAATCAGAATAAATGTAAAAGGTTTAAAGGGCACAGGAGACCTCAAAGATCTCCAAACCAGCTATGGCTTAGCTTAGGGGCCAAGTACTGTAAGTGCATGATCCAGGGATCTTTCAAATACTTGCCTTCCTAGGAGTTTAGGGTGGCTGCTTTTGCTCCTTTAACTACAAATCTTAGGACTGAAAGAGGTGAGGCATGTGACCACAACAAACGTGACACTATGGGCAGAGATAAGGGAGAACCTTGGCTGAGAACCACAGAGGATTTGGATTGCACAAACTTGGGAGCAAGGTCTTACTTACCTTGTGGGACGCTCCTTTGTGCTGGGCCACACGTTTTGTATTCTTGCAACACTGTGTAGCAGACAGTTCTGCTACCCGAACCTGCCCATCACGGGCACACATGGCCAGAGTGGAATCACCACTGTTAGGAAGAAACTTGGCCTGGGGTGTTAAGAATGAAAACAAGGACACACAAAAGAAATGAGAGAGGTAAACTTGAGAATGAAAAATACGATGATGACCTCAACTTACCCCCTTTTCTTACATGACAGCTGGAAACTTAGCTTTCCTACTCTTGTACAGCTGGCTAAGCCCAATTTCTTCCAGGAGTTAAAGGAAAGGGAGAGAAAAAACGTCCTTTGATGTAAGAGAGCATTTCAGTTGGCTCTGGAAGACTGAACTGGCACATAAGAGCTCAGGTGAACTAGGACTGTACCTAGCAGGGGAGAAAAGGAATAGAGGAGGAAAATCTACCTTGATTCAGAAAGCAAATATAAATTTGCCACAAAGAAAAAGGAAAATAGGGGGAATGTCAGGGAAGAAAGGAGAACACCCTTAGGATAAATGGCTGGTACCAATATAGTAGATGGGGCCAAGGAGTAAAATCTTTACAGAATAATAACAGTATAAGCTAATATTTATCAAATGTTTATTAAGTACCAGCCACAGTTCTAACTGCTTAGCTTCTATTGTTATTCAATCCTCATAACTCTATGTGTTATTAGTCCCATTTTACAGATAAACTGAAGACAAAGGTAAAATAACTTGCCCAACATCACTGAGCTAGTAAGCAGAAGGGCTAGGATTTGAATTCAGGCAGTTTGGCTCAAGAGCCTGTGCTCATACTACACTGCCTCCTACCAGCACACATTTAATAAGCTGCATGCACCCTATCTATAAGGCTTCCAACAGTCCATAATGCTCAAGGAATCTAAGGTTGCCAAGAGTCTTTCAGTGTATTCAGGTTATTATGGGAGCCAAAGTAGGGTCATGTTGCGATACCTAATTCCTAGAATAACTCACTATCAGCTCCCACTCCATGCTGCAGTTCAGATTTCTCTAACTCATGCCTGATTCTCTCAGTTGCTATTATGCTCCCTTGCCTCACCTGGAACACATTACTTTTGTGGCCACTCTCAAAGTCCAGTACTGGCTGCCGCCGCACCCAATCCCACACCACCACCTTCAGGTCATCGCTGCCACTGGCCAGCCAGGTGCCGCGCTGGTTAAAGTGCAGGGTATTGACACAACCAGTATGGCCCTCAAGCCCATGCTGTAGGCGGAAACGCTGCACAAAGACTCTTGCCCCACAGGCCTCATAGACAAAGCGGGCACTTGAACCCAGCTCCCGCTCCCGAAGGGCAGGGAGGGCTTGCCAGCGAGGTCGGGGTAGAGCTGATGTTTCTGAGGACACCCAGTCCTCTAGGGCCCGCTCATCATCTGATGAGTCCTGGTCACGGTTAGCCCGCTTGCGCTGTACACGGCGCCGAGGCTGCTCTTCTTCCTCCTCTTCTTCCTCCTCTTCCTCTTCCTCTGAGCGGTCATGGACTCGATTTTCATCATTAATGGAGTAATGACCAGTGTCCTCCATGCTGTCAGAGTCCTTATCTTCACCTGAGCTCTCTGTGTCTGTGCCTCGACTTTCTGTGCTGGTGCGGTTGGGGCCACCATCATCCCCAGTCAAACTCAAACTCAGGTCTGAGGCCTCCACTTCAATGCCTGAGGATGTCTCCCTCCCCTCTTCAGCTCCAGACATCTCTTCTGGACTGCTAGACAGGCTTCCTGCATGTTAGTGAGGAATGGGTAGATGAGAGGGAAAAATAAGAAAACAGGATAGTGATCAGAAGGACTTCCCACCTTAGTCTAAGAAATCATCACATCAAAAGACCAAAAATGGAACTTTGGTCAAAGTGTTTTCATTACAAATGATTACAGAGAGTACCCTCTGAGGGGAAATCTTGTAAAGGACAAGAAACTGGAAAGATTAAGATGAAATCCAAACACATAAAGTACTTCAACAAAAGCAAAGAATCTAAGGACAATCTAAGATTACATTAAGTTCTCAAGAGGCAAAACATTGGCATATTGTATAAAAGTGTGCCTGATACATCTACCATTGGCTCTGTTATATTGGATGGCCACTTATTAAATTATAGCAAATAATTAAACAGAATATAAAAAGAAGAGCCAACTCCAGCCAAGAGATAGCATAGCCATCTTTTTAGTGAAAGATGGAAACTAGTTGATAAAAATCACTGACTTATGGATGTGGAGTTGCACCATTTTCTACTTTAAGCAAGTATTGGGCGGGGTGCAGTGGCTCACAGCTGCAATCCATCCTAGCACTCTGGGAGGCCAAGGTGCGTGGATCACAAGATCAGGAGGTCGAGACCATCCTGGCTAACAGGGTGAAACCCCGTCTCTACAAAAAATACAAAAAATTAGCCAGGTGCCTGTAGTCCCAGCTACTTGGGAGGCTGAGGCAGGAGAACGGCGTGAACCCGACAGGCGGAGCTTGTAGTGAGCCAAGGTCGCGCCACTGCACTCCAGCCTGGGTGACAAAGACTCTGTCTCAAAAAAAAAAAAAGAAAGTACCACTATACCTCCTGTCACCTAAATCCTAAGTTTCTTCCCCTAAGTTTCTAAAATTCACTAAGAAAGGAAGCTGAAGGGGTAAGTGGGAATTGTGATCATTTGAGTGGGTTCTTGCTCACCTTTTGCTAGTAAATATATTTTTGACTTACTTCCATTAGCTTGAATTTTTTAATATAATTTTTAGTCACATATTTTTAGTCTCTCTATTGAGACAAAATTTTATTAGGAAGCATATATGAAATTGAGAAAAAGCTGGGCAACTATAGTGGTGCCTAAAAAGAAAGTTCAGTATATTCTAGGTCTGCTATGCTGGTAGTTAAATAACAAGGTCACTTTCATCGATCTTATCTCCTATAACTACATATTGCATTCTCTTATCTCACACCAGCCAAGTCAATTCCAATGAGCACTTGAGGAATGTTCTAGAGCCAATACAACCACAACTTCCAACCTAAGTCAAGGTGTGAAGAAAAAAAGAGGAGAATAAAGATTTTAAATGCTGCTCATGGGCCTCCTTTCCTCAGATGGCTATAAATTTTATCCTGCCAGAAGTAAAAGCTGTCAGGAAAGGCAGACCATCCAGTATGAGCTATTCAACTCCAATAACACACTGATGTTTAACGTTAACTCCAGTATGAGAGAGCTATTCAACTCTAATACCACACTGATGTTTAAGGATTCAAAGGTGGAGCACCTTACTGCCTAGTCATGTGGGTTAGAGCAGTAATTTGTGAAGATCTCTGAAGCAATGGAAATCCTTTTCAATGTACTCTTAGGCAAAACCCAATACTGAAAAAAGATCAACAATACAAGTGCTTTGATTCAAGCAGTAACAGAAGGCCAGGAGACATAAACAGTTCTTGCAGGTTGGGTGCAGCGGCTCACGCCTGTAATCCCAATGCTTTGGGAGGCCAAGGTGGGTGGATCACCTGAGGTCAGGAGTTTGAGATCAGCCTGGTTAACATGGTGAAACCCCCATTTCTACTAAAAATACAAAAAATTAGCCGGGCGCGGTGGCATGCGCCTGTAATCCCAGCTACTTGGGAGGCTGAGGCAGGAGAATCGCTTGAACCTGGGAGGCGGAGGTTGCAGTAAACTGAGATTGCACCATTGCACTCCAGCTTGGGTAACAAGAGCAAAACTCTGACTCAAAAAAAAAAAAAAAAAAAAAGCCTCAACTAAGAGCACAGTATAAAACAACTGGGCTAGGGGCTGGAAGAAAAAGTTACAAAGTACAGAAATTTAAACCCAAGAACCCCATGTGCTGAGCCTGTTATATATGCTACAAAAGTTTAGCAGTTACAATTTCTTGAAATGCTACTGGGCTTGAGCTTGGGAGTGGTGAGCAGGAACTGAAACACACCTAACAGGTCTGTAGAAAAGAAAAAATAAAGAAAAGAAAAAATAAAACACCAAAACATCTAGTGTTTATTGCTAAAATTATAAGTAACAAATACAGACAACTTTGGAGGCCTTAGGTATCACGAGCTCATCAAAAAGGCCCCAACAGTAAATCACCAAGATCTAGAGTAGGGGTTTGCAAATTTTTTCTGTAAAGGGCCAGACAGTAAAAACTTCAGGCTTTGCAGACCATATGGAGCTCCACCACAACTACTCAACTCCAGTATGTAGAACAAAAGCAACGCATAGACACTACATAAATGAACAGGCATGACTGTATTCCATTAAAACTTTACAAAAACAAGTGGCAGGCTGGATTTGGCCTGCAATTTATAGTTTGCCAATCCCTGACCTAGCTAATGGTCAAGCTCCAAATCAACAGTATACTTTAACTCCTCTAGAACCCTGTGCCTTTCAACTAAACCCAGTGAAAAATATGAAGCACTTTCCTTTACAAAAGATGAATGAATGGCAGTGATAAGAACATATGGAGCAATGAAAAAACATGTTGAAAATCTCACCTATCCTTCCTCCAATCACATCAACTAGAATTTAGCCTGTTATCCTGACCTTCAAGGTGCTAAGGAATGCTGGACTCTGTACTGCCCAACTATATCCATTTAAAGGCAGCTTCTCCAGTTTAAAAGTTGGCTCAGAGGTGAAGCACTGGTTAAATAACCCAGGTGGTAGTTACACTGTATTAGAATTTTTATATTCTGCCTTCAAATCTGCCCTAAAGCCAGTGATCTGACACTTGGCAGCACTGGTCCTGAAAAGGAGGAGGGAAAGGAAGGAAGGAAGGGGAAGAAAGGGAAGGAAATAAGGAGCGGAAAGATGTCCCACTCCTAGTTGGGTTCTAACTTCATCCCTTATGAAATCACCTTTTTTAAAAAAAAGATGGGGTCTCGCTATGTTGCCCAGGTTGGTCTCAAACTCCTGGGCTCAAGCGATCTGCCTGCCTCAGCCTCCCAAAGTGCTGACATTATAGGCATGAGCCACGATGCCCAGCCATGTAATTTCTCTATCAAACTACTACTTACTGTGGAAAAGGGCCTCTCAATATAACTGGGGAAGCTCATCTTCCCTAAAATTCCCTTGTTCCTACCAGTCATGGGATTTTATTTTTTTCCTTTATTAACAGCATTTCCTAGGTTCTCCCCATCCTTATAGCTTTATACAACTCCAAACCACTTGACCTCTTAGAAGTAGAGCTCTATTATTGATCTTCTGAAAATGATCAGACAAAATGAGAAGAAGCAAAAGCACAATATAGTCCAAGGTGTTTCCTGTGTAGTTTCCTATACTCAGAACAATACAGCAAAGTTTCCCTCCCTCCACTAAAATCCAGGCCTCCACTCTATCTTGCAGGGAGGAGGAGAACCTCAGTTGATAGTAAAAATAGCTTCACCTTCATTTTGGCCCCTTACCATTAGCTAAGTCTGTTCTGCCATCTGTGCTGCTCCCTTTGCTGGACATCTTGAATGATGTTTGCTGTAGCCAGCCTGGGTTTGGGAGAGGAAGAAACCAAAACAATTAAGAAACCACTTGGGAAAGAAGACAATAGGGACAAGATTTAACAATGTACAGGTTTTATCATTTTTATAAAAATGATTTGTGTATGCATGCTTAACACAGCTTCTCAGCTTGTGAAAAGCACACCAGAAATTTTTTCTTCCCTATGTTTAAATTCCATATAATGACATATTTTGGGGGAGGTCAAGTGCCATCTCTTTACTTCACTCACTCAGTAACTGGCAGTGATTTTTCAGATGAGAAAGTGGGAACTAAAAACCTGGAACAGCAGGCGCATATCAAATGACAGGTACTGTAAGCCAAGAGTCTCAATACATAAAGCTAACTTCAGCACTGCCCCCTAGGCAAGAATCTTCCCACGTAAATAAGTGACATATGTATCCTCAAACTTCGTACAACACTTGTTTTCACAACATGAAGAGGTGAGTCAGATTCTGAATATCATTTTACACACAAATCAACAGATAGAAGAAATCAAGCTCGTGGGGGAAGAGATTGAACTTTCTCTCTCTATTCACTCAGATGCCTAACTTCAAACCTATTATTTCTTTTTTTTTTTTTTTTGAGACAAAGTCTCACTCTGTCACCCAGGCTGGAGTGCAGTGGTACAATCTTGGCTCACTGCAAGCTCCGCCTCCCGGGTTCACACCATTCTCCTGCCTCAGCCTCCCAAGTAGCTGGGACTACAGGCACCCGTCACCACGCCCGGCGAATTTTTTGTATTTTTAGTAGAGATGGGGTTTCACTGTGTTAGGCAGGATGGTCTCGATCTCCTGACCTTGTGATCCGCCCGCCTCGGCCTCCCAAAGTTCTGGGATTACAGGTGTGAGCCACCACGCCCGGCCCAACTAACTTCAAACTTATTAAAGGCACAGATACTAAGGATTATAGAGCTGAAACTAGAAATCAGGAGCACCCTATCCCTAGGAAAGAACCTTAAGTTGTTTCGTTTCTCTTAGACTAACAGTCAGAGTCTCTAAGCACAAAGACAAAGGTGGGGAAGAAAAGGGCAACATTTCCATTAAACCATCTCATCCCATTTCATATAATAATGGCAAACATTGTTTCACCTAACAGCACCAGCTTTCATTAGACTCGTCTTTCTTAAGGAATCAGGGTATCTAACTCATTTCCTTTTATGCCACTATAAAACATATTTTTTTTCAGAGCCTCACTGCCACCTCCAGTAAATTCCAAAGAGCAAAGAATAATATTATTCAGATCAGAATTTTGTTAAGCCCTTTCAGTGACTTGGACAAAAGGCACTGGTAAAAGACAAAGTATAATTATGACCCCAGTCCTTGTACCCAGGCACCCTGGCCTCTAATCTTTCAACAGCCCTTTCATTCCCGTGACAATGATTCCAGAATCAGCCTCATCCTTATCCTTTTCCCTGCTACCCTCTACAGAAATCTAAGCTGCTTCATTAAAAGTATCCTCTGTCAAGAGACAGCGGCCCAAAGATTGTTCATAATAGGTCAAGGTGGGAACAGAAATACTGCAAGAGTGGGGCTGAAGCTGACTGAATTTCAGGAAAGGACACCTGGAAGGGTGACGATGAAAGACAACGCCAACAAAAAACAGATATGTGAAGCAACATAAAGAAAAATAGTGAGAAGCTGTTTGCAATGCATTTTGTTTTTGAGGTAGACAGTTTTGTATAGCATTCCTCACACAGCATTTGTTTTTCCCTCTCAATAGTCCTGTTTATATTCTTTAGCATAGGAGCCTATCTTCTCCATCTAGAATTTAAAAGTATATTAATTCCTATCAAGTGGGGAAAATGCACTACTTTGTTAAGATTAATCCCAGCACTTTGGGAGGCTGAGGAGGGCGGATCACCTGAGGTCAGGAGCTCTAGACGAGCCTGACCAACATGGAGAAACTCCGTCTCTACCAAAAATACAAAATTAGCCAGGCGTGGTGGCACATGCCTGTAATCCCAGCTACTAGGGAGGGTGAGGCAGGAGAATCACTTGAACCTGGGAGGCGGAGGTTGCAGTGAGCCGAGATTGCGCCATTGCACTCCAGCCTGGGCAACAAGAGTAAAACTCCATCTCAAAGAAAACAAAAATAAACAAACAAAAAAACACATTAAAAACAAAGGTAATACGCAGACCAGTGTAACACGAAGAACAGATCTGCTGTTTTCCCACCTCCATAATCAAAACTCTTTACCATACGTTTCACCCCACCATTATCCACTCCCAGAGAATTAAAAAGCAGCTCCAGAGAACCTCTCTTAAAACCAAGTATCAACTCCCACAGGAGTCCAGACTGCCTGAACTTTTGACTCATAATTGCTCTAGAAAATACATGTGCACAGATGACAAAGGTAAGTAGAATTAAATGTCAAAATTTCTGCAGAAGGATACTCTAGAGCAGTGGTCTCCAAACTCTGATTATGAACCTCTATCAGTGAAACCTTTGAGCACGAACCTGATGTTCAAAGGTGTGGCATGCACCTGTAATCATAGCTACTCAGAAGGCTGAGAAAGGACTGTTTGAGCTCAGGAATTCAAGACCAGCCTGGGCAGAACTGTGAGACCCCTGTCTCAATCAATTAATCAAGGAGGCAGAGATGCTGTGCCCTAGGTGTCAAGTACAGGAGCCACTGAAAAATCTTTTCTAGTCAGGCACGGCAGCTCATGTCTGTAATCCCAGCACATTGGGAGGTCAAGGCAGGAGTTGGAGACCAGCCTGGGCAACATAAGAAGACCCCCATCACTACAAAAAAGAAAAAAATCAGTCAGGCATATGCCTGTAGTCTCAGCTACTCGGGGCGGGGCTGAGTTGGAAGGATCACATGAGCCACAGAAGTTGAGGCTGCAGTGAGCTGTGATTACACCACGTCTCTCCAGCCTGGACAACAGAGCAAGACGCAGTCTTCAAAACATTAAACAATAAAAAATCTTTTCCATCACCAAAAAATACAGTTTTAACTTTATAAACTGAGGTCTGCAGAGAACATATTTGACCCAAATCCAAACTATCTTCTTCACTTTTCACTATATTTCCAACAAATCCACTATTTTTACTTTGATCAACTTTCACGTAAAATTTAGTCCAAAGCTAATCTCACTGAGGTTGGAAAAGCTGATAAGCTCACTGTCCCAGGTAGTTGGAAGAGTTTAATTAGATTAGCTCCACTGTTCATATTCTAAAAATAACCATAACCCCTGCCAAACTGAAGGTTAAAGAGTAACCCATTGGAGGGTGAGGAAAAAAGGCCCAAGTGCCATTTTAATTTCACTAAGAAATTCCAGTGACCTAGATTTTTCTTGTCTTAGTAAGAATAAAGCCTTAAATTTTTAACCAATTACATGACAAAATATTAACTAAAAACCAGGCAGAAAGACTTTAATACGCTGGATAACAGTACTTTGTAAAAGAGATATGAAGTGTCTCTTGTTTAAAACTACTGGGGCTGCTCTTTCCCCCTAATGATGAAAGATCTGTACAAGAAAGAGACTACGTATCCCTTGTCTGGAGTATCCTCTTATCCAAAATGCTTGGGGCCAGAAGTGTTTCAAATTTTTGAATATCTGCAATATACCAGTTGAGCATCCCAAATCAGAAAATTCAAAACCCAAAATGCTTCAACGAGTATTTCCTTTGAGCATCAAGTTGGCAATCAAAAAGTGTGGCACATATACACCATGTAATACTATGCAGCCATAAAAAAAGATGAGTTCGTGTCCTTTGTAGGGACATGGATGCAGCTGGAAACCATCATTCTCAGCAAACTATCGCAAGAACAGAAAACCAAACACCGCATGTTCTCACTCATAGGTGGGAATTGAACAGTGAGATCACTTGGACACAGGAAGGGGAACATCACACACTGAGGCCTATTGTGGGGAGGGGGGTGTGGGGAGGGATAGCATTAGGAGATACACCTAATGTAAATGATGACTTAATGGGTGCAGCACACCAACATGGCACATGTATACATATGTAACAAACCTGCACGTTGTGTACATGTACCCTAGAATTTAAAGTATTAAAAAAAAAAAAAAAGTTTCAGATTTCAAAGCATTTGAGATTTCAGATTTTTTAATCTGGGATGCTCAACTTGTACCAGAATAACTGAACATTCAACTGCCAAAAGAAAAAGAAAACCTCAATCCATACACTGTTCAATATACAAAAGCTAACTCAAAATGAATCACAGATCTAAATATAACTTAAAACAATACAACTTCCAAAAGAAAACAAAGAAAATAATCTCTGTGACCTTGGGTTAGGCAACAATTTCTTAGGATAGGACACAAAAAGCATATACAAAAAAAATTAATCATTTGGATTTATCAAAATTAAAATCTCACTGGGCGCAATGGCTCAGGCCTGTAATCCCAGCACTTTGGGAGGCCAAGGCAGGCAGATCACCTGAGGTCAGGAGTTCGAGGCTAGCCTGACCAACATGATAAAACCCCATTTCTATTAAAATACAAAATTAGCTGGGGTGGTGGCACATGCCTGTAGTCCCAGCTACTCAGGAGGCTGAGGCAGGCGAATCGCTTGAACCTGGGAGGCAGAGGTTGCAAGTGAGCCGAGATCGCACCATTGCACTCCAGCCTAGGCAACAGAGAGAGACTCCATCTCAAAAACAAACAAAGAAAAGAACTGTAAATAATAATCCCTCGAAAAGATCCTCAACATTATTAATAATTAAGAAAATATAAATTAAAACCACAAAGAGAATCCACTAAACACCTATTAGAATGGTCAAAAATTGTTTAAATAACAAAAATTTACTTTATTAAGTACTAACAAGAAGTAGCACAACTCTTATACACTGTTACTAGACATGCAAAAGAGTACAGTCATTTTGAAAAAAGCAATTTGGCAGTTTCTTATGAAGTTAAATATACACTTATCATACAACTCAGGAATCCCACTTCAGCTTCAGAAATTTATATAAGAAAAAAGAGGTTCAGATCTGTTAAACCAGCAATTTGGGAGGCTGAGGCAGGAGGATAGCTTGAGTCCAGGAATTAAAGACCAGCCTGGGTAACATAGCAATACCCCATCTTTAAAAATAAATAAATAGCCGGGCGCGGTGGCTCAAGCCTGTAATGCCAGCACTTTGGGAGGCCGAGATGGGCGGATCACGAGGTCAGGAGATCGAGACCATCCTGGCTAACACGGTGAAACCCCGTCTCTACTAAAAATACAAAAAACTAGCCGGGCGAGGTGGCGGCGCCTGTAGTCCCAGCTACTCCGGAGGCTGAGGCAGGAGAATGGCGCAAACCCGGGAGGCGGAGCTTGCAGTGAGCTGAGATCCGGCCACTGCACTCCAACCCGGGCGACAGAGCAAGACTCCGTCTCAAAAAAATAAATAAATAAATAAAATAAATAAGAATGAAAATGTATGCCACAAAATTAAAAATATCCTCTAGGTGAATGTTCTAATAGTTTTACTTAAATTCATCAAAAAACTGGAAACAAATGTTCTTCAGCTGGGTCATGGATGAACAAATTGTGGTAGGTCCACACAATGGGATACTACTGAGCAATAAAAAGGAATGAACTACTTACTGACACAAGCAACAACATGGATAGATCTCAAGTATGTTATGGTAAGTACAATAATTCAGACTCAAACAGCTATACAATATATGATTCCACTTATAGTACTTTCTGGAAAAGATAAACCTATAGGAATAGAGAGATCAGGGACTACTAGGGCTTGTGGGTAGGGAAATGAAACTGACTGCAAAAGAGCATGAGAAAATTTTTTGGAATGATGGAAATGTTCTATGCCCCAATCATGTTGGTATTACATAACTATGCCTTTGTCAGAATTAAAAGAATAGGCCAACTTAAAAAAGGATAAATTTTACTGTATATAAATTATACTTGAATAAACGTGGCCTAAAAAGAGAGAACGCAGGTCGGCGCGGTGGCTCACGCCTGTAATCTCAGAACTTTGGGAGGCCAAGGGGGGCGGATCACCTGAGGTCAGGAGTTCAAGACCAGCCTGACCAACATGGAGAAACCCCATCTCTACCAAAAGTACAAAAAAATTAGCCGGGCATGGTAGCGCATGCCTGTAATCCCAGCTACTCGGGAGGCTGAGGCAGGAGAACTGCTTGAACCCGGAAGGTGGAGGTTGCGGTGAGCCGAGATCGCGCCATTGCACTCCAGCCTGGGAAACAAGAGAGAAACTCTGTCTCAAAAAAAAGAGAGAGGATGAGAGAAGAGTGATGGGGGAAAAATAATGCAAACTGTTAAATGACATAATACCATCAAAAACACTAAATTCTCAAGGCTGTGATTAATAGAAGTTGACTAAAATGGTCAATATGTCACAGCAAATGACAGCATAATGTCCAGACTTCTCACCTGAAAACGAAAGTGCTGAAACAATTTTTGCTGCAACCAAGACTGCCTATGTGATTTCTCAGCGACCACATTAATGGCAAGATGAATTCTAAATACATAAAAAGTCTACAACCCTATTGTCTTGGTGATAACTAAGAAGAGCAGAAATTTAAGTAGCTCAAAGTTATTCTTGTGGTTGTACTATTAATTTGTATGTTTATGCTCTTTATTTTTTTTAATTTCTCTGAAGTTCACTTTAAATCCTTTGGTGTCTAGGGTCTATGAATACTGGTCTGACAACTACCTTACCTTGAGCCCGATCGAAACATCAACATCTAAATATTATTATTGTCCTTTATCCCTTTACTAAGACCTGACCTCAGTCTGTCAAATCTCATGGTTTATATAATCCCAGCATTCTCTCAAACCAGTGCCTGTCTCATTCTGCTACTCAAGTACCCAACTCTCCTACATAAACATCCATATTTAAATGAGACAAGATTTTAGAATTTCCTCTGAAACTAGAAGATGATGAGAAAATACTTCAATTATTATTAAGACAGAGAGCCACAAAGTCCCAAGTTTCTCTCAGGAGGACAGATGTCCCTTACCACTCATAAATGAACAGCTGTTCAGGGTTGATCTCCATCCAAAGTACAAATTTGCTTTTCTAGGTCCCACAGTCCATCTGGTATCAACTAGTTCTACTTTCTCCACCTCCAATTTTTGTTTCCAAGATGAAATGGCTCATTTTAACTTCATTTTACTTTCCTTAATATTTCTCCTTCACAAGAAACACTTACTTCTCCAAGCCTACTTTCCTGACTTAGAATAGTGGTTTTGCAGATTTTTTTTTTTTTTTTTTTTTTTTAAGACAGGGTCTCGCCGTTGTCCAGGCTGGAATGCAGTAATGGGATCTCAGCTCACTGAAGCCTCGACCTCCCAGGCTCAAGTGATGCTCCCACCTCAGCCCCTTCAGTAGCTGGGACTACAGGTGCACACCGCCATGCTCAGCTAAATTTTTTGTATTTTTTTGTAGAGATGGCGGTGGGGGACATGTTGCCCAGGCTGGTCTCAAATTCCTGGACTCAAGTGATCCACCTTCCTTGGCCTCCCAAAAAGCTGAGATTACAGGTGTGAGCCACCGCACCTGGCCGGGTGGTGTTTATCAATCAGAGAACCTCAGGCACTGAAACTCAAAGGATGACCCCAAAGAGGCTGAAACTCATTACATAAAGCGTGTTTATTGTAGGTAGGACTTTAGTTCTGGGCTATTTTCTAATAAGTACTTGGAGGGGTCGAACATACGACACTGTCTCCTCTGGTAGGCTGGACAGATGAGCAGAAAGAAACTGAATGTTTCTGGAATGGGAAAATTAATCTCTATTCCTACTGTGCTGAAGATTTGACAGTACAAACAACCCAACTGCAGAGAGGCTCTAGCACGTACACTCTAGCTGGGAGTCTAGGCTACTCATTTTTATACAAACTATAAGCCTCTGGCACCACCCAGTGGCCTATCTGTAAGCAAACATGCTGTTACACAACAGCATTGGTACCAGGCAATACAGAAGCTACAAATATAAACAAGGCAGTCACAATCCCTTTTGTAGCCAATTAATCAATTAGGAAAAATGAGTATATAACCATGATACAAGAGATACAAGTATCAATATCTTTTTTTAAAAAGATAAATAGAATGCTGTTGTGGTTGAACAGAGGAAAAGATTATATTTAGTTTCAGGGAAAAGGAAACGCTTCTATGGAAAATAAGGTTTTAAGATGGGCCTTAAAAGACAGGCAGGATTTCAATGGGTAGAGTTGAGAAAGACATTCCACAGGACCAGAGCGAGAAAAGACATGGAGGTTAAAAACCTGACATGGTCAAGAAACATACACAGGTAGTCTAGTTTGGCTAGCCAGTAAGGTATAGTTGATAAGAGGTATAATGAAAGCTTTGTTCTTGCGGGGGGCAGTGTCAGGCATCAGGGAAATTATTTTGTCAAAGATAATAAGATGGACTAAAACAAAAGAAAAGGAAAGAGAAACAAGTTTAAAAGCTATTATAGTTGCCAAGATAAGAAGTAATGAGGGGCTGTCTTGAGTGGATGGCAAAGGGAATTAAAAAGGGATCAACATGAGAATGGTCGTAAAGGGAGGTAATGTTTAGCTCAATAAGCAGTTACAAAGCTGAGTCAAAAAAGACAAGTTCTTAGTCTGGTGCCCAGAGGAAATCAAGTGACACAAATGAGATGCTGGTAGGTGGGATAAGAGATTATTCTGAATATATTTAAAATCCAAGCTGACATGTTAGGTAGGAAAGTAGTGACAAACAAATTTAAGTTTGAAACTTAAATAAAGTAGGGCCAGAGATATAGACTTGTGAGTTATCTGTACAGAGAAACTTCAAAATCAAACACCTTGTAAATCATACCTCAAACAATTAGGCACCTAAGAAGGCTCTGGGAGAGGAAGTTCAAGGGAAGAATCTTCAGGAATACCTACTCTTAGAGAAAAGAAAGGAGAGCAGAGAGAAAAATTGAGAAGAACGAATGATAAAAATTAAATCTCTGGAAGTCAAGAATAAAAAGGTTTCAAGGTGGCCGGGCGCTGTGGCTCATGCCTGTAATCCCAGCACTTTGGGAGGCCAAGGCTGGAGGATCGCTTGAGCCCAGGAGTTTGAGACCAACCTGGGCAACATTGGGAGACTCTGTCTCTACAAAAAATTCAAAAATTAGGCCGGGCACAGTGGCTGACGCCTAAGTGATGCTGGTAATCCCAGCACTTTGGGAGGCTGAGGCGGGCGGATCACCTGAGGTCAGGAGTTTGAGACAAGTCTGGCCAAAATGGTAAAACCCTGTCTCTACTAAAAATACAAAAATTAGCCACACGTGGTGGCACACGCCTGTGATCCCACCTACTCGGGAGACTGAGGCAGGAGAATCACTTGAACCTGGGAGGCAAAGGTTGCAGTGAGCCGAGATCGCACCATTGCACTCCAGCCTGGGCGACACGGCGAGATTCTGTCTCAAAAATAAATAAATAAAATAAAATAAAAAAATAAAAAGCAGGGTGTGGTGGTATACACCTGTAGTCCCAGCTACTTGGGAGGCTGAAGTGGGAGGATCACTTGAGCCCCAGAGGTCAAGATGGCAGTGAGCCGTGATGGGGTCACTGTACTCCAGCCTGGGTGACAGAGCAAGACCCTGTCTCAGAAAAACGAAACCAAGAAGGTAAGGAGGACAGTCCATGCTTTCAAAAAATACAGAAAACAGTATACTGTTAAAAGGCTGTAAGAGTCAGAACAGCTTTTCCCCTGGAATTATCTCAGAGATTGAATGGAATGCTGATTTTCTCTCTAGTAAAGAATCATAAAACACTAGGATTCGGCTGTCTCTTAGGTCTATAAAAATTATTTCCTGGGCTGGGTGCAGTGGCTCATGCCTGTAATCTCAACACTTTGGGAGGCCAAGGCGGGTGGATCATGAGGTCAGGAGTTTGAGACCAGCCTGGCCAACATGGTGAAATCCCGTCTCTACTAAAAATACAAAAATCAGCTGGGTGTGGTGGAGCATGCCTGTAATCCCAGCTACTGGGGAGACTGAGGCAGGAGAATCACATAAACTGGAAGGCGGAGGTTGCAGGGAGCCAAGATTGTGCCACTGCACTCCAGCCTGGGCCAAAGAACGAAACTCTGTCTCCAAAAAAAAAAAAAAAAAAAAATTGTTTCCTTAAAAAACTCATTAGCTTACCAATATAGCATAACTATGTCTAAACAATGAAAAATGTCTTTATTCCTACTGTCATTTGAATACTTTATATACATATATTTTTAAGAAATATTTAATTCTACCTTTCAGTTCATTTGCTTCATCATTTGGCTTTGAAAAGCCCTGTTTTTTTTTTTTTTTTTTTTGGCCAGGCACTGTGGCTCATGCCTATAAACTCCACACTTTAGGAGGCCAGACCGGGCGGATCATGAGGTCAACAGATCAAGACCATCTTGGCCAACATGGTGAAACCCTGTCTCTACTAAAAATACAAAAATTAGCTGGGCATGGTGGGATGCACCTGTAGTCTTAGCTACTCGGAGGCTGAGGCAGGAGGATTGCTTGAACCCAAGAGGAGAAGGCTGCAGTGAGCCAAGATCACGCCATTGCACTACAGGCTGGTGACAAAGCAAGACGCTGTCTAAAAAAAAAAAAAAAAAAGTCCTGTTTTTAAAGACAGCATGTGTTATGAAAGAAAGAAAAGGGCTCTGGTGTCAAGCAGACCTGGGTTTGAATTCTACCTCTACCACCTGCTTTCAAGTTTTTTTTTGTAAAATGGGATAATATCACCACCCTGCAGGAATTTAGAGGATTAAAGACAAGGTATGCTAAGAGCCTGTTTGTACATAGTAGGCATTTATATTATTTTTCTAGTTTCCCATCTCTATACCAGACTACATTTCCTAGAAGCCTAGACTTCCTTACCACTCAGCAATGATTCTCCAAACATCATATACAATATAGGACACAGTTCCAAGTCTATGAAATCTGCCTACCCATTCTCTCTGGCGTTTTAAAGAATTCAGAGAGCTCCGTTAATATCTTCTTTCAAGTATTCATGTTCTACGAACTACAGTAAGGCAGTCTACCCAGGAACCCACAATATAAGCCTCCCTAAGTTTTTCTCCCTCTTTTAATTAAAAAAATTTTTTTTTACTATTATTATTGTAGAGACGGAGTCTCACTATCTTGTCGAGTAGTCTCAAACTCCCGAGCTCAAGTAATCCTCCTACCTTGGCCTCCCAAAGTGCTGGGATTATAGGCATGAACCACCAAACCTGGCCTCTTCTCCCTCTTGAAGGTTCTGAGGATACCCAAGATGGAGGACTGCAAAGCAATCACCATGGATAATGATAAGGATTCAAACTATGAATAAGGAACTTTGTTCCTTCTTTGAATTAATGCCTTCTCTCCCTACTGGTAACATCAAATGCCCAGTGTTTATAGTTTACTGGCTTTAATTCTTTTTTTTTTTTTGAGACAGGGTCTCACTCTGTCACCCAGGCTGGAGTACAGTGTTGTGATCCTGGCTCACTGCAACCTCTGCCTTCCGGGTTCAAGCAATTCTCCTGCCTCAGCCTCCCAAGTAGCTGGGACTACAGGCGCATGCCACTGCAGCTGACTAACTGTTGTATTTTTAGTAGAGATGGAGTTTTGCTATGTTGGCCAGGTTGGTCTCGAACTCCTGGCCTCAGGTGATCCGCCCGCCTCAGCCTCCCAAAATGCTGGGATTACAAGCATAAGCCACCATGAGTGGCCTCTGGTTTTAATTCTAATAAAAGTATTTCAGACTATGTCAAGAACGCACTCTAACCCTTAAGTGTTAATTTCCAGCAGCAGAACTAAGAAACTTTTTTTTTTTTTTTTTAAAGAGACAAGGTCTTGCTATGTTGCCCAGGCTGGCCTGAAACTCCTCGGCTCAAGCAGTCCTCCCAACTCAGCCTTCTGAGTAGTCAGGATTACAAGTACACGCCACTGCACCTGGCTAAGAGACCTTTCTATAAAAACATCCAAGCGCGTTTATCTCAATTTAACTAATTCTTAGGGAAATCTACTTTTCATTTTGTTTCCATCTCGATTTACGTTTACATCAGAAGTCTGTTGCCATTAACAGTTTTTGCCATTTATATTTCAAATTTTTCTTAAATTGCTGGAGAGGATTTAAGATGAAAAAATGATGCTCCAAAGGTACAACTTACAATAAAACAGTGAAGAGAGGCTTAAAACATCAAGAAGTGCCTTCCTACAGGTTAGGTTAGAAGAAAGGGTCTAATGTTGGATCCTAAGTAAGGTTACCAAAACATACCTGGTAATGTGCCAATGATTAAAGTACACCAGAGGAATACAGTCACTTGGCTACCACTAGAGGTAAACCCTATAGTAGCTTTCCAGATGGCTAAGAAAAAACCAGGAAGAAAAAAAAAAAAAGGCATGTGAGGCAAATATGTATGCTTAACTTCAGAACTTGGCCAGACTTCCTTAAACAGTATCTTCAGAGGATAAATAGCAAATATCTAATCTCAGATACAATGATGAGAATTTTTGCAATGACCCAATCCACTAGACATACTATTAATACATTTCATTAATAAGATGCCATCTTTGTCATATTAATTACTCCCCAGTGCCCTACTGGCAACCTCAAGGCAGCCTCCGTTCATTAATTTATCTGTATCATAACACATTTCTGAGGTTAGGTGGTACTTGAGAAATCTGGCTTCTGGCCCAGGAACTATGTCCTGTAGAGGTAGAGATTAAAAAAAAAAAAAAAAAAAAAAAAAAAAACCCTCAAAAAAAAAAAGAAAAAAAAAAAAAAAAAAAAAAAAAAAAAAACCTGCTACAAAGAAGTGACTAATTCATAAAATTCATCACTCACCAATTTTTGAAAAGCTTTCAAAGACTTTCTACTCACTCCAAGAGCAGAATGACTAAATCAATAAAGAGCAAGTAGCCTCCTTTTCTGACTGATTTTAACAGCAATGACTTTTCTTGGGTACATTCGTGAAAATAAAAGATGAAGTTTTAATACTACTACAAAGCTAAGCTAAAACTCAATGGCTTTTGGCTCTAAAATGAAAATATATAAAGTCACCACTCCATGCCTATTGCTAATTCAATTAATTCAGTTGCCTGCATTCCAAACAGATGAGGGTAAACAGCAGATTATCTTAGCTCACTGATAATCTGCTTTAAAAAAAAAAAAAAAAAAAAAAGCTAACTCAGTCTCAGAGACTTAAAAACTAACTCTAACACCAATGTTATGCAATACAAAGTCTTGTGTGGATACCGTTATTTCTCTTTTATAATCTGGGTATTTCCTAGACATGTTTAGAATAAACTTTTCTACAGCAAAAATAATGGAGTAATGAATCTATCTACTGAAAGCATTTTAATAGTCACTTTATGATTTTAAAAGTCTATAACTCACCTGATAGAATACAAGACTTAGAGGATGAAACTCAAGATCCCAGTCTTTCACAACAGGGTGCGCTTCTATACAATGTCTCCTTACTAGAATCTGTTTGTTTTTAAAATGTCAGTATTGTTTTAAACTGGCAACAAAGAGGCTGCTTTCTTTCAGCTCTCTGTAGACAAGCTTCTGTCTTAGGTTGGTCCTACTCAACACTAAGGACCATGGCACCGGGACTGATTCTTTTTTTTTTTTGAGACCAGGTCTCGCTCTGTTGCCCATACTAAAGTGCAGTGGTGCAATCTCAGCTCACCGCAGCCTCTACTCCTGGACTCTATCTTCCCACCTCAGCCTCCCAAGGAGATAGGAGTGCAAGTACTTGCCCCATGCTTGGCTATCTTTTTAACTTTTTGTAGAAACAAGGTCTCAACATCACCTAGGCTGGACTTGAACAACTAGGCTTAAGTGATCCTCCCACCTTGGCCTCCCAAAAGTGCTGGGATCACAGCTATGAGCCAACTGCACTTGGCCTGGCAGATTTTTATACATTTAATTGACTGCACGTAGCAGGGCGCAGAGGCTCACGCCTGTAATCCTGTTCTGGGAGGCTGAGGCAGGAGGACTGCTTGAGCCCAGGAGTTCGAGATCAGCCTGGGCAATATGGTGAAACCTCATTTTTATAAAAAATACAACAATTAGCCAGGTATGGTGGCGTGCACCTGTAGTCCCAGCTACTCAAGAGGCTGAGATGGGAGGATCACCTAAACTCAGGAGGTCGAGGTTGGAGTGAGCCATGATGGTGCCACTGCACTCCACCCCAGGTGACAGAGTGAGAACCTGTTTCAAAAATAAATAAATAGGCCGGGCGTGGTGGCTCAAGCCTGTAATCCCAGCACTTTGGGAGGCCGAGACGGGCGGATCACGAGGTCAGGAGATCGAGACCATCCTGGCTAACAGGGTGAAACCCCGTCTCTACTAAAAAATACAAAAAGCTAGCTGGGCGAGGTGGTGGGCGCCTGTAGTCCCAGCTACTCGGGAGGCTGAGGCAGGAGAATGGCATGAACCCGGGAGGCGGAGCTTGCAGTGAGCTGAGATCTGGCCACTGCACTCCAGCCTGGGCGACAGAGCGAGACTCCGTCTCAAAAAAAAATAAAAAATAAAAAAAATAAATAAAAAATAAATAAATAGACTGCACTTTAAGAGGTTGGTGGTGAGAACTAAAAGGTCATAAGCATTCTTAGCCTTCCACTCCAACCATCCTAGGAAATACTACCTAATAAGATGTCATAATTCTTAAGTAAACACCTAAAACCCTGGAAATATAAAAATATCTTCAAGCTGGGTGCTGTGGCTATGCCTGTAATCCCAGCACTTTGGGAGGCCAAGATGGCAGCATCACTTGAGACGAGCTGGGCAAGTAAGACCTCATCTCTAAAAAAAAAAAAAAAAAAAAATTAGCTAGGTATGGTGATATGCCTATGGTCCCAGCTACTCAGTTGAGGTGGGAAGATCACTTGAGCCCAGGAGTTTGAGACCAGCCTGGGCAACAATGTGAGACCCTATCTCTACAAAAACCAAAAATAAAAAAAAACTTTAGAAGACAAAAAGTTTACAGTGTGGCCCACAGACTAGAAATACTGATTTACTATACACAGATGTTACCTGGGGATTCTTACCCAGCACATAAGGAAATAGAGTCCAAGTTATCCCTTTCAAAGTATTTTCTTTTCTCCTCCCACCCTTTCCGTCACCCGACATGGATCTTCAGAGTTCATAAAAACACAAATGATACAAATGCAATCTCAACCCATCTCACCACCACCCTGAAGAGTCCTTACCTTACAATGGAGAATTCAGACCCCAGATGATGGCAGTTAAAAGTTCATCAAATCTAAACTGATCACTGGTCTGAATGACACAGCCGCTTTCATTGCGATATTATCAGTACTTAATTTTCATGTGCCCTTGCCAAAAAGATGTGAAAGAAAAGCCAACAAAGGGTTAAAAACTCTTCATCTGTGCTGTCATATTATTAAGATGGTCCAGCTGTGGAGCTGAAAAAAGAACTCTTTGGCCGGGTACGGTGGCTAACATCTGTAAACCCAGCACTTTGGGAGGCCAAGGCGGGCGGATCATGAGGTCAGGAGATTGAGACCATCCTGGCCAACATGGTGGAACCCCTCCTCTACTAAAAATACAAAAATTAGCTGGTCAAGGTGGCGCATGCCTGTAATCCCAGCCACTCGGGAGGTTGAGGCAGGATAATCACCTGAACCAGGAAGTTGGAGGTTGCAGTGAGCTGAGATCGCGCCACAGCATCCCAGCCTGGCAACAGAGCGAGACTCCATCTCAAAAACAAACAAACAAACAAAAAACAAACCAAAAAAACCCTCTTCATTCCTAACTCCCTAGCCCTGATTCACTTTAAAAAGAAATGAAAACCTTCTCCTCACACAGTTCTTTGATAATTTGTTGATGAGGATCACTGTACAGCCCAACGACAAGGAAAAAAAAGTATTCCCTTCACGGCAAAAAAGGAAAGTATAAAGGGTAGTTGCAGGAGAGGTAAACAACATTGTAGCAGAAAGGGAAAGAATTGCAACACTGCCAACTCTGATCAGGTGTGCTAACAGAGAGACCAAGAAGAAGGAACCAATGAACAAAAAAATTTACTGATGTTTAAGAATACATTTTGAAATATACATACACCAATATCTAATATTCTGTCCTCTGGTTATGAACCCCCACCAGGGGATTCATGTTCAGAAGACAATTCTAGGTGGGCACTTACAAAGGACACGTCTAAGTTGATCAATTAAAAATCTGTTGGGAAAATTAACCAGTAAAATATGTTTTAAGGCGAAATGTAAAAGAAGCATAAATTGATGTATAACTTATTCAAAGCTATATCAATGATATGCAGAAAAAAAACAAAACATTTTTTGAGTGTGTACCACGTGCTCTTAGATTACTAAGAGCTTTAAATAGATTCCCTATAATACTAACAATGACCCTGGGAGGTAAGCGGTATTATCACACTTTTAGAGTTGTGGAAATTAAGAGTCAGAGAAGTTTAAGTAACTTGCTCAAGGTCACATGGCTAAGAAATATTAGTCTAGTATTTAAACCTTAAAATTAAATTAAAAGTCTGTCCAATCTCTAAAGACTGTCCTTTTCTCTTTATATCTTACTGATACACATACACACCATCACTAATCATTTTATTCCAGTACATAATTAGCGTTTTCTAATTCAGTCATCAAATGGAATAAAACTCACCAGCGTCACTCAATCTTTTCCCACTACAAATCATAAAGACATTAGGAATCAGCCAGGCCTGCCTTCCAGTCACTTAGCTTTTCTGTCACATGCCATGAGCCTCTAGTCTCTGCTACCAGAAACCTGAAAGCTTCAGGAAAACTGCATTTATAAGTATGTTCTGAGTCCCTTTTTGGCACCAACCCATGCTGCTGAATGCCCAGGATGTTTCTTCTGCTAACCAAGAATTCTTCAGACCAGCTACAAAAGAAAGAGCAGCCACTATTTATTTATTTATTTTTTTACAAAAAATTTCCCACTATATCCTAAAAAGTCGGAATTCTGAAATAGACTGGACTCAGACACCAACTAAAAGCAGCATCACTCATCACTCCCCAGCTTTTAGTTACAAGCAGCTAAATATTCTCCTCTAAATACCAAGGGATGACAACCCAAAGCTGTGAGAGGGGAAGAGATCTGATTTGACAACAGGCTGAACAGAACGCAGGCTAACTAAATTCCAGTTTTTAACAACGTAAGAAATATGATCGAAACATAGACAAAATACAATGAAAATGAATAAAGAAGAAAAGAAGACATGGGGTAGGGGGCACGCACTCACTCCTAGGCATAAGTCATTTGAAGACATACAGCAATAGTTTAGGACGGAAAGACAAGAAGCCCACAGACAATTAAACTTGTAAAAGTAATTCAAACAGAGCTGGAACAAAGCCAAGAACAACACCCAAACTCTTTGGGAAACTGGTAGGAATTTTATGACTGTAGTGGTCAGCAGCTGAGCATCAGGGTAGTCTGTCTTGAACTCAAGAATTTTAATGCCTCCAACTCCCACTCACCTTTCCTCCTTTTATCACTGAAGTAAGGCCAGGTTGAGCTCCTGAGAAAATAGGTCTGTCGATTCACTGAAGGACTGAGAAAAGTTAAAATTTACATGGCAAAGGTGTGTCTTCTACTGAACATAATAAAAATATTTATGAATACACTTCAGTATGTTTAGGCCTTCTCAAAACTATTTAAAAGCAGAATAATTTATCTAATTCTAATTACTCAATAACCTACACGCATATGGAAATAAAATGAACCAACATGAAGATTAGAAGCCAGGCAAGTAATCTCCCAGCTCCACTAAAACGTAAAGTCATTTAAAAGGATAACCTGAATCTTTTCAACGCTAAACCATAACCAAACAACCTCTCAACAAGAAGCCACAGAGCAGAGGGGGAAATCCCGGAGAGAATGTGATAGCGCTAGTGCCGGTTTGTTTACAGAGACTCCAGTAACAATCATGAGTCAGAAATTCAAGCCACCAGATGCTTTCCAACTAACAGGGACCAAATGGGACCGTTCTAAGATATCCTAAAAGATCTGGGAGTTAGAGGAGGTAAACTAAGAGAATTATAACACAAAGGGTACAAGACCACAAGGCAACAACCGACTCCGGGATTCTTGGACCTCCGCCTTCCGTACAAAGTGCTGGGCCTGGGAACTTGGGATGGGGGAGGGGGACCCATTGCGCGGTGGCCCTGAGGTGAGGGGGAGACGCAGGGCGAGCCATGTCCCTCAATCTAAGGGGAGAAATAGGAGCGCACAAATGGGTCACCCAACGAAGCAAGGCGTCCCTGTGAACTGTGGGGCTGGCTCTTGGGGGCAACCCCAGGGCTGACCTGAGGAAAGGACAACCGGTATTCCCGGCGATGACTTCGGGTCGGCGGAAGGAAAAGACCTGAGCGCTAAGAGCTTGGGAAAGGGGTCAGGCCCATCCTTAAGGGAAACCGGCTGGGGAGCGGAGAGGGGGCAGGCCGAGCCGGAACGAGACACAGACCGGGTAAGGTCAAGGGGGGGGGGTGTCCGGCTGGGGCAGTTACAAGCACGGGAATCGGCGAGGCTCAGCAGCCCGCTTCCCGTCTTGGGTCATCCTTCTGCTAGCGGCTGCTCCGACTGTTCCAGGCCCAGCCGCCCCGTCCACTGCCACCACCAACGCCGCCGCCATCTTACACTGGCCAGCGGCCGCCACCACCACCACCACCGCCTCCGCTCTCTGCGCTTGCGCCTGCGCTGCCACGCTTTCCGGCCCCGTTTGCGACGATGTGCTCGAGAAGACTGAGGGAAGAGTGGTCGCGCGAGCTCACGGCTCGCAACCCTCCTCGAAGGACGCACAAGGGGCGGGGCTTAAGGCCAACGGAAAACAGAGGGAGGGGCGCGTGCGCATTACCGAAGAGGCAAAGTTGTTTTTGTAGTTTCTTCGGGCTTGCTTTTCTTGTGATACTCAAAACAAATGCGAGTTAGGGGCTTCCCAGAGTTGTGATAGAAATAAACTAAATTTCCAGGCTACCTCCTGGATGATGGCCAATTTTGCCGTTTTTGAATACTGGGAACGAGCAATGATTGCCACAAGGATTTTTCTGAAAATCCCCGTTTCCTTTCAGGACTTCGTTTCCTTAAGTGGTTTCTATACTATCGAGGCCCATTTTCCCCTGAGAGTCTCCATTTACGTATTTTTAAAGAAGGGGCTCAGTAGCTTTAAGTGTAGCTATTCCAGAGGCTCTTTTCTGAAGAGGGGTGGTGTGGTAAAGGTTCCCATATCGGGTGATATGGGGTGACTGTTGTACTCTGTTTGGTTATGACACCTACAGGAACCGTGCAGAGGATTAATCCCAGCTGCCAAGCTGGGGAATTTTTTTTGTTTTTTTCCCCAACCAGAAGGCCAGGGTGCAAAAATCTGACCCTTTCTCACCTCCCCTACCGCTACTCTCCTAGTCCAAGTCATTATATATTACTTAAGACTACCGCAATAGAAACTTACCTCGTTTGTCTACTTCCATTATTGCCATTGCAGTTAAACATAAGGCAGCCAGAGTGATTTTTTTTAATGTAAGGTCTGGCCAGGCGCGGTGGCTTATGCCTGTAATCCTAGCACTTTGGGAGGCGGATGTGGGCGGATGCGGATCACTTGAGGTCAGGAGCTCGAAACCAGGCCAACATGGTGAAACCCGTCTCTACTAAAATTACAAAAAAAAAAAAAAAATTACCCGGCGTGGTGGAGCGTGCCTGCAATCCCAGCTACTTGGGAGGCTGAGGCAGGAGAATCGCGTGAACCCGGAGGTGGAGGTTGCAGTGAGCCCAGATCGCACCACTGCACTCCAGCCTGGGTGATGGAATGAGACTCCATCTCAAAAAAAAAGTAAGGTCGTATTATTTCCCCAGTCCCCACCTTGTTCAAAACCTCCAGTGCTTCCCATCACATAATAAAAGTCAAAAGTATGATAGCCTTAGAGGCCATCAAAAAATCAGTTGCCTCTAAGAAGGGCCCTACATGATCTGATCTAGCACCTGCCTATTTATCTGATTCATCTCCTCCCGCACTGCCTAGCTCTGTTCTAGCCTCACTAGCCTTACTGTCACTCCAATCAAAGCATGTCCCAGCCCTAAGGTTTTTTCCTTTTCTTGGAATGTTCATCTACTAGATCTTTACTAGACTTGAAGTGACTATTGAAATCCTACTTCCTAAGGCAGGCAGCTCTTGACTATTTTAACTAAAATGGAACCTCATGCCATTATTCTCCTCTATCTATCCCCTTACTCTGCACTGTTTTTTTCGTAACATTTTTTACCTATAACATTTAATCTAAAATTACATATTTGTAATCCAGCTATACTACTAGAATATAAATTCTTGAGGGCAAGGACTATGTTTTTATCATCTTTGTAATCTCAACACCTAGAAGAGGACTACAGCACAAAGTAGCTATTTAATGCCCCACCATCCTATTCATTCTTTCATTCATTCAGTCAACAACTAATTATTGAATTCCTGCTCTGGAAGGCCCTGTTCTATGTGCTGGGGCTGCAACAGTGAATAGAACCAAGATTCTTGCATTTATGGAACTTACTAGTGCAAGGGTTGGGAGCATAGGAGGAGAGGAAAGACACACAGATAATAAAGTTATTAAGAGTACTGTAAAGGAAAATAAAGCAGAATAAAAATGGGTTACATGGATGGGTGTGCTCTTTTACATAGGGGGTTCAGGGAAGGCTCCTCTGCTGAGGTGACATCTAAATAAAGGTTTGAAGTGAGACAGTAAGCTATACATACTTGGGAAAGAACATTTCAAGCAGAAGAAACAACAAGGTAAAGACCCTGCAGCTTGAGTGTGCTTGGCAAGGAAGCCACCGTGGCAAAAGAAGAGATAGGAACTTAGTTTGGAGAAACAAGATGGGAGCCAGATCACCTACCGACTTATGGACCAATGAAAGGACTTTGAATTTTATCCTAAGAATGCTGGGAAGCCATGGAGGGTTTTGAGTAAAAGAGTGGCATGATCTGATTTGTAATTGAAGATGTTCACTGTGGTTGATTCTTTGAGAACTCCCTATAGGGAAGCCAAATAGAAGCTAAAAGACCAGTTAGGAAGCTACTGAAGAAGACCTACAAAGACGAGTGTTGCAATGAAAGTGGTAGGATTCAGGATGTACTCTGAAAGTGGTGGAGAGGTGATGTGTTAATAGATTGAATGTGGGGGACAAGATAAAGACAAGAATCAAAAATCAGTAAAAAAGTACAAAAGTCAAAGTACAAAATACAAAAATCAGTTTGATTTGAGTAACTGGATAGTGATGTCGTTTACTGAGATAGCGCATGTGGGGAGACAGGAGCAAGGGTTTCTTTTTTTGGCAGGGGGAACGTCCAATTTTACTTCAGACATATGAAAGTGGAGATCCCTATTAGATTTCCGAATGGAGTTACTGAGTAAACAATTGGAAATATGAACCTGGAGCTCACAGAAGGGACAGTGAGAGGTATAAATTAAGGAGTAGTTAAGTTATAAATGGCATACATAGCCACGGGGTGGAGAGAAATCAATGTGGAAGAAAAGAGAAGCAGTTTAAAGACTGAGACCTCTAATCCTGAGGCATTCCGAAATAAAGGTCAGAGAGGAGGAACATACAACAAAATTTATTTTAAAAGAGTAGCCAGGAAATAGGAAGAAAACTCAAAAGTGAGGGGTCTTATAAAACAAACCAAAAAAAGGCTTCAAGAAGGGGCTATAATCTCCATCATTCCTGCTCATAAAACAGGTTAAGATCACTGAAAATTGACCATCGGATTTGGAAAATGGAGGATCAGACCATGGCAAGTCATCTTAGTGGAGCTATAGGGATAGAGGCCTCTCTTTCTACGATCTGCTTTTTGTACCGTTTTGTGGACACAATGGTTATTACCACCAAATCAATTGCCATTACCACTGAATTGTCCCTTTCTTATTTGGGCTTTCCTATTTGAGGTTGTGATGATTATTATCCCTTGTGTATCTATCTTATCTCTCTAATCATTTATTCAATTAGCTTCTCTTCCCCTTCATTCTATGTGTTCTTTCAGTGATTGTATCCATTCTTACATTTAAACTACTGTCCAGGGCTGGGCACAGTGGGTCACATCTGTAATCCCAGCACTTTGGAAGGCCAAGGTGGGTGGATCATTTGAGCTCAGGCCCAGCCTGGGCAACATGGCAAAACCTCGTCTCTCCAAAAAATACAAAAATTAGCTGGGCATGGTAGTGTGACCTGTAGTCCCAGCTACTCAGGAGGCTGAGGTAGGAAGATCTCTTGAGCCTGGGAGGCAGAGGTTGCAGTGAGCTGAGGTCACACCACTGCACTCCAGCCTGGATGACAGAGTGAGACCCTGTTTCCAAAAAAAAGAAAAACTACCATCTACATAATGATGACTTCCAAGTCTTTATTTCCAACTCAGGCTTTAGACTCACATACCTGATGGCCAATGGCACTTTTTTTTTTTTTTTAACAGCTTTCTTTCTCCTTTTTTCTCTTTCTTTCTTTCTCTTTTCTTTCTTTTTCTTCCCTCCCTCTCTTTCTCTCTCTTTTCTTTCTCTTTTTCCTTTCTCTCTCTCTCTCTTTTTTTTCTTTCTCTCTTTCTTTCTAGACAGAGTCTCTGTCGCTCAGGCTGCAGTGCAGTGGCACAATCTTGGCTCACTGCAACCTCAGCCTCCCAGGTTCAAGCTGTTCTCCTGCCTCAGCTTCCCAAGTAGCTGGGATTACAAGCACCCGTCACCACACCCGGCTAATGATTATATTTTTAGTAGAGATGAGGTTTCACCATGCTGGCCAAGCTGGTCTTGAACTCCTGGCCTCAAGTGATCCACCCACCTCGGCCTCCCAAAGTGCTGGGATTACAGGCATAAGTCACCGCACCAGCCTTTAACAGCTTTATTCATATAAATTCACATACATATAATTCATATACAGTTCATTCATTTGAAGTATATAATTGGCCAGGCACAGTGGCTCACTCCTGTAATCCCAGCATTTTGGGAGGCTGAGGCAGGCAGATTGCTTGAGTCCAGAAGTTCGAGACCAGGCTGGGCAACATGATGAAACCCCATCTCTACAAAATAAAATACAAAAATTAGCCAGGTGTGGTGGCATGCACCTGTAAGTCCCAACTACTTAGAAGGCTGAGGTGGGAGGATCACTTGAACCCAGGAGGCAGAAGTTGCAGTGAGCTGAGATCACACCACTGTACTCCAGCCTGGGCAACAGAGGGAGAGGCTGTCTCAAAAAGAAACAAACAAACAAACAAAAAGTATAAATTCACTCATTTAAAGTATATACTTAAATGGCATTTTTTGGGGAAAAAATGTATTCCTAGGTTAAAAAAAAAAAGTATACATTTCAATGGCTTTTTGTATACTCATAGATACATGTGACTATCACCACAGTCAATTTTAGAGTATTTTCACCACCTCAAAAAGAAACCTAGTGCCTTTTAAGCTAATCCCCATTCCATCTTCCCATTCCCCCAACCAGAACCCTAAGAAACCATTCATCTATTTTCTGTGTCTATAGATTCCTTTACTCTAGACTTTCATATGAATGGAATCACATAGTATGTGGTCTTTTGTGACTGGCTTCTTTAACTTAGCACAATGTTTTCAAGGTTCATCCATGTTGTAGCATTAATCAGTACTTCATTGCACCTTATGGCCAAATAATATTCCATAGTGTGGATGAACCACATTTTATGTGTTCATCTGCTGATGAATATTTCAGTTGTTTCCACCTTTTAGCTATTATGAATAATGTTGCTATCAACATTAATATACAATTTTCTGTGTGAATGTGTTTTCATTTCTCTTGGGTATATACCTAGGAATGAATGGAATTGCTGGGTCATATGGTTAACTCTATATTTAAACAGCTGAGGAACTGCCAGGCTGTTTTCCAATGTAGTTGTACCATTTTACATTCCCAGCAGCAGTGTATGAAAATTCCAATTTCTCCCCATCCTTGACAACACTTATCTCACTTTTTGATTCTAGTCATCCCAGTGGTTGTGAAGTGGTATCTCATTGTGGTTTTGATCTGCAATTCTCTGATGACTGATGATGTCGAGTATTTCTTCATGTGCTTACATAGGTCATTTTTATGTCTTTTCTGGAGGAATGTCTATTCAGATCCTTTGCCCACTTTTAAATTGACTTTTCTTTTTAAAAAAAAAAAATTTTTTTTTTTTTTTTGAGTCAAAGTCTTGCTCTGTCCACCCAGGCTGTAGTGCACTGGTGTGATCTTGGCTCACTGCAACTTCTGCCACCCAAGTTCAAGCAATTCTCTTGCCTCAACCTCCCACATAGCTGGGACTACAGGTGCACTCCACCACGCCCAGCTAAGTTTTGTAGAGACTGGGTTTCGCCATGTTGGCCAGGTTGGTCTCAAACTCCTGACCTCAGGATATCTGCCCACGTTGGCCTCCCAAAGTGCTGGGATTACAGGCATGAGCCACCACACCCGGCCAAAAAACAATTTTTCAAGGAACCGTGTCTCACTCTGTTGCCCAGGTTGGAGTACAGTGGTTATTCACAGGCACGATCATAGTATAATGCAGCCTTGAATTCCTGGCCTCAAGGGATCCTCCTGCGTAGCTAGGACTACAAGTGCATGCCACCATGCCCAACAGATTTTCTTTTTTCTTTTTTTTTTTTTTTTTTTTTGAGACGGAGTCTCGCTCTGTCACCCAGGCTGGAGTGCAGTGGCCGGATCTCAGCTCACTGCAAGCTCCGCCTCCCGGGTTCACGCCATTCTCCGGCCTCAGCCTCCCAAGTAGCTGGGACTACAGGCGCCCGCCACCTCGCCCGGCTAGTTTTTTGTATTTAATAGAGACGGGGTTTCACCGTGTTTGCCAGGATGGTCTCGATCTCCTGACCTCGTGATCCGCCCGTCTCGGCCTCCCAAAGTGCTGGGATTACAGGCTTGAGCCACCGCGCCCGGCCTCTTTTTTCTTTTTTGAGACAGGTCTTGCTCTGTCACGAACACAGTTTATCGCAACCCTGACTTCCTGGGGTCAAGCAATCCTCCTGCCTCAGACTCCCGTGTAGCCGGGACCACAGGCACATGCCACCATGTCCAGCTAATTTTTTTTTTTAGAGACAAGGTCTCTTTGTTGTCCAGGTTGTTCTTGAACTCCTGAGCTCAAGCAATCCTCCTGCCTTGGCCTCCCAAAGTGCTGGGATACGGATGAGAGCCACCACACCCAGCCCAGACTTTTTTTTTGAGATAGAGTTTTGCTCTTGTTGCCTGGGCTGCAGTGCAATGGTGCGATCTCGGCTCACTGCAACCTCCACCTCCTGAGTTTAAGCGATTCTCCTGCCTCAGCCTCCCAGGTAGCTGGGATTACAGGCACCCGCCACCACATCCAGGTAATTTCTGTATTTTTAGTAGAGATGGGGTTTCACCACGTTGGCCACACTGTTCTCAAACTCCTGACCTCAGGTGATCCACCCGCCTCGGCCTCCCAAAGTGCTGGGATTACAGGCGTGAGCCACCATGCCCGGCCCAGATTGCCTTTTTATTATTAAGGATAGATTCTAGATACAAGTCTCTTATCAGATATGTGATTTGCAAATATTTTCTCCCTTTCTGCAGGTTGTGTTTCATCATGATGTCCCTAAGGCACAAAACTTTTAAATTTTGATGTGTTCAAACTTATATTTTTGTTGTTGCTCATGCATTTGGTGTCATATCCTTTGCAAAACCCAAAGTCATGAAGATTTTACCTCTGTGTTGTCTTCTAAGAACTTTAGTTTTAATTCTTTTATGTCATTCATCGATTTTATCTTTTGTAAATAGTGTGAGGTAAAAATTGAACTTCAATCCTTTGCATGTGGCTATCCAGTTGTCCCAGCACCATTTGTTGAAAAACTATTATTTCCATATGGGATGGTCCTGGCACCCTTGTCAAAAATCAATTGACTATATATATGAGTTTATTTCTGGAATCTTAATTCTATTCCATTGATCACCACATCAATTCTTGTGCCAGTTCCACATTGTATTTTTTCTTTCTTTTTTTTGGACAGGGTCTCACTTTATTGCCCAGGCTGGAGTGCAGTGGTGTGATCTCGGCTCACTGCAGCCTTGACCTCCTAGACTCAAGTGATCCTCCTACCTCAGCCTCCCAAATAGCTGGGACCATGCCTGGCTAACTTTTTAAAATTTATTTTACATAGAGACAAGGTCTCACTATGTTGCCCAGGGTAATATTGAACTCCAGGGCTCAAGGGATCCTCCTGCTTTGGCATCTCTAAGTGCTGGGATTACAGGCATGAGCCACTGCACCCACCCTTAACTTTTTTGTAGAGATGGGGTCTCACTGTGTTGCCCAGGCTGGAGGATTTTTTTGTATGCAAGATAATGCCATCTGTGAATATAGTTTTGTCTCTTCCTTTCCAATCTGGATGCCTTTTCTTTCTTTCTCTTGCCTAATTGTTCTGGATAGGACATTCAGCACAATGCTGACTTGAAGTGGAAAGAGTGAATATCCTTGTGTTCCTGATATTGGAGGAAAAGTATTCAGTCTTTCACCATTAAGCTATGATGTTAGCTATAGGTTACTCATAGGTGCAATTTTATCAAGTTGACAAAGTCCCCATCTATTCCAGCCAATGGCACCTTAACATTCCAAAACTGAACTCACTTTTGCTCTACCTTCTGTCAAACCCAAACTGTTCTGATTCTTGATATTTCTTAGTTGGCACCACTATTAACCTCTCTTAGGTTGGATTCTCTAAAAGCAGAGCCTGAGAAAGTGATTCTGTACAAATGGTTTATTGAGGGAGTGCTCTCAAGTAAAACCTGTAACAAAGTGAGGGAAGCAATATAGGACAGGGGGGAAAGTTAGCCAAAGATATAGATTCAGATGGTAAGTTTAGCCTCCACTAGGAACTCTGGAACATAAATGGCACCACATTTGTCCTACCTTGAGGAAACGGGGAGGAATTTTGTAATATTTCTTTTTTTTGAGACACAATCTCACTCTGTCACCCAGGCTGGAGTGCAGTGGTGCAATCTCGGCTCACTGCAACCTCTGCCTCCCAGGTCAGGATAAATTTTTGCTTTTTCCAAAATGGAAAAGGTTCAGTGTAATCAACTCACCATCAAGTGTCTAGTTGTTCTCCTTGAGTAGTACTGAACTGGGGGTTCAGCATTGGTCTCTGTTGCTGACAGGTCTCTATTGTTGAACACTCAGCAATAGCAGTAGCTAGGTCAGCTTTGGGTGAGAGGAGTCCATGTTACTAGGCCAATGAGTAGCGTCCATCTCTGCCACCATGGTGATTCTATTCATGAGTACACTGTGCAAGCACTGGGATAGCTGAGGTAGTTCTGATAAATTCATCCTGTCCAACATGGTGAAACCCTGTCTCTACTAAAAATACGAAAATTAGCCGGGTGTGGTGGCGGGCGCCTGTAATCCCAGCTACTTGGGAGGCTGAGGCAGGAGAATCGCTTGAACCTGGGAGGTGGAGGTTGCAGTGAGCCAAGATCTCGCCATTGCACTCTAGCCTGGGCGACAAGAGCAAGACTGTCTCAAAAAAAAAAAAAAAAAAAAAAACCAACCAAAAACATCTTGTCCATCTGGTTACTTAGTCCTTTGCTGGCAATGCTTTAATAGGCTCCACTCTCCCTGGCCCATCCAAATGCTCTTCATCCAACCTTGTCGCCCATTTTTAAATCTTGTTTCTTCCAGGCCCCTGACCAGCAAAGCCAGTGACCATGAGTTCTTGTATAACTTTATCTCCAGCCACTTTTTTCTTTCCTCAAAGGAAATGATCAAGTACATTGCCTGAAGCCCTACACATTAAGATTTCCCTCATCTTTGTCTTTCATGACCACCCGAGTAGGTCTCAGTGAGAGGCTGTAGTCCATCTGGCTTGCCCCAGCATAACAAGGCAGTCTTACCCATAAACCAGGCCTAGAGTTTTTCCTCCTTTGTAAGGTGGCTGAAGGAATTTTTGTATGGCCAGAGGCATGAGATAAGAAAAAGGTATCAGTGCACCAGAGTAGGTGACATGGGAGTGCTGGGGCCCCTTGTTCAATTTAACTTACTTGTGCCACTAAGTTTGCTTGGGCTTCTTCCCAAATGTACCATTTCCATTGTAAGATGGTTTGCTGCTGTATACACCCAACCTCGTGACTTGGAAGGTCTAATGATAACCAGCTGGTTATATGGGCAACTGGTCACACTTGATATCACTTGATATCTCATGGCCAGACGCTGAGTCTCTTCCAGGGCCTAACAGCAAGCCAGAAAATGCATTTCAAATGGTAAAACTTTCTCTGCTAAAAATGGCATCACCTTACTCCAGAATCCTGGAGGTCTGGGCTGGAACTCTCCCTCCTACTGGGTATTATCAAAGAATCTACAATCTCTTCCTACCATAGATACCTCTAGTACAATGGAATTTTCCAGGTGATATGGCCCCCTGGACCTGTTGCAGAGCTGTTCCTTGCATACCCAAGTGCAGAATATGCTGCCTCCAAAACCGTAAGAGGCCTGCAATAACCTGTACTTTACTTTAGAGGCGATGTTCTAGAATGCTTCAGACCACTGAACTAAAAATTTCACCAATGTCGCAGGCCCCTGCATCTTTGCAGCATTTATCCCCTACCACCTTGAGTAAATATGTCTAACCAAGGAATCCAGGGTACTTGACACTGCTTGGTTGTAGGGTCTGATTAACATATCCTTAATACCTGATTAATATAACTTTTTTTTTTTTTTTTTAAGACGGAGTCTCACTCTGTTGTCCAAGCTGGAGTGCAATGGCGCAATCTCAGCTCACTGCAACCTCCGCCTCCCAGGTTCAAGTGATTCTCCTGTCTCAGCCTCCCAAGTATCTGAGACTACAGGCACACGCTACCACGCCCAACTAATTTTTGTATTTTTAGTAGGGACAGGGTTTCACCATGTTGGCCAGGTTGGTCTCAAACTCCTGACCTCAGGTGATCCACCTACCTCAGCCTCCCAACGTGCTGGGATTACAGGTGTGAGCCACCACGCCGGGCCAGATAGTAAATATTTTCAATTTTGCCGGCCATATGGTCTGTGTTGCAACTACTGCATTCAGTCATTGTAGCACAAAAGCATCCACAGACAATATGTTAATAAATGATAGTTGCATGTTAATAAAACTTTATTTGCAAAAACAGGTAATGAACCAGATTTGGCCTGTGGGCTGTAGTTTGTGATCTAGCTAGATTAGCAGCTACATACCTATACAACAGCCTGTTACTTTGTCCAGTAAAGAAAGCATATCCAACACAGCACTGCAATTGGGACTACTACTTGCTTAAGTTTGTAGTATTTCATTGTTATTCACTATAGGCCATCTAGTTTTTGCACAGGTCAAACAGCTGAAACTGAATGTGACTATAATGGAGATAACACCCCTACAACCTTTGTCTTTAAGGGTTGATCTCATCTCTGCCATTTTCCCCAGAATACAGTATTTTTTATTTTCTTTTTTTTTTTTTTTTTTTTTTTTGAGACGGAGTCTCGCGCTGTGTCACCCAGGCTGGAGTGCAGTGGCGCGATCTCGGCTCACTGCAAGCTCCGCCTCCCAGGTTCACGCCATTCTCCTGCCTCAGCCTCCGAGTAGCTGGGACTACAGGCGCCTGCCACCACGCCCGGCTAGTTTTTTGTATTTTTAGTAGAGACGGGGTTTCACCATGTTAGCCAGGATGGTCTCGATCTCCTGACCTCGTGATCCACCCGCCTCGGCCTCCCAAAGTGCTGGGATTACAGGCTTGAGCCACCGCGCCCGGCCGTATTTTTTATTTTCTATCTTGGCAGAGGTGGGGGTGCAGTTTCAGGAGCATGGCCTTTCTGCCAAAACTGCTAAACATGTTCATTCTGATTATACATTTGGAAATGGGGGATATGATCATAATGTGGGGTTTTTGGACACACTGTAAGAGCAGGGTTAGGGGTGTTGAGGGGAAGACACTGTGGTGGTACTTCAGGTTCCTGGGTATCAGTGCCAACTCAGAACCCTGTAACCCTGTTTCCCAACTCAAAAACATCTACATATTCTTTTCCCAGTGTTTGGCTGTGATATTTTAAAATATATATTTGGTCTTCAACCCCTTTTCCTGGAATATAACTTCTAAAATCCTTGAAATCTTCAAAGTGATGTCTTATCGTATTCCAATGAGTTGACTGATGGTTGCCATCCCCCTAGGTAGCTTCAGGATGGGGGCCAGTCAACAAAAAAACTAAAGCAGTATTAGAGGGTTGGAACTTTCAACCCCACCCCCAAACCTCTAGAGAAAACAGAGGGGCTGAATTTTAAATTAATCACCAATGGCCAATGGTTCAACTAATCATGCCTACATATAAAGCCTCCAAAAAGACCCAAAAAATACAAGATCCAGACAGCTTCCAAGATGTAAAACACATGAAGGTTTCTAGAGTGAGGGATCCCCAACACCTGGGCCACGAACCAGTACCAGTCCATGGCTTGTTAGGAACTGGGCCTCACAGCAGGAGGTGAGTGGCAGGTGGGCCAGCAATATTGCCTAAGCTCCACCTCCTGTCACATCAGCAGCGGCATTAGATTCTCAGAGGAGTGCAAACCCTATTGTGAACTACACATGCGAGGGATCTAGGTTGTGTGCCCCTTATGAGAACCTAGCTAATGCCTGATGATCTGAGGTGGAATGGCTTCATCCCGAAACCATCTCCTGACCCCCGTCTGTGGAAAACTTGTCTTCTGAAACTGGTCCCTGGTGCCAAGAATGTTGGGGACCACTGTCCTAGATGGTGGCATGCCCAGAGAAGGAATGGAAGCTCTGCAATCTTGCCTTATACATCATCTTTTTTTTTTTTTTTTTTTTTTGAGAGATGGAGTCTTCCTCTGTCTGTTGCCCAGGCTGTAGTGCAGTGGTGCAATCTTGGCTCACTGTAACCTCTGCCTCCCTGGTTCAAGCAATTCTCCTTCCTCAGCTTCCCAAGTAGCTGGGACTATAGGCATGCACCACCACACCCAGCTAATTTTTGTAATTTTTTTAGTAGAAACAGGGTTTCACTGTATGTTGGCCAGGCTGGTCTCGAACTCCTGACCTCAGGTGATCCACCCGCCTTGGCCTCCCAAAGTGTTGGGATTACAAGCGTGAGCCACTGGCTCCAGCCATGTTTTCATCTATATTCATTGTAATATCCTTTAAATAAACTGAAATATGTGTTTCCCCAAGTTTTGTGGGCCACCCTAACAAATTAATCAAACCCAAGGAGGGGGCTGTAGACACCCCGACTTATAGCACAGGCAAAATAACCCAGGAATTGCAATTGACATCAGAAGCTGGGGAGACAGTCTTGGTGATTGATTGATCAACCTGCGGGATCTGACACTGTCTCCAGGTAGACAGTGTCAGAATTAAAGGAAATTAGAGGATATCCAGCTGTTATCCACTGCAGAACTGCTTGCTTGTTGAGGGGAGGGAAGTGCACACGTGATTACAGAAGACTTCTGTGTTGCTCGTTGTGGTGTGAGAACAGAGGATGAACAGTGCTTTTCCACTCAATGATTAACTGATAAATGGCTCTTTCCATTTGTAGTTTATGAGTCTAAGAGTTTATGAGTCTAAGATCTCAGGCTTAAAAACTGGACAAGAAATTGGGACTTTTCTTTGAAGTTTCTGATTTCAGCCTTCTGTTCAACCATTCTTGATCTCCCTTATACATAAGAAGGCAATACTCTTCTTGGTTGCCCATCTGTCCTGCTCCTAGGACCACCCACATTCCATTAGCCATCTCCACTTTGACCTTGCTACCCTTAGGGAAATTTACTCACCTTGCTTCTGAGAGTTAAGTGTTGCCATCTGGCCTCTGCTATGTCAGGATCCTATCATTCCCCCACTGCTACTAAGAAACCAATTTCTTTTACATCTTCTATCAGCTTCAATCTACAGAGACAGCCACTTCTAAATTTCTCAAAGATGTTGGTAACCCTTCATCAGTGCCTTTCCTATTGCCTTTATTAAAAAATAATTCCCAGGTCTTTCCGGGGTATATAGTCAGCTCGTGGGTTTACCAGTGTTATGTAACATTCATTCTAGCATATCCACTTCCTCTAAGTCTTTTGGTCCTTTTTTGTATGGTCTGCCATCTCCACTTTATTCAATATGGGCCAATGTTTTCTCCTAGCTCCCCAAAGCCATCTTAACATCATATCATAACTGCCTCATGGGGCTTTGACAAGACCTTCCAGAGTCACAGAAAATGTCCCAATTATCACAAAGTCTGTATCAATTCAATTCTTAATTCATGAAGCCACCCATACAATCATAAATTTGTTATCTAACACATTTAATTTTGGAACAAAGGAGCAACTCCTTTAAAGTTTGGGAGTCGCATAAATATTTCATATACAGCTTAAACCTATGCTTTGTAATGATTATTTTTGAGCAGCAGAAAAGGAAGGCTAGAGAAATGCTAGAGATGTCCTTACTAGTGACACATTCTTGCTGAATAACAAGTTCTCTGGAAGTGAAACTCAAATAGGAGAGAACAAGAGGTACAGATAGGTATCAGTTCTGCTAGGATCTTCAGAGAGACGGAAGGCCCCAGAACAGTGCCACTCAAAGGTGATTTGCAGACTTGTGCTGGTCTGTGTACGTGTCTGTGTGTGTGTGTGTGTGTGTGTGTGTGTATTTTTTTACCAGTCTGTGACATGGTGAATTAGAAATTGAAAGTGTTTAAAAACTTTTTAGCGTTTTAATGTTGCTGTGATATCCAAGTACATGATCAATGGACTTAACCTACAGAACAGTCTGGCCAGTTTGGGTGCTGTCAAACTTGCCTGGTGGGCAGCACACAGTGTGAACTCCATACTTGTCATAGGCAATAGGAATGCATATTGATAAATGAAGGACTGGAAAACAAAAAACCTGGTCCTTTACCATATATAGTTTGAGAAAGACTGCCCTAGAGTACCATACTTCCACCACAAGTCCTGGAATAATTCCAAAAGTTTTTGGAACAAAGTGTGACCTGAGGTCAACTTGCTCACATTCTATCAAATCAAAATAAAAATGAGTACCTTGGGAATAAAGCTAAAGTGGACTAGGGCATCTATTTAGATTCCTGGAGTAATCCCTGGCTAGGCTAGCAGAAGTGAGAATCTGTAAAAGAAAACCGGTAGGACAGGAGGCACAAGGTTCATAGAGAAGGGCTCTTTTGTTCTTCCCTCCTCCTCTCTATCCTTGTCCAGTTTTTGGCTGGAGCTTTAAGGAGAAAATAGTGACACTCAGGCCACATGACTATATCACGAGTCTACCTGTACTTTCTCCATCTCTTGCAGAACAGAGAAGTTTCACATTCAGATCCTGGCTCTTCCATGCTCTGGTAAGGTATAAGAGTTGGAATTTCCCAAATAGCCTGAGGCCTTAAGAACATTTCCTTCCTAGTTAATACCATAAAACATGTATGGTCTTCAAGGGGTGAAAAGTTTTAACCTAGGGGCAAGTGACATGTCAGAAGCTCAAAGTGACAATAATGAACGCGAATTTGCTCTGGAGAGACTTATCTTCTGAGTGAACCAGGACAGCCAGCTGGGCTGACCAGAGTATCTACCAACATATGTCAGCCAAGGTCCATAGACCCACTGGGAGCCACAGAAAAAAAAGCCAGGTCAGCTCAAAGAAAAATAATTTAGAAAACATAACAATATATTACTAACATTAATAACAATAATGTAAAATGTTAAATTATAGTACCACTTGAAGGGCTTTCTACACTGAAATACTCAAGGGAACATGAGGAAAGATGGCCACCCAGTCTCCTTTGCCAACTGAGGTGCAGACTAAGTTGTAGAAGGCAGGTGGCGATGGAACCCAGCATTACAATATTGTGTAGAACTAGTCTCCTAATATACCTCACTCTGCAACTTACAGAAGCTGAGGAAGATCAGAAAAAGACCTGAATGAAAAATAGGCCACACTCCTCACTCAGAATATTTATTATATTCTGCCCCATGGGGCCTTGCAGGAAAAGGGACCCAAGCTATACCCCTACTCCTTTCCCAAGCTACTTTCCTGAACCAAGGGACAGGATTCTAAGAGAATCATGTATCTCAATAAGCCAGAATGTATCTGGGAAAGAATAGCCATTAATTTCCCAGACCTGACACTGGGTTTATTTGTGTCTGCCAGGAAGAGGGGGAGTCAGTGAGAATGGTAGATGGAATAGATGAGGGGAAATAGGATGGGCCCTTCTTTATCACAGCTTGAGCTCAAAAAGGTTGGGATAAACAGGTGTTTAAAAGAGAGGAGGTAAGAGGCAGGACGGGCAGGGGATAGAGGAAGGTCAGGGGCTGGGTCCATCCATATCACACAGCATTGTAGGAAGAAGCAGGGTAACAATTTGAGTTCTCAGGCTGGAACAGGGAGGTGAGGGCTCAGCACCTAGAGAGAGGAGAATCCTAAGGCCTCTCTTTCAACTCTATTGTGATTAGATGCAAAAGCCCTTTCCCTTTAGAGAATTCAGAATGGTCTGTCTGAAGGCAAGAGAGCATAGTGACAGACCTGTTGCCCCAGCCCAGGCTGTTTCTCCCCATTCCCAAAGGCTCTGCCAGGAGAACTATAGAAATACAGAGTCCCAGGAGTCTGTCCCTCCTCCCCAGATCCAAGAGAGGGAGTAGAGACAAGGCACAAAGACCCTGGGCATAAAGATGAACATCAGTGTGGCCACATATAAAATTATTTTGAGAAAGGAAAGAAAGTGCATGCCCCAGAAAGGATGCCTTCCTTCACCTGGCAGGTAGCTGGAACTTTGATAGTGGCAGAAACCACAATGGAGTAGGGGTCACAGAAATGGTCTCTGAAACAGACCCTATTCCTAGACAGAGGAAAAACCTCAGCTGGTATGGCACAATCTTGAATGGGATGACAGAGGGCAGCGGGTAGACTTCTCCCGCAGATGACACTCCTGCCTCAGGTCCCAATGGTTCTGCTGACTCCAGATGTTCCCCATGGCTGGGACTGAGAGAGGAAAACGTGTTGTGTTTCACATGATCAGACACTGTTCGCCACTGGCACCTGGTGGGCCCGAAAGATTGAGGGCATCCAGGTCAAAGTTGAGGCCAGGAGGCTGGGGAAGAGATGAAGGGACTCAGATAATTGCTCATTTTTTAGGACAGACCTTCTGAAGATCCATCCCCAGTAGCCACAGTTATCACCTTAGGTGGAATCATGAGAGGTTAAAGAATTCTGGAAATTGGGGGCTCAGATTAAAATCTGGAAAAAGAAGACATACTCACCATCTCTCCAGCCAGCTCTTTTGGAGGATGGCCCAAATCCTGTAGCTAGAAGATAAGGAAAATGGAACAAGAAATAGAGAAAAACCCAGAAAACAACAGAGGATCCAGAAAAGGAATCTAACAAATCATCTCTCCATTTCTTCTGGGAGAGAGCACAAGAGAGGATCCCTCCTTCACCTAGGTCTAGCAGTACTGCATCCTTCCCAGATACCTCCTCCACTGAACACCTAAGTGGACAGCACCAGTGGGCAGAGGGCAAGAGGCCTTACCTGCTGCATAAGATCTAGCACCATCTCAAAACGAGCCTTTTGAGTGGTCTCACTGTCTGTGGGGGTCTCTGCCTCGAACTGCTCACATATTTTGCACATGACGCTGTGCTGCTCCTGATATTTTTCAAACTGCTCTGGAGGTAGAGATTCCCGATGACTCTGCAACCATTCTGGATACTAGGAAAAGAGAGAATGGGTGGAAAAAAATTAAGTGAACAATGGATATGGATGGGTAATCAGAACAATGTGATTAAAATGTGAAAGGGAAGGGGACGTAGAAAAACGAAAAGCTAAATAAGTAAGTTCATCATGAAAAGTGGCACTGACTCCAACCAGATCACCTGGCCATGTTAGCATTTATGGTCACTAGAAATTGGTAAGCTTCTGTAAAGAGCCAGTGAATATTTTAGGCTTCGAGGGCCACATATGGTCTCTGTTGTGGTTTTTTTTTTTTTCTTTTTTCTTTTGAGACAGAGTCTCGCTCAGTCGCCCAGGCTGGAGTGCCATGGCTCGATCTCTGCTCACTGCAAGCTCTGCCTCCTGGGTTCACGCCATTCTCCTGCCTCAGCCTCCCTAATAGCTGGGACTACAGGCACCCACCACCACGCCCGGCTACTGTTTTTTCATTTTTTTAGTAGAGACGGGGTTTCACCGTGTTAGTCAGGATGGTCGTGATCTCCTGACCTCGTGATCTGCCCGCCTTGGCTCCCCAAAGTGCTGGGATTACAGGCGTGAGCCACCGCACCCCTTTTTTCTTTTTTTTTTTGAGACAGAGTTTTACTCTGTCACCCAGGCTGGAGTGTGATGGTGTGATCACCACCCACTGCAGCCCCAATCTCCCCAGGCTCAAGCAATCCTCCCACCTCAGCCTCCCCAGGTAGCTACAAGTGTGCACCACTATGACTGGTTAATTTTTTTGTATTTTGTAGACACAGGATTTCATCATGTTGCTTAAGCTGGTCTTAAACTCTTGGGCTCAAACAATCTGTCCACATTGGCCTCCCAAAGTGCTGGGACTATAGTAGTGAGCCACTATCCTCGACTGTTGCCTATTTTTTTTGTAGTTTTTTTCAAATGACCTTAAAAATGTAAAAACCATTATTTGCTTGAGAGTTGGATTTGGCCCACTCAGGTCTTGGCCTGCTGACTCGTGGTCTGTATTATTCATTACACACTTACCCACGTTTCCCTGTATCACTGAAAAGCTTCTATTCCCATATTTTATCTCTCCAGAAAAACTACTATACACTCTTTAGCCAGGTATGGTGGCTCACACTTGTAATCCCAGCACTGTGGGAGGCTGAGGTGGGAAGATCACTTGAGCTCAGGAGTTTGAGACCAGCCTGAGCAATATAGTGAGAGCTCATTTCTACAAAAAATACTTAAAACATTGGCCAAGCATGGTGGCGCACACCTGTAGTCCCAGCCACTCAGGAGGCTGAGATGGGAGAATCACTTGAGCCTAGGATGGGGAGGCTGTGGTGAGCCAAGATCGTGCCACTGTGCTCCAGCTGGAGTGAGACCCTGTCTCAAAACAAAACGATACAACCACACATATAAGCTCTTTCATGGCAGGGACCATCATTTAAACTACTCTTACACTGTTCACATCACAAAGCCAGTAAGTAAATCCTCAGTTAATTCTTTTTCTTTTTGAGATGGAGTCTTGCTCTATAGTCCAGGCCGGAGTACAGTGGTGCAACCTCAGCTCACTGCAACCTCTGCCTCCCAGGTTCAAGTGATTCTCCTGCCACCTCCTGAGTAGTTGCAATTACAGGTGTGAGCCACTACGCCCGGCTAATTTTTGTATTTTTACTAGTGACGGGGTTTCACCATGTTGACCAGGCTTGTGTCGAACTCCTGACCTCAGGTGATCCACCCGCCTCAGCCTCCCAACGTGCTGGGATTACAGGCATCAGCCACCACGCCCAGCCAAATTCTTGCTGGAGAAATGAAGTCAGAAATGCAAGACTGATTAGACAACAACCCCAGAGTCTTGAACCAGTTTATAGAAAACTAGAACTGAAGGATTTCCTCCTATACCCCAAAAGTTATACCCCTTATACCCCAACATACAGCGTGACAGCTTTATTCCCTCAGAGACACAACTCTCCCCACCCCCCAACTCTCCCCGCCTCAAATAAATAAAGGAAAAAAAGCAGACTCAAGTTACTCTTTCTGCAGGCTCTGAGTAGACAAAATAGCCCACATGAGTGGATGTGATGGAAAATGAAGAGAAGCAGCAGAAATGGAAGTTCACAAACCTTTTCTGTGATCTCCTTCAGTGATGGGTACAGCACATCCTTGGAGAGTAGGTTCTGCATAATACTCTGCATGATGGGGAGGATGTTCCCTTCCCCATCCCCTTCATCCATGCCTAGCCCCTCCATGGCCTTGGTCAGCTCTTCATCCGACATGCCAGAGTTCTAGATAGGACAAGTAAGAGGTGAGCAGGTATACCATCTTCTTGGGATGCTCACACTGTCAGGTGGGAAAGATAAACTACCTAAACTTGCCTGTAACAAAACAAGACAGGAACAGACTTGGGATGATACTCAAAGCATCTGTCTTTTGAGACTCGGCTGGAGAAGTGTCTGAGAGTGGACCCCTTGTGGGACCCTACTACTTTCTCCTCACCTGAAGGTCAGTGGCATTTTTGGCTAATCCACTTAGTGTCTCCTTTAGGCAAGAAGTGAATTCTTGTTGGGAGGTCATATCACTGCCTAGGAGAGATTTAAAAAGCCAGCGTCATTTAGGAATTTGTTTCCTTGCCTAGACTGAACTGGTTACCAGCTTGGATATGAAGCATTTACTAGTGAATCATTATCACTCCCCATCTTGGAAAACTCTGCGGTTACCTTGATAGTCTTTTCATACATCTATTTAATACACGGACTCTATGTCAGTTTATTCTCCATGATGATACCCACAATAACACTGTGACCTTTCAAATGGTCAGTTTTGAATAATCTTTTCTATTACTTTCTAACCTATCTCACCCCTTTTCATTAAGAGGGACTTCCACCCCTTCTCTCATTGCCTTTACCCATTCCATGGCTGTGACATCATGATTGCTATCAACTTCACTAAGAATTCTGGTGTTTTCAGGCAACAAAGACTTAAGAATCTGTTCAGATATTTCCATGTATCTAGGGTCTCCTCACCCACTCTCCCCGCAGCCTCCGAGAGCTTTTGGAACTGCTCCACCAGGTGGGGCTCTTCCTCAGCCAACTCCTTCATTGCCTTCTCGAACTCTGCAGTGGCTTGAGAAGCCAGTTCACTGTCGAATAGTTCCTGGAAAAACTTCTCTTGGGAAGCGAAGAGGGCATCCTGCGGGGGAAGGGTGGCTGAAATGCATCTCTTACTTAGAACTACACTGCACCTGGCCTCTGATAGAAGCCACAGGCAGTAGCTATGGGAAATGCACTTCCCTCCTACCCACTTCCACTGGACACTCTAACTACTGCTCCTAATGAGAATAGCAAAAAAGGTATCTAGTCTTTGAAAGAGGGTATGGGATGGCATACCAATCCAACCATTTAAACCTACTTACTATTTTTTCAAGGAACTCTGAGATTCCTCCACCCAACCTCAAGTCCTTATTTCACAAGGACTGAGGCTGGCAAGAGCACTCACCAATGTGAGGCCAAGGTGCCCTCCCCCATTCCCCTCTGGCCCATAGGGGCCTGCCCAACCTCTGCTCAGAGCTGCATGCCCATCCCCTCCCCATCCCTTAAGGGGGTGGAATTTATACTTTGGCAGTGTCTCCTGGCGATCTCTTCTGGGGCCCCGAAGCATCAGGGGGCGTGGTGGTAGAAGGGGGTGCTGGGGAGGGTTTGGCTTTATCGAAATCATCAAGAGCACCTTCAGAGACAAGAGACATGGTGTGTGTGTTGGCGACAGATGAGGATGCAAGCAAGGCTGGGTGGTTTCTGGGCAAAGCATTAGGAATATGATTTTTCAAATTGCCAACTTTCCTCAATTTTCCGCCTTGAGGCCCCCACCTCCCCAGACCACCCTCAATGAGCCTCCTACTTCCTTCCAGATTACCTAATTTATTGTGAGCAAAGGCAAGAAATCCCTTACGGTGGAACAAGTATCCATCTCAGAGCTGGGAGGAGAGGATTAAAAATTTCTGCAGAGACAGCTCCATCTATAGTGTCTCCCTTGCCACACCCTAATGATTCCCTAGAAATCCCATACAAATAAATACCCAACAGGAGTAGACAACACAGATGTCCTCATCCCTCTGAACTCACTCTGGAGCTCTAAAAGGAATAACTTGGTGAGAAGGCACATGACATCCCACCCAGCTTCCTGTTGGTACTGGTACCAGCACAGACTGAGGGACCACATACTACATTCCATGGTAAGGCATTAAACTATCTTCTCTTATTCTCCAGTTTAGTGCTCTCCCACAACCTCCTAGAGCTCCTTTTGGTCTGATCTTTGCAGATAACCGTAGGCTAATTTACAGTCACTTGGCACTCCTCAGCGTTTCTGTTCATTCTTCTGCCTGCCCACATCTCTGTGATTGAGCAAGAGATTACAAATTCACCTCTGCCCTGAAAAGCCTGTGTCCTCACCACCATTCTGCTTGCCAGGCCCAGGGAGAGAGCACTGGCCCCACTCCGGGCAGGAAGCCAACAGGGGAGTGGACAGCAATGCTAAGAAAACATCCACCGTCTTTCAGGAGGGTGAACTGCTTTCCCCTGAAATCGCCACATCCTCAGTTTCTCAAAATAAGGGAAAGGAGTCCGCTTGAGCTACTAACAAGATGAAAGAACTGTTAAGGGGCCTAACGAAAGAAAGAGAAAAGGACTACGAGGAGAAAAGTGTCTTTCATGTCAACGAAGGCAGGACGAGGCGCAGTAGCATGGGCCACGAGCTTGCTAGGAGTTAATGTAAGCAATCAGTGAGTGCGTGGTTCGCTACCCAACAAGAACCAAATGCTGCTGCTGCCGCCGAAGTCGGACTTTAAGAACTTAGTAACCTAAAGAAAGAGGAGTTTGGAGAGGTATCATGAAACGCTGTCCTGCGGAAACATCCACAATCTGGACCACTGGGGGACCCCAGGTGAGTTCCCCAGCTCCAGTCGCGGAGGTGGGGCAGGATGACCCAGAGATTTTTGGGGGGCTCGCGGTCAGACTCTCCGCCCCCATTTAACCTTTGGAGATCCACTCCCGCCCTGTCCCTAATATCTCAGGTTCACTTAACGCCCGGAATGGGTCCTCACAACTGCCCTCTTCGGGCCTTTCCCACTATGGGCTCTTACTTTCCAGAAGCTCCTCCAATTCCCTGTCTGCTTCTGCCCCGACACCACAGTCTTCCTCAGCGGCCGCCATCTTGCTACCTCCGACTTGCCGTAGGAGGCGGGACCCCTCGGCGCCGCCACGCCCTCCACCCCTTCGTTCCTGCCCTCTTCTGCCTCGGGCAACCAATGGTATTGTTGGCCAGTGCAGAACCGCCATTTTTAAAGGGCCAGGAAGCTTTGAGTTTCTGTTTTGGGTATTTTTCCCCTTTCGCCTGTGAAACACAGAATTAAGGATAAGATAGTGTTATTTTCTGCCTGGTTTTAGAGGCCCGGACTCCTTTCAACTTCCCAAATTACCTGGCGAAGCTCTTTCATTATTTCTTCCTGAGCTATGAGTAGGCTAGATTGAGACAAACTGCCTACAAATAACCAGAATCTATACATACATGATTGATATGACAATTATGGTACATAGCATACTACTTTCTCTCACTTCTTTTGTTGAGACGGAGTCTCGCTCTGTCGCCTAGGCTGGAATGCAGTGGCGCTATCTTGGCTCACTGCAGCCTTGGCCTCCTGGGTTCAAGCAATTCTCCTGCCTCAGCCTCCCGTGTAGCTGGGATTACAGGCATGCACCACCACATTCGGCTAATTTTTGTATTTTTAGTAGAGACGGGGTTTTACCTTGTTGGCCAGTCTGGGTAGCCAGGCTGGTCTCGAACTACTGACCTCAGGTGATCCACCGACCTCAGCCACCCAAAGTGCTGGGATTACAGGCGTGAGCCACTGCGCCCGGCTTCACTTCATTATTTCATTCAAATGTTATCTTTTCTGAAACACTTTCCTTGGCCATTCCTTTTCTTCTTAACACTGAACACTATCTGACATATTATCTACCATGCTTGTTTATTCTCCGCTCCCCACCGTGCAGAATTTAAACACTATGAAGGCGAAGATTTTCGTCTGTTGTCTTCGCTGCTGTAAAGCCCAACTCCTAGGCTAGGGTTTAAAACTTAGTAGGCACTCATTGGCCACTCTTTGCTCTCGCAGTCCCTAATCAGGCACATCTGTCTGCCCAATCTAGTGGCATCTCTCATTTCCTGTTCTCTATTAGAACTGTTTGATTAAAGGACACAGGGCCAGGAACTTAGAACTCAATGTTAGAAAGAGAGCATCTGGGACCTTGGACTGAGCAGGGCAATTAGAATGTAGTAGTTAGTAATGGACTTGCTTTCCCTGACCAATCTCCTTTTCTCCACACAGAACCCAACCTCCAACTGAGTGAACACCGGGGATGCTCAGATAGAGGTAACTCTAGACGTCCCTTTCCTCCTTTGGAATTGTTCTATTCAGATCTGTAAGAATGTAGCAACTGTTTCACATACAGATCTGTTTTAGCACTTGGAGAGCACCTATTATTAAGGTCTTGTTCTGGGCACAGCAAGGACAAAGAGATAAATCAGGACCACCCCCTGCTGTAAGGTAGCTAAGTGGAGGTGAGCCGCAGGTATGATGAGATATACACACAGTAAGTATGACACAAGGTAAGAATTTTAAATGAAAAAAATTCCTGTGTTAAGTCACCTCATCACTTTCATGCTTAGCTTCCCAAACACACATTTGAGTACTGCATCAACCACCAGATCAAGCACTTACTATGTCTTTCACAGACAGGGCACAGACTTGTAAAATCGTATCTGTGCAAAACCTGTTTCCTTCTGACCACAAGTAGTGTGTTTTGGGATAAAAATATTATGAACTGTAAGTTATAAAGCCTAAATTCCAGCCCTAATTCTGCCACTAAATCACTTTCTAAGTCCTTTACAATTCTAAACTTCTGTAATCAAATCCTTTCCTGATAAACTTGTTTCCCCAATACCTGCAACATAATTTATTCCAGGGTTTCTCATTCAAATTGCTTACATGTGGATCTCCAATATGGCTATAGGTATAACAAGCACGTTAAAAAAAAGAAAACTTGTCTATCAACAGGCATCTCTATTGGCTTTATTTTATTTTTTGAGACGAGTTTCACTGTCACCCAGGCTGGAGTGCAGTGGTTTAATTTTGGCTCACTACAGCCTCCATCTCCAGGGTTCAAGTGATTCTCCTGTCTTAGCCACCTGAATAGCTGGGTCTACAGGCTTGCGCCGCCATGCCCGGCTAATTTTTGTATTTTTAGTAGAGACAGGGTTTCACCATGTTGGCCAGGCTGGTCTTTAACTCCTGACCTCAAGTGATATGTCCACCTTGGCCTCCCAAAGTCCTGGAATTACAGATGTGAGCCACTACACCTGGTCAATTGGCTTTAAACTAATGTAATATAAGCATGTTAATTAAAAGATAATAGATGATAATTAAAATGGAATAAAAAACAAGCATGACTCTTTCTTTGCATTATTTCTTAAACTTGTTTCTGCTTTTCTATTTTTACTACTAATACTCCTAACATCTCATCTCAGTATTTACTGACCTACTACTGACTGCTCCTTCTGCCTTTCTAATGTATAGCGAATACTGTTGAATAACAGTATTTTATAGTATTTTCATATCATTCTGTCCTTAAGGATTTAATGGCTCTCCAGTTTATCAAATTCTAATTCTTGCCTGGGATTCACAATTATTTCATATACATCAATCTTGTTTCCCCAATTATGTAAGATTCAAGAGGCAGGAATTGTAAAGTTTTTCCATATCCCTCAGTTAGTAATGTTTTTGTGTGCAAAATTAATTTTGTAATTTAATTTTCAAATTATAAATAAAAAAATTTGCCAAAATTTATCACCAACTTGCCTATGTTTATAGGGATAATGTTTGTAACTTGGGAAAGTGTCATCAAAGTAGTATATACTTTTTTTTTTTTTTTTTGAGACGGAGTCTCGCTCTGTCACCCAGGCTGGAGTGCAGTGGCACGATCTCGGCTCACTGCAACCACCGCCTCCCAGGTTCACGCCATTCTCCTGCCTCAACCTCCTGAGTAGCTGGGACTACAGGGACTGATACCAGGTGCCTGGCTAATTTTTTGTATTTTTAGTAGAAATGGGATTTCACCTTGTTAGCCAGAATGGTCGTGATCTCCTGACCTCGTGATCCACCTGCCTCGGCCTCCCAAAGTGCTGGGATTACAGGCGTAAGCCACCATGCCCAGCTTTTTTTTTTCTTTTTTTTTTTTTTGAGATGAAGTCTTGCTCTTGTCCCCCAGGCTGGAGTAGAATGGTGCAATCTCAGCTCACTGCAACCTCCGCCTCCCGGGTTCAAGCAATTCTCCTGCCTCAACCTCCCCAGTAGCTGGGATTATAGGCGCCTGCCACCACGTCCGGCTAACTTTTGTATTTTTAGTAGAGACAGGGTTTCACCATGTTGACTAGGCTGGTCTCAAACTCCTGACCTCAGGTGATCTGCCTGTTTGGCCTCCCAAAGTGCTGGGATTACAGATGTGAGCCACTGTGCCCGGCCAATATGTACTTTTTTTTTTTTTGAGACGAAGTCTCATTCTTGTCCCCCAGGCTGGAGTGCAATGACGCAATCTCATTAGTAGTATGTACATTTTTGAGAAGGCAGCCTTAGTTTAGGGATGCTGTTTAAAAAAGCAACTCTTAAGATAAAGGTAAAAAAATACAACATGCCGGGCGCAGTGGCTCACGCCTGTAATCCCAGCACTTTGGGAGGCCGAGGCGGGTGGATCACGAGGTCAGGAGATCGAGACCATCCTGGCTAACACGGTGAAACCCCGTCTCTACTAAAAATACAGAAAATTAGCTGGGCGTGGTGGCGGGTGCCTGGAGTCCCAGCTACTCGGGAGGCTGAGGTAGGAGAATGGTGTGAACCCGCGAGGCGGAACTTGCAGTGAGCCGAGATCGCGCCACTGCACTCCAGCCTGGGCGACAACAAAGCGAGACTCCGTCTCCAAAAAAAGAAAAATACAACGTATATAGTATGAAGAGAAGTAAAAAACAAAGTGAAGCTCCCTAATATATTGATATGAGAAAATACCAAAAATGTTAAATGAAAAAACAAAGGTACAAAATTGTTAAATAATATGGTTTCATTTGTGTATAAAGGGGGATAGAGAATGGCATAGTCATATCTGCTAGTATACACATAAAAAATTTCTGGAAGGATGTAAGCAAGCTGGTAACAGTGGTTACCTGCTTTGGGGAAGGTGATAGGAACTGGGTGCCTGATGAAAGGATGGAAAGATTTGTCACAGAATAGCTTTTTATATTTACTGATTTTTTAACTATATGCATTTTTTATTGAAAACATGAATTTAAAATGCAAAAAAGTACATATTTTAATCAAAGGCACAGTAACGTCTACCCAATTATTCTTAGCATATGACAAGCAAAATATTGTATTGTCAATGTAAAAATTTTATCATTGTAATATATATAATGTACTATTCTTATATCTGTATATTACATGTAAAATATCTAGAACAGTGACAGGCACATGGCAGTTGCTCAATAAATATTGCTATAATCAGCAAGAGATAAAAGGCTGCAATCAAAAACAGAATAGGGGAGCTACTTGCTTTCTATCATTTTCACAGCAGTTTAGGTCCTCATATGTATCCTATGAAAAATATGTGCTTCTTTTTTTCTGTTTTTTTGAGACAGACTCTCACTCTGTCGCCCAGGCTGGAGTGCGGTGGCGTGATCTCCGTTCACTGCAAGCTCTGCCTCCTGGGTTCAAGCAATCCTCTGCCTCAGCCTCCGGAGTGGCTGGGATTACAGGCAACCGCTGCCATGCTCGGCTAGCTTTTTTTTTTCCCCCCAATAGTGGATGTTTATTTTGTAATTAAAAATTATTACTGGAAGGAAGACATGTGCTTTGGTGGGGTACCTGCATGGGTGAACAAGAACATGAGAGTGTCCAAGAAATAAATGACCAAGTCAAGAAGCTCTCGTAGAGATTTATTTAGTGTGAGAAATATGAGAACAATAGTTGTAAAGAACAAATCAATAACCAGCAGTGTGCATTTTGGGAAACCAAATAACTTCTTCAAATTTCTGAGCACACAGAGGGTACCTGCCTGGGAATTTAAATGTCTAAGGAAAATGGGAGATGATTAAGAGTTGGTGTGGCCTAGTCACACCAACATGTATTTATTACATCCTGCTCCTTTCTAGTTGACAGGAAAGAAAGTTGCTGTGGGAAGAGAAGGGATAAATACTGAAGGGATTTACTAAATAAATGTCCATCACAGAGTTTTCCTTTTTTTTTTTTTTTTGAGACAGAGTCTTGCTTTGTCACCCAGGCTGGAGTGAAGTAGTATGTTCTCAGCTGACTGCAACCTCCACCTCCTAGGTTCAAGTGATTCTCATGCCTCAGCCTCCCAAGTAGCTGGGACTATAGGCGCATGCTACCATGCCAGGCTAATTTTTGTATTTTTATTAGAGACAGGGTTTGACCCTGTTGGTCAGGCAGGTCTCAAACTCCTGGCCTCAGATGATCTGCCCACCTCAGCCTCCCAAAGTGCTGGGATTACAGGCATGAGCCACTCCACCCAGCCCAGAGTTTTACTTGTTCCTTAGAATTAAGCTGGAAAGGCAGGGCCAATTATTAGAACAACTATAGTCAAGTTGAGAAGACCTCAAAAAAGTCAAGTTTAGACTTCAGATTTTTCCATAGAAGAGGAAAAGATACTAGGTTTTAGGGTAGAGAAAGCCAAATCCAAAGAGTAGTTGCAGGAGGAAGGTGCTGTTAGAAGGAGGATATAGAGACATTCTCTGGGGGGAACATATGGTGACTGACCCATGCACACAAAGGGGCCTTAGCGAAACTGCAGAGGACTGATCCTTAAACCAATCACATCTTTGCCAATCTCTGTCACCTGTGGAAGAGCAAACAGAGGAATAAGTTAGAGATTTGTAAGGTTGAGAACTCTAGAAAACTTATTCCCTATACCCTCAATGGGCGTAGTAGACAGGTATTTGGGTGTTTGTCACTGACTAGCAAACAGCAGTGGGGAGATGCTCTAGCTTTCTCCAGTGTCACTGCCTCAGGGAGCAGGGGACAAGCACAAGAAGAAAAAAACAACCACCATGTTTCTTTCTTTTTCCCCTTCTCTCAATATCCTAGATACATTTATTGAGGACAGTACTTACTGTGGTGACCCTACAGATTTGACCTTTGAACTCAGGGGAATAGCAGGCCCCACTGAGTGGACACTTTTCCACTGGCTTTCCACGGTAGATGGGCCGATATGATGCAGCACAGATGTCAAAGGGGTTGTGCATGTCATAATTGAGCTGATAGGCATCTGCGGGATTCTTCTCACAGGCAGACAGGATTTTTCGGGTCTAGGAAAAGGAAGGAGTATTTTATTTAGGAGGATGGAAAGCTGCAGACAACACCTCAAAAGGATCCCATCACCATGGTTTGGTAGTTCCACTGATGTGAGATACAACTGTACTAGGTGAAAAGAGGTCCCAACCTCTGTACTGGATGTATGTGAAGGGTTAACAATCACCATTCCTATTGTATCAAACTTTCCCCTCCTCAATACAAAAGTGGCTCCATAATCTAGACCCACATTCCTCCACCAACTCTGGAGATTATCAGGATCAGGTCCTAGAAAGGGTTAAAACAGACTTCCATCACCCAAAAAGAATGCATTTGGAGGACACAAGTAATGAGATGTGTATGTGAAGCTTTGTGGTGGTTGTGATGGGATATCTGGAGCTTAAGGACAGGACTGGGGTTACTTTCAGGTGCAGTGGAGTTATTCTAGGTTGCACAGCACTCTTAGACAATTGTCATGTCTCAATAAACTACTAATTTTCCAGGAAAAAAGGAAGCACCAAGTCAGGAAGTAAACAGAAGGTAGCATTCTGTTGGCTCTTTTTGTTGAATGTTGTTATTTACTGCTTTGTTTCAGAGGCAAGGACCTTGGTCTGTTCCCTCCATGTAAGAGTTGATCTGGCTTCCCTATGGTCACTGAAGGAGCTCCATCTACCTGTTGCGCCACCTCAGGCTTGGGCCCGAGTTCTAGTAGGCGCCGAGCAAAGGTGGCAGCTGTCTTGAAGTTCTTGAGCTTGAAGAAGAGATTGAGGGCTGTACGCAGCACCAGGATCATGTGCACAGGCTGCAGGTTTGAGTGGGTGAAATAGGCTGCCATCTGGTGGACAGAAAGAAGAACACATGCCAGGTTGATGCTACACCTGGTAGAGGTCATTTCTAAGCTGCTACACATGCATAGAAAACACAACACAACACAACACAACAGGATGGGTTATAAAGCAGAGAGGTCTTCTGCCTCCTAGGTATGGAGGACTGGTGAGATGAGGAAGTAGGGTGAAGAAATGTATCCTCCCCTCATAGAAATGAAGGGCCTAAATTTCTCTTTGTCCCCACTCAGATCTGGGTTTGAAATTAAAAGAATTCAAACCTAGTGAAGGGTGAAGGGAAGGACGTCTGTGTTGTACTCAGGGTCCTATAGATCTTACCTCACATATGCGCTTCTGCTGTTCTAGAGTCTCTTTGGGCAGCTTCTTCCTTTCTATCTCCATGGACAAACCCACAATGTACTCACGGCAAATGGTGATGAGCTGCTGGGCCTGTAGAGGGGGCAGAAGGTCAGGATACAGAGACAAGAATGTGGGAGTGCCCAGAACTGGGACAGTGGCTAGACCCTCTTACCTCTGCAATCTCTTGTTTGTTGTCCACAACAAGAAGTGGCACACTGAGAAGGATGGAACGGAATTTTTCCACAGCCTCCTCAAATTTGCCAACTGTGGTGAGCTGGTAGCACAGCTGCAACCGTTGGATGAGGTCATTAAGCTTCAGGCCCACAGCTGGTACACCATTCTTCAGCCCTGCATCCTTCCTGGAAAGGGAAAAGTAGGAAGACAGGATAGTCAGTAGCCAACTAGGATCCAATTTCCTTTTCTGGCAAACATCCTCATAGCTACCCTCCTGTCTCCTGTCAAAGTAGCTGCTGTCAAAGACAGCAGATGTAAACCAAACCCCATAGAGTAACAAGCCAAAGATCTTTTTTTCTACTGGAAAACCCTAGCTCTGAAAGAATTCTGACTATGTCACTGAGGCTACCATCTGAAATATCGACCATAACTTGGAACAGATGAAAGCAAAGAGCGAAGAGCCTTACCAGTTGCGATTAGGATATCCATACATGGAGGGTAGGCAGGGCAGAGCCTGATAGGTTGTGCGGCCTCGGGCATATGTCTGTAGGAACAGTTGCTTGTAGGGGCCAAACTGGATTACCCCTACTTGGTCATGAAGGAGCTGGAACAGAAGGAAAGAAACAAGGATTTTGGCCCTGCTGCATAAAAAGCTACTTTTCCTTGGGCAAGGTAATTAACTTCTCTGTTCACGTTTCCTCTCCTCATCAGTAAAATACATTTAATTGTAAGACCTACCTCATTTAATAATACCTATTAAAGTGTTTAGGATAGTGCCTGGCACATAGTGAACATTAAATAAACGTTAGCGGTTATTGCAATGTTATCATTATTGTAGTTATTATAACAATACTGGCTTAGTGTTCAAAAGAGACCCCTGCTTGGGAAGGGGTACTTATCTCACTGATGTGAGCCAGAAAGCAAGCTATAAATGGGTGGAAGATGACTGAAGGATCTGCCCTAAAAGATTACTAGGCCAAGTGGAAGGCAGATAACAGAAAGTCAAGTGTACCTAACAAAGAGTTTTCATGAAAAATATACACCTTTGCCCTTGCAGGTAGGATAATTTCACTTGATTAAAATGAGTCAACCATCTCCCTGGGACCCTGGGCTAGGCACACTCAAGAGGAAAAGCCAAGGTTACTTACCCGCATGGCTGTTTCGAAAGAGCCTGCCAGGATGTGATCAACTGGAAGCTGAGAGTTATTACACCAGATCTAACAAGAAACAAGAAAACCCAAGCCAAGTGAAACTTTGTTCTTCTCTATTCTCCAACACCTGTTCTACACTAATCGAGTATTAGCCACTCATCCCTGCTGGTTTCTTCCTGCTTACCTGAGTTGGACTTGTTCCCTTGGTTGGGGGCACAAAGAAACCATCTTCAGCCCCACCAGCTGCCCCAGGGGATATATCCTAGGGGAAAACCAAAAATTGAGTATTGAGTAATTTTTTTTTTTTGAGACAGGGTCACACTCTGTCACCTAGACTGGAGTACAGAGGCATGATCTCGGCATACTGCAACCTCTGCCTCCCATGCTCAAGCAATCCTCCAACCTCAGCCTCCCGAGTAGCTGGAACCACAGGCACAAGTCACCACACCTGGCTAATTTTTGTATTTTTTTTTGTAGAGATGGGGTTTTGCCATGTTGCCCAGGCTGTTCTCCAACTCCTGAGTTCAAGCGATCTGCCTGGCTCAGCCTCTCAAAGTGCTAGGATTACAGGCATGAGCCACCGTGCCCAGCCAAATTGAGTAATTTTTTAGGCCATTCAAGCACTTTGTTCTGTTGAATCTAGAACACAACCATTTACATTGTTCCCTGCCTCCACTGAGGAAGAGGGGTGATAGCTGTGGCAGAAGACTGCCAAAAGAGAAGCCACCTCACCAGTGACAAAATGACTTATCAAAAACTCCAGGTGCTGCCTTCTCATAAGCTGCTGCTGGAAGAACGCTGATTACCTCATTCTTCTTTCTTTCAATGGGAGTTAAGCATCAGATTAGAGATAAGTCCTACATCCTCTCCTCTTTGAGCATATCAGGACAGATGGAAGTGACAAGGCCACTAACTTTGACTCTCTCATGCTTCCTGCTTCTTTTACTTTTAAAAATAGAGACAGGGTCTTGATATGTTGCCCAGGCTGGCTGGTCTTGAACTCCTGGGCTCAAGCAATTGTCCTGCCTTAGCCTCCCAAAGTGCTGGGATTACAGGCATGAGCCACCGTGCCCAGCCATCTTCCTTCTTTCAAATGGGAGATAAGCATCAGATTAGAAGGAGGGTCTAGTCCCCTTCCCTTCTGGAGACCTTAGGATAGTGGTGGGGGACAATAAGGCCTCTAGCTTCCACAGGGAGATATGGAGAGAACCTTCTAAGGGTACAAATTCCACATACCAGCTCAGGAGGGAGCTCCAGATCTTCTTCTACATCCCAGCCACCTCCTTCTTCCTGTCCCTTGCCAAGAGCATCATCCCCCAAACCTTCTGTAGCCTCCACAAACCCATCTGTAAGGAAAATTCAAGCTCAAAACAGATTTGGGCAGTGGCATAATCTTAGCCAAAGAAAGTAAAATCAATCCTAGTTGGTTTCATGGCCTGGAGGTCTGCAGATCTACCCACAACCCAGTCCCAATCCAAGGTGTCCATCGCCCCAGAACAGTCTTAAAACAGCACTTTTACCTTCATCCAATTGTAGCTCTGCATCCTCTCCCCAGCCCTCTGTACCAACAGTGTCAATGTCAATGTCAGCAGCCAGTGCTCCTCCCTTCCCTACAGAGGGAAGGAATAGAACGGAACTGGTTATAGTCCAGCAAGTCTGAGATATGGCCTTTTCTGCAGGCAGGTTAAATCCTTTCAAAAACAGGTGCCAAGCTTCTGCCTACTTATTACTTATTTTTGTGTATTATTTATTTTTGTGGTATATATGTTATGCTAACTTGCAGTAGGTTTCACAGAGGGAGGGAATAGAAGACAGATGGAAGGAACTGGCCTTCCTGCTACCAAAAACTGGCTCTTAAATAATTTGTACTTACCAGCCTTTGGCTACCACTCTTGAATTTCTTCCTGAGAGCTTTGCTAAGCTACCACCACTACAATATGTACAAGGCGTCAGGCATAGGGTAGATAGAGGAGGTGGAGGAAAGACCGGGGTTCAGCACAAAATGCTTAAGAGTCTGTTTAGGCTCTTACTCATGTGAAATAAACTAGGAGACCAAGAAAACAGGAGGAGGTTAAGAGTGGAAGTGGTGGAGGGTGGTAGCACACATCTGCCTATACCCACATACCGGAATTACAGGTACTTGAATTAGTACCTTTAAGATTGTGTCATGAATGATAAAATACTGAACAAAGAACATGACTACATATATAGTAAAACTTAAGAAAATATACCAAAATATTAACTGAAGTTATTGATGGTAGTAGAGGGATCCCTTGTTTTTCTCCCTATTTTCTAAATTTTCTTTAATGACCTGAAAATGCTATTTTAAGTTTTTATGACCGCACCATAAATGACTGGCATTTCAATACTCCATTAGGCTTCATGCAGAAAAAAAGGACAGATTAAACTAAATGCTAATGGTATTCTCTAGGACAGTTCTTCACAAAACAAACAACAAAAGTGGTATGGGAGAAGTAGGTACTTACCTTTGCTGGCAATGGTGCCTTCAAAAAATCCTTTGGATACGGTCAATAAAGGCCAATTGGTATCCAATGGCATGATAGGTGCAGGTGGCTGGAGCAGCTTGGCATTAGGGTCAATGTCTGGGATCTGAATAGTAGAAGAAAAGAGGCTAAAAACAAACAGCACTTGGAAGTCACATAAGGAAAGTTATGGAGCCTCCTTTGATGTCATTTGTTTCTCTGCCTCTCCTGATAACCAGGTGGGAGAGTGATATTCATAATTTTAAACTGTTCTAAGATCTTAGAGTTACTCCTGTAATAAGAGACAATCATGTAAATAAAGACTCACTGTCTCCTTCTCTGGGTCAAATGTTTCCTTTAGGCTCTCAGCTTCTTCATCTAAGCCATGGGTAGCAGCTGTGAGATAGGCCAGGGACTCTGTAGAGAAAACAGACTTTGTGGTATAGGTACATTTCCAAATGCATGTTGCTGGGGTAAGCAGCCTCTGAGATGGTCCCCACAGTGATCACTGACTCCTGGTATTCAAGTTGTTGCATAATACCCACCTCTTAAGTGTGGGCTGGATTTATTAACTAGCTTCTAATGGATAGAACATGGCAGATGTGATGGGATGTTACTTCCTAGATCTGGTTACAAAGATTGTGGCATCTATCTTGGGGTGCCCTCTTTTGCTCACTTGCTGTAAGGGAAACTAGCTACCACGTTACAAACTTCTTTGGAGAGGGCAACACGAAAAGAAAGTGACGTTTCTTAGACAACAGGGAGCAAGGACATGGGGGCTGTCAACAGCCATTAAGTGAGTGCAGAAGTAGATTCTCTCCCTGGTGAGTCTTCAGATATCTGCAGTCCTGGCCAACACTTTGACTGTAGCCTCACGAGAGACGCTGCTAAGCCATGCCACAAATTGTGAAATAATAAATGTTTGTTGTTTTAAACTACTAAATTGGGGGGTAATTTGTTACACAGCAACAGAGAACTAACTAGCTGCTTATCTTTGAGACCTATCCATCAGTGCTGAGAACCTTGGATATCCCTGACTCGTCTCTGTTACATCTCAAATCTAGTTACTGCAACAAATCATGTTGTTTCTACCTTCAAAATATATCCTGAATCTGACCAGTGCTCACCCCTCCACTAAGAGCACCTTGGTCCAAACCTCATCTTTCACCTTGTTTGTTCCCTAATATATCTCAAATGCTAATACAATGCTTGGTATATAGTGGGTTCTCAAAAATATCCCTTGACTATATACATGAATAAATGAGTGAAACCTCCAAACTGAAAATAAAGAATAAAATTCTAATGGCATCCAACCATGTGCATTTACTAGGGTGTCTGCTCTAGGCCTTTTAAAATCTCCTATCTTCCTCATGAATAACTATTTTCCTAAGGGTGTTTGGCTGGACTGAATATTCTGGCTGCACCTCGCTTTGGCTTTGAATAAAATCTTCTAAGCACAGGAGGAGCATGTTGTCTCTCCTAAAAAAATGCACAATAAAGAGAAATCCCTCACCACTGTACACAAATTAACTCAACAAGAACAGAAAAATACTTCCTCAGACCCTGAAAAAGCTGGTAAGTCCCAGATACTTACTCTGCCCACAGTTCTTTAGGATCCGCACACGCTCTGACACATCACCCAGGTATAGGGCATTCTGATAGTGGCCACTCATGTCCTTTCTGATCTCAGCTGCACCAAGTAAGTAAGAGACACCAAGTTAGGTCTTTTCTTTTAAGTTCCCTTTCTCCTTTATTCACCTTCCTCCTTCCCCCAAGAACCCCTCTTCCCATCCTTAGTTTGAGGGCCTCACCAATCTTCATCATCTTGCGAAGTTTTTCTAAATTGCCAGTGATAAGATACAGGAAGGAAAGTTTGTCAAAGTTTTTGGTACGCTGATAGCACATTTCCACAATCTGGTGGTTTCCCTGTAGCAGGGCCACTTCTCCCAGCTTTTCCCAGCAGTTCTTGTCATCCAGTGCTTTGGCTGCTTCCAGAGCAATCTAAAGAATCCCCAGGGTTGTGTTAACAGGTTGAAGGACAATGTGACTCAAAACCAGGGACTCTGCAAAGCATCTGACTCTATATAAATTTCCCAAAGAATTTCTTATACTTTCAATTACTCCTAGCTTTTAGTCTAATTCCATTGAAAATTAGCCAGGCACAGTGGCTCGTGTCTGTAATCCCAGCACTTTGGGAGGCCAAGGCAGGCGGATCATGAGGTCAAGAGCTCAAGACCATCCTGGCCAACATGGTGAAACCCTGTCTCTACTAAAAATACAAAAAATTTGGCTGGGCATCATGGTGCGCGGCTGTAGTCCCAGCTACTCGGGAGGCTGAGGCAGGAGAATCGCTTGGACCCAGGAGGCGGACATTGCAGTGAGCCAAGATCGCGCCATTGCACTCCAGCCTGGGCAATAAGAGCGAGACTCCTGTTTCAAAAAAAACAAAAGAAAAAAAAATCCAGTGAACACATAGAACCCCTTTAGATACAGGGATAGAAATAATCACATCACATTTATCCTCCTCCTCGGAAATTTACTTTTACAACAAAACCACCCAGCAGTTGCTGATTCCACAGAGCCAGTTCTTGCTTAGCTACCTTACTTCCTAACTGCCAGGTATGAAGATCCACAGGGGCTTTAGCAAAGACAGAAGAAATAATACTAGGAAGAAGTTCAGAACTGGAAAACGTTTTCCTAAGCCCTTTTCATCTTAGAAAGCAATGCCTATACATTCTAGGCCTCAGTGCTTAATAGGTACTCTTTCATCTAAGTAGCCAGTCAGCAAGATTAAGTGTCAAGGAAATAATAAGATTTTAAAATTCCATACCATCTTGCTTTTATCCTAGAAGTTACTAAATTCACACTAATTGAGGTTGACAAAAATAGAAATGCTGTGGGAGAAGCAGAGGCAGGTAAAAGTAGAGATGGGCAAAGAGCAACAGGAAGATGGCTCAATGTAACAACTAAAAAAATCCCAAATTTCATTATTCTGGCTAAAGAAGCAAGCCCAGAATAATGCCCTCCCAATGCCACTCTAATCCTCTCACCTCTAAGATAATATGGGGCTGATGACCATATTCCTCTCACCTCAATGTTTCCACACTCCAGTGCCAGACTAAAGCGAGTTTTCTCATCCTTGACAAAATGCAGTGCCACTTCAGGATAGCCCTTCTTCTGGAGATAAGCAATAATAGACTGGCCTACTAGTTTGGCATTCCTCACCATGTGCAGTACCTAGACATTTGGGGTAGGGTTGGGCAAGAAGTAGACATCACTCACAGGAAAGAAAAAAAAAAGAGTGCTGCCTCTCTTAATACTCTAGTTTGCATCCTCACTTCGTACCTCATCATACTTTCTGTTGATCAGGGCCAGCTTGAATTTGAACTCAGTGGGATCAATGGTGAGTACCCGGGGACGACACTCCCTGTCTAGGCAGTATACATTGTTGCCCTTCACCCGTGTAACATAGATGGGTAAATCCAGAGTTCGAATGATCCCGTGGTCCCTAAGAACAGAGGGTAGATGGCACAACTTTCAGTAAGTGAGAGGGAAAATCCATCCTGTGAAGAAATGGAACACACCTAGGAAACGGTCTTTTGTCAAGTGCCATTTGAACAATGATATAGATGGGAAGTGATTCAAAAAAGAGCAGAACTAAATGCCAAATTTATCATATTCTTTCTATGATGGGGTAGATGGCATGATTTTTCTTTATATACTATTATCCTAGAAGATGAGTAACAGACATGGCTATAGGAATCAGACCTAACGGTTAAATCTTAAGTTCTTATATATAATCAGTAGGTGATTATGGACAGATAACTCCTTTATAAGCTATAATTGAAAGTAGAAGAGAGGTATATGTGAAGAGTTCTGACAAAGAAATAATAAAAAACAGAAAGTATATATATATTTTTGAGATGGAGTCTTGCTCTGTCGCCCAGGCTGGAGTGCAGTGGCGCGATCTCGGCTCACTGCAAGCTCTGCCTCCTGTCACACCATTCTCCTGCCTCAGCCTCCCGAGTAGCTGGGACTCCAGGCGCCCGCCACCACTCCGGCTAATTTTTTGTATTTTTAGTAGAGACGGGGTTTCACCATTTAGCCAGGATGGTCTTGATCTCCTGACCTGGTGATCCACCTGCCTTGGCCTCCCAAAGTGCTGGGATTACAGGCGTATTTTGAACTCAATAATAATAAATAGATTGCAAATTGAAGTTTGTCAATATAGCTAACGCAATACTTGACAATTTATAGACTGTATTAAAAGAAATACTAAAAATTATTGGGTTCTACATGTATATATTAGGAGAAACTAAAAATTAACAAGCACTCATCTCAAAAATGTTACTGTTCTTTTTAAACCAAAGAAAGTACGTAGAAGAAAATAATAAAGCCAATAGTAGAAATTAAATAGAAAACAAAAATACAATAGAGAAGTTCAATAAAGGCAAAACTTGAATAAAATTGATAACCCTCTCATGAGGGTAATTCAGAGAAAAGAAAATAGTATGAATGAAAAAGGGGATATCACTACAGATCTTGCAGAATAAAGATGTAACTTTTTAAGAGAATCAAACTGGCCAGGCACAGTGGCTCATATCTGTAATCCCAGCACTTTGGGAGGCCGAGGTGGGTAGATCACATGAGGCCAGGAGTTCAAGACCAGCCTGGCCAACATGGTGAAACCCCGTCTCTACTAAACATACAAAAATTAGCCAGGCGTGGTGGTGCATGTCCGTAATCCCAGTTACTCAAGAGGCTGAGTCAGAAGAATCACTTGAACCCAGGAGACGGAGGTTGAAGTGAGCCAAGGTCGCACCACTGCACTCCAGCCTGGGTAACAAAGTAAGACTCCAACTCAAAATAAATAAATACATAGATAGAGAGATAGATAGATAGATAGATAGATAGATAGATAGATAGATAGATAGATGGATGAACAGATAGATACGTAGATAGATAGATAGATGATAGATAGATAGATAGATAGATAGATAGATAGATGGATAGATAGATAGGCAGATCAAAGGATCAAACTCCTAAAAAATAACATTTGCCAAAGCTGACTCAAAAATAAATAGAAAACACCTACAGTCCTGTAATAGCTAAATAAACTGAATCAAATTTTTTAAATCCTCCCACACAGAAAGTCCTATGTCCATATGACTTCAAGGGCAAATTCTAACCAATATTCAAGGACGAATTAATTTCAATCTTATGCAAACTCATTGAGGGAACAGAAAAAGATACATTATTTGCTTACTTTATGAAATTCACACAACCTTGATACTAAAACCTAACAAGGACAGAAAGAAAAGGGAAAATTACAGGTAATCTCACTTATAAATATGTGAAAACATCAGCAAAATATTAGCAACCTAAAGCTAGCAATATTTGAAAAGGGTAAAAATATCAAGACCAAGTTAGGTTTATATCAGGAATATAATGTTGATTTAACATAAAAAATCAGCTGGGCACAGTGGCTCATGCCTGTAATCCCGGCACTTTGGGAGGCTGAGGCAGGCGGATCACCTGAGGTCAGGAGTTCAAGACCAACCTGACCAACATGGCGAAACCTCGTCTCTATTAAAAATTCAAAATTAGCCAGGCATAATTGCTCACGCCTATAATCCCAGCTACCTGGGAGACTGACACAAAAGAATTGCTTGAACCCGGGAGGTGGAGGTTGCAGTAGCTGAGATCATGCCATTGTACTGTAGCCTGGAGTGAGACTCTGTCTCAAAAAAAAATAAAAAATAAAAAAAAAAATCAATTTAATTCACTACATTAATCAATGAAAGGAGGAAAATTGTATGACTACCTCAATGCAGACTGAGCATCCCAAACAGGAAATCTGAAATGCTCCAAAATCCAAAAGTGAGCACTGAAATGACACTCAAAGGAAATGTTCATTGGAGCAGTTTGAACTTCAGATTTTTGGATGTGGGATGTTCAATCAGTAACGCAAACACTCCAAAATCGGAAAAAAATCGGAAATATAAAATACTTCTGGTTTCAAGCATGTCAGGTAAGAGATACTCAACCTGTATATGCAGAAAAGTTATCTAATAAAATTTAACATTTGGACCAGGCATGGTGGCTCACGCCTGTAATCTCAGCACTCTGGGAGGCCACGGCAGGCCGACTGCTTGAGCCCAGGAGTTCAAGACCAGACTGAGCAACACGATGAAACCCCATCACTACAAAAAATACAAAAATGAGCTGGGCATGGTGGCATATGCCTGTAGTCCCAGCTACTTGGGAGGCTGAGCTGGGAGGATAACTTGAGCCCAGGAGGCAGAGGTTGCAGTGAGCCAAGATTATGCCACTACACAATGGGCAACAGAGTGAGACTCTCTGCCAAAAATAAATAGTTAAATTACATTAAATTAATAAATATATATAAATAAATAAATTCAACATTCATTCAAAGTAAAAAAAAAAAAAAACTCTTAGCAAAAAGAAATAGCAAAATTCCTTCACAGAAAAGGGATATACATTTAAAAAATCCACTGTAAGCTCACATAATTCTAAGACACTGAAAGTTCGCCCTTTAAGTTAGGAATAAGACAAGAATGTTTGCTGTCATTATGTTAACTCAACATTGCTGGAGATCCTAGTCAGTGCAGTAAGACAAGAAAAATATAGTAATATATAAGTACTTGAAAGAGAAACTAAATTGTCATTACCCACAGATATTATGATTATTTGTAAAGGAAATATAAATCCTAGAATTGATAAGAGTCTAGCAAGATTCCTTCATTTAAATTGAATTAACTATATTTCTAAATATCAACAAAATTAGAAAATTAAAATTTTAAATAGATATCCATTTACAAACAGAATTTTAAAACCGTCAAGTGTCTAATAAATCTAACCAAAGAAATGCAAGATCTCTATAGAGAAAACTATAAAACTTTATTGAAGGATGTTTCAGAAGACCTAAATGAAGAGCTGCTATACCAAGTTCACAGATTAGGAAATTGAACACTATAAGGACTGTAAAGATGGTGGTTATCCCCCAACTGATATAGAGATTCAATGCAATTCCAAACAAAATGACAAATGTTTTTGTGTGGAATTTCTTTTTTTGTTTTTTTGTTTTGTTTTGTTTTGTTTTGTTTTGTTTTTGAGACGGAGTCTCGCGCTGTGTCACCCAGGCTGGAGTGCAGTGGCGTGATCTCGGCTCACTGCAAGCTCCACCTCCCAGGTTCACGCCATTCTCCTGCCTCAGCCTCCGAGTAGCTGGGACTACAGGCGCCCGCCACCACGCCCGGCTAGTTTTTTGTATTTTTAGTAGAGACGGGGTTTCACCATGTTAGCCAGGATGGTCTCAATCTCCTGACCTCGTGATCCACCCGCCTCGGCCTCCCAAAGTGCTGGGATTACAGGCTTGAGCCACCGCGCCCAGCCTTGTGTGGAATTTCACGTTACCTTTTTTTTTTTTTGAGACGGAGTCTTGTTCTGTCACCCAGGCTGGAGTGCAGTGGCGCGATCTCAGTTCACTGCAACCTCAGCCTCCCAGGTTCACGCCATTCTCCTGCCTCAGCCTCCCAAGTAGCTGGGACTACAGGCGCCTGCCACCACGCCCAGCTAATTTTCTGTATTTTTAGTAGAGACGGGGTTTCACCGTGTTAGCCAGGATGGTCTTGATCTCCTCACCTCGTGATCCGCCCACCTCGGCCTCCCAACGTGCTGGGAGTACAGGCTTGAGCCACAGTGCCCAGCCAAGAATTTCACAAGTTACTTTAAAAACTTATGTGAAGGGCTGAGCCTGGTGGCTGACGCCTGTAATCCCAGCACTTTGGTAAGCCACTGTGGGAGGATGGCTTGAGGTCAGGAGTTTGAGACCCACCTGGCCAATATGGTGAAACCCCATCTCTACTCAAAATACAAATATTAGCTGGGTGTGGTGGCATGCGCATGTAAGGCAGGAGAATCTGGGGAGGTAGGAGAATCACTTGAATCTGGGAGGCAGAGGTTGCAGTGAGCCAAGATTACGCCACTGTACTCCAGCCTGGGCAACAGAGCGAGACTCCATCTCAAAACAACAACAACAACGACAACAAAACTTATGTGAAAAGGCATAATTTCCTTGAAAATACCCTAACAACTTTTAAAAAATAAACAAAATAGGATCAGAGTAAGTGTTGTACCAGATGTGAAGATTTATCATAAAGCTACATTATTTAAGACAGTGTGGAATTAGAGCGGAGATAGACCACAGATCCTTGCATTTTGAAAACATGATTTATGTATGACAAAGATGAGACTGCAGAACAATGGAGAAAGAGTGGTCTTTTCAATAATGCTGCTGAGCAATTGAGTGTCCTTATGGAAAAAGTGGGATTAAGCTTTCTATACCTCACAGCATACATAACAATCAATGTCAGGTAGATTATAGACCTAGATATAAAAAGCAAAGTTACAATGTTTTTACAAAAGAATACAGAAGAATAGTTTTATGATTTGGGAGTCAATAAAGATCTTTAAAATAGGATGAAACCTAATATCCATAAAAAATAAAGATTCATAAACTTAACTACGTTTTAAGACTGTCTGTTCATTAAAGGATACCATAGGGAAAATCAGAAGACATGCTACAAAAGGGGAGATACTGATATTTGCAACATGTAGCCCTGACAAAGGACAGACATCCAAAAAAGAAAGATAATGTAAGACAGATTAAAGATTTGAACAGAATTCATATGAGGAAATCCTACTGGATGGCCAGATGAAAAGGTGCTCAATCTCACTAGGAAACAGAGAACAGCAAAACAAAATTACAAGGAGATACCATTACACATCCATCAGATGGACAAAAATAAGTCTCACCAAAACCAAGTGTTGGTCAAGAAGGCAAGAAAGGAAATTTTTTCTTTCTTTCTTTTGAGACAGGGTTTCGCTCTTGTTGCCCAGGCTGGGGTGCAAGGGCACGATCATGGCTCACCGCAACCTTTGCCTCCTGGGTTCAAGTGATTCTCCTGCCTCAGCATCTGGAGTAGCTGGGATTATAGGCACCCACCACCACGCCCAGCTAATTTTTTTGTATTTTTAGTAGAGACAGGGTTTCTCCATGTTGGTCGGGCTGGTCTTGAACTCCTGACCTCTGGTGATCCGCCTGCCTCAGCCTCCCAAAGTGTTGGAACACAGGAGTGAGCCACCGCGCCCGGCCCAAAAGGAAATTTTTATACCAAGCTGGGGGGCATGCAAATTGGTACAGCCACTTTGAAAAGCAGTTTCACAGCTGGGCACGGTGGCTCACAGCTGGGTGCGGTGGCTCACACCTGTAATCCCAGCACTTTGGGAGGCCAAGGCGGGCAGATCACAGGGTCAAGAGTTCAAGGCCAGCCTGGTCAACATGGTGAAACCCCGTCTCTACTGAAAATACAAAAATTAGCTGGGCGTGGTGGTGCGTGCCTATAATCCCAGCTACTTGGGAGGCTGAGGTAGGATAATCACTTGAATCCAGGAGGCGGAGGTTGCAGTGAGCCGAGATCACACTACTGCACTCCAGCCTGGGCGAGATTCCACTTCAGAAAAAAAAAGAAAAGCAGTTTCACATTGCCTAATAAATGTGAAGATATGCATACTCTACGGCCTAGCAATTCTACTCCGAGGATACACTCTAGAGAAATGTACGTACATGTACACCAGAAAACAGGTAAAAGAATGTTAAGCATTGTTCACACAAGCCAAAAACTAGAATTCACTCAAATATTCCTTAAAAGAGTAGAACTGACAAACTGTGGTATAATCATATTATACAAAAATGAAAATAATTACATTGGAGCTACAAGATGGATGAATCTTACAAAATATTGAGCAAAATATGAAAAAATATATTCAGTATGGTTTCATTTATATGAAGGCAAAACCAGGCAAAACTAAATCATACCAAGAAACACAGGGCAGTAAAATTATAAAGAAAAGCAAGGAAGAAATTAACTGTAAAAACTAGAATGTTATTTTTGGTGGAAACAGGGTGGGTTGTGACCACATGGCAAAGGGCTTCTGGGGTGCCAGCACTGTTCTGTTTTTTGACTTGGGTGGTAGTCATGTTGATGTTCACTACATAACTTGTTATTCTATATATTTTTTTATGTAATTGTCTACATTTGTTTCAGAGTTCTCAATTTTTAAAAAGTTGAAAAAAGAATGTTCTGATGCCCTTTGCACATATATGCCAGGTAAGACTTTTCCATGAAGGAAGTTCACTGAGGACTTCAGTTACATCTCAAGACAGGACAGTGATTTCAGGAAGCTGCCTTCTCCCATTCTGTATCCCAGATAATTAACTTACCCAGTGGTGACAGCATATTTGATGTGGTTGCTTGTGGTATAGATAAATACCCCACTCTCATCCCAGGCCCCACTCTTGACACGAATGTTCTCATGAATGTTACATAAAGCATCCAGTTTGCGGTTACAGATCACAATGGCTGTAAGAGGCAAAGGGCATGAGTGTTCTGTTGGATAGGGTAAGTGCCGTAGACTGGCAGGAATGGGGGTGGGAGGGACTGGTCTCTAAATCAGGGTGGATATAATGAAGACTCACCATGTTTGGCTAGTAGTGCTACATGTGACATGTCTGCTGACCAGATAACATATTTCACTTTAGAAATCTTCACAGATGCCAGAGTCCTGAGATAGACAGAGATGTGCAAACATGAATGGATCTATTTCCCTTATCTCAGGCTATGATCTACATCAACTGCACCCTCTAATTAATGTAAACCCCAATTTCTTAATGCAATACTAATTACACAAAATAATGTAATTTCTACATAGTAGCTCAGTGACTTAAACATTTTGGCTCACACTGTGCACTTTCGCCCTCCTCAACCCCCCTCTCCCTCATTTCCTTGTATTGTTAGGGAATCTGTGTATGTCTATTTTCACCACTGGACTGTAAGCTCCTTTAAATATAGGAACTATGTTATTAATCTGTGTCTCTCTCGTTCTAAGCCCTGAGAACACGCTTTGTTCAGGTAAGTACTGTAAAAACAGATAAATAACCAAGACTCTCGCTGTAATGCTAGTGTGGATGTGCAGGATGGAGAGTGATCACAGAAAGGAAAAGTTACTACAAAGAGTCTTGGGAGCACAAGTGGCCAAGCAACAAGACAAACTCACTTGGGGAAAAAGGTTCCCACTAAAGATGTCCACTCTCCCCAACTACATGGCTGTTTGCTTAGGGGCACCTGATATGTTACCGCTTCTGCTGTACGTCAAAGAGTGTGATAGAGTCCGCATCTCGAAGCAGGAGATTGCCTGTGCCAGCATAGAAGATCTCATCACAGTTGGGCACCTGTACCTTTTTGGTGATCTCATTCTTCAGATTCTTGATCAGAAGCTGCAATAAGTATTAAAGATGGGGTTAAGAGAAGAAGTGTGTATAGATGATGATGGCAACTGATGATGTCTCTCAGCAATTGTTCCTCAGCGTCAATTAACAAGTATTTTTTGTCCTGTCCATGTCAATGACCACTGCAGACAGACCACGCCAACCAAGATCTTCTCTAAGGTCTTTAATACATATTTTTTCTCCTCCAACTAAAACATTCTGAGAAGTCCCAACTAAAGTCTGAATTCCTCAATGAACAACAGAGAGAAAACAGTGTTTCTGGGGCTTAAATTTTGTTAAATATTTTCTTCAGCGTGCTTTATCTTGTGCTGGACCTATTACATTTCAAATAACAATGGAGACAGCAGAACAAGGAGGGAAATTTCCTCATCCAGCCCATTCACTTCAGATTTGATGCATTTCGGGCTCCTGTAGCCAACAGTGACTTTAGCTTGGTTCTTAAACCCAGAGCCACCGCAATCATCAACCCAATCAAATCAGTTTTAATGCCTTTCCCCCAAGAGGGTTTAGTGTAGGGCTACAGACAGAGGTATAGCCAATACATGAGAATCACGGCTGCTCGGGGGAGAATAGAAAAAACAATGGTCTTTATTTTGCAATACACAGGCCGCTGCCACCACACTCCCCAAATTAGTTTCCGCTTTTAGTCTTAACTCACCGAATGCATCCGATCTAGGACAGCAAACCGATTTCGAGCGACCCAAACGGCTGTCAGGCCTGAGGATCGTTTCCCTTCAGGCGCTGAGAAGAACAAAACCAAAGGGTGGGAGCATGTGGTGAGTCACTGGCAGGTGACATAGTCGGGTGCCATGGAGCTGCCAGTCTTGCTGGATGCCATCTTGGCTTTGCCAGTTGAGCTGCTTCCTAACTAATTCAGCCATAACCTGGGGCTATTATTGAGTGACTTTTCCCCACCAGTCCCCTCCAAACACCAACCACCACCCTGCCAAGGCTCTTTTCTCTAGGCCAAGTGGTTGCATTTCAGCCAACATCATGTACTGGCAGAAGGGCCGCCCATCTTGGGAGACAGCACACTCCATCAAGCTAACGAGCAGGGCCTCCCTGGCCAAGCTACAGCAAAGCAAGCCTGTGTCATAGGACCCCCTCCCCAGGATGCAGCTGCTCTGCTGCTTTTAACATGCAAATGCTGACTTCCTAGTAGGGCAGGGTGGGGCAGAGCACTCCCAACTAAATCTTGACAGGAGAGCTTGGTGCTGGGTGGTATTTAGAACCAAGCTGTTGCTCTGTAAATGTCAACTGACCATTCTTATCAACTTGAGGAGAGTTAAAAAATGTTTCTCAGTTCAGTGGCTTATTAGAATTTTGAAATGGACACTCCATTCTCTGGGAAACTTGTAGAAGAATAAACAGAAGGGTGCATCAAAATACTCTTTTACCTATTAGACCAGCAGAAAACTGGAGAGAACATGTTGGCCAGTCTTGCCCCTGGCATCTGGAGGGCAGGCAATTTATGAAACTAATTATTATCAAAACTAACACTCCCATTTTCCAGGGGCCAGGAATCTGCATTATTCAAGCCTATCACTGTTGCCCACCATTGGGCCGCTCCTTTATTATTATCTCCCTCAAAAAATGAAGTATAGAAAATAAAAGTGGTAATAAAACAAAACAAAATATTTTAAATTCTATTAATTGTAAACACAGATGGGGAAAAAAAAAAAGCAAAGGGCTGAGTTGGGAGGTACCAAACCATAAGATTTAGTCAGAAATGGCTTAACTAATTTATAAGGGAGAATTTGACTTATGGATACCAAATACAAATATATTTTCTTTCTCTCACTATGAACACATTTAAAAGAGAGGAGATAGATTAGCAACAATAATAACCCAGTGGCACCCAGCTAGTAAATTATTTCTCAGGAAACTGTTGATGGGGTCTAAAATATCATGAAAGTATGCCAGTAAGAGTGGGGATCTGCAGAATAAATCTCTGATCTGGTACTAGCTATAAACCCGCTGGAGGAAGTGCACTGAAAGGACCATAGGCAATAGTCAAATCCATTCTGAGAATGTTTTGTCAGCAAGTTCTAATCACAAGGACGTCAACAAGGGATGGTGGTGATGGAAGAGGTAGGCAGGAGTCTCAGCTGGATCCTGGGATCCCAAGTGGGGTGTGGGGCTGTTAGCAGCCTCATCTTTTTGACACGCAAAAGGAAGCAAATCGAATCTGGATGTGGATGGGAGAGTATAAATCCCTAGTCCCAGGATGAGGCATTGTAAGATTGGAACCACATTTTTAAATAAATGAAACTACCAGGGTGAAAGTCGTATCAACTGACAATAAACTAGGATAACATGCTGTGCTGAAAGAGAAAATGGAGAGTTTCTAATAACCAAATTATAAAATATATATATCTAGCTGGGGTAATAAAATGGAGGAGGAACATGAATATTTCACACCATGGTCGCCACTGATGCAACTGTCAGCAGCACCTGCCAACAGACATGAGTGATGTGGCCATGGCTTGCGGATGGAATGTGAAAAACTTGAAGAGGAGTTATGATGCGGGTGAGGAGAGCCGGAAGCAGAGTGGGTTAGACAAAAAGAACACCTACCATCAGGATTCTGGGAGTCAGCATCTTTAGGGATGGTGTACAGGTCATAGGTACTATTCTCTAAATTGCTAGCTCTCTGTAGAAGAAAAGGGGAAATTAAAATGTTAGTGACAAGCACCCAAGATAACAGTTTTCCAGTTTACTCTGACAGAGAAAACAGTTCAATTGCAGAGACATCAATCTGAAACCATACTTTTCTTACCCTTCACCCAGAGGGCATTTGACTGTTTCTACATCTATGAATGGCTCTTTGCCAAACAACTCGGCACTGATGCCACTTTACTTTCTTTATCTTCCAAAGATGCAGATATTATCTGAATGAAAGTAAGAACTGCTCTCTATTCCACAAATTAGCAGACTAGGACCCTGATATTCTGGTACCCCACCCTGAGGACTCATCAACGGAGTACTCAACCACTGGAAAGAAAAAAAAGACATCAAAGAAAAGACACTATAGGAATGCAAATGTTTATTGGAAAAAGAAGAAAAGAAAAAACATGAAAGAAAACTGTCAGAATATGCGACTGCTAGATATTAAAGAAGAAAAGATTAGACAATATAGTTATATGAGGAAAGACATATAACTTCATTCCTTTTAACTTGGCCACCAGGGCACTAAAATTAGAATGTCATTTTTTTTTTTTTTTTTCAAATTCTGTTGCAAGAAACAGAGAGGACTCTTTGATGACTCTGAAGCCAACCCCACTGACATGAACTCCCTCTCAAAATCATAGTTCTTCTATTTTCACCCAAAGGAAGGGATCAAGGTAAACATTTTCTTTCCATAGGATATATATAGCCTAAACATTCTCTCAAATTATTTCTAGTGATCTGGGTCATTCATCCTGATGCTCCATTAAGTTCAGCTTTATGAAAGATAGGCAGTTCACAAATGCTCAATATGTTTACGACAACTGAAACCTACCTAATTTGAGTCTCTGAGTGATTACTGTGTCAGCTCTCACAAAGTGACCATTAAATAGTTTTTAAGAAGCCATTAGAGATTCCCTGAGGGCATAAGAAAGAGACCTATGGAAAATGGGGAGAACCTAGGAGGGCTCCACAGGTTACTTACCGTACAAAGCAAGACTGCATTTTCTGCTGGATTGTATGACATATTGAATACTGGAAACTTGGAACCACTAGAGATATATATAGAAAAAGGAAAAAACAGGGAAGACACATAAGAATAGAAGGAAGAAAGGAATCACCCCCACACCTCCTACTTATCCAATCTTTACACTATATACTCATCACTTTTATAATCAGGAGTAAAATGAATATTGTATTCTCTTCCTTTAAGGCTTGGCAACTTCCCTAGCTCAGCTTTGAACAAACAGTTTTAAAAAGTAAGCCATAGTAGAAGTCAAATTATTCAATAGAAGGTAGGTAGGGTTAGCACTCACTGTAGTGAGTGGGACTGAAATTCCTACACATAATTGCAGTGGACACCACACAGTAACATAATGTGATTTGTCTCTGGCTGGTTTCTCCTGTCCCTTGGAGTGTTCACATAAACCCATTTTTTTATTGTAGTGATGCTAGAGGGTGGTTATCAAACCCTCACGCCAAAGTTTGCCACCATTAATGTTTCAGCATGCTGATGCAGCTGGCTTTTCAAAAGGACAGTTCCTTTTGCCAGGCATTCCAGAGGTTATCATATCTTCAGAATTAAGAGTTTCCAGGGACATATATTCTGGTTCAGAGCTTTTTCTGGTGTGCTTTTTCAGGGAAGGCAATGGACAGTTAAAGACAAGAAATGCCAAATAAAGGCAAAAAGTTCTGTTATCAGTTTGGGCCATTCTCTATCAAGAAACTTCCTCTGGCTTGCAAGAGACCCAGCAAATTGTGGCAGAATGATTTTCCATCCACATGGCCACTAGCATTCTCAAGAAGGGAACTCTCATTCTACTCATGACCACTTCCTTGCCTCCCTCACTCATTGGGTTTACACTGAGCAGGCTCATCTAATGGGGATTCCATCTGTGACAGAATACGAGATCCAAAACGTCATTTAAAAGAAGAGTCTTGGTCGGGTGCGGTGACTCACGCCTGCAATCCCAGCACTTTGGGAGGCCGAGGTGGGCAGATCACAAGGTCAAGAGTTTGAGACCGGCCTGACCAACATGGTGAAAACCCATCTCTACTAAAAATACAAAATTAGTCAGGTGTGGTGGCACATGGCTGTAATCCCAGCTACTTGGGAGGCTGAGGCAGGAGAATTGCTTGAACCCAGGAGGTGGAGGTTGCAGTGAGCCGAGGTCGTGTCACTGTACTCCAGCCTGGGTGACAGAATGAGACTCCATCTCCAAAAAAATAAATAAAAATAAATAAATAAATAAATAAAAGTAAATAAATAAAAGAAGAGTCTTGTTTGTGGGAGTTGTATCAGGGTGACAGATGAGAGGGTTGGGAGGAAAGAAACAAGTCCGATTTACCTCCGCAACTGCATCACAGCTACATCTTTGGAGCTGTTGAAATCCAGCTGACGTAAGAATCGGTCCTTGACATAGTGTAGCATATTGCCGTGAACAGCATAGGCTGGCCGTTCCCGTTCCAGCTTAAACACAATCATACCACCATCATGGCCTGGGGGACAGGGAGAAGAGGAGAAAGAATTAAGCTGTAGGCAAGAAAAAAACCTGGAAATTGGAGATACATAAGGATGAAGATTATATCTGTATGCTATTAATAAAAGACAAGACATCTGAATACATCTCTTACTTGCCTAAATTCTCACAGTTCTTGGAATCTTTATTTAAATAATTCTCTGTGAATCCTTTTCTAATACTATTCACACTGCCATACTTAGTGCCACTATTCACACTGCCCTTTTCTGTGTTCCCCTAATGCTTTGTACAAACCTCCATTACAGTACTTATCATCCTGCACTGTAATCATTTAGGTCTATCATCCACATTATAACATGAATTCCCTGAAGGCAGAAATTATAATTTCTGTCCTTCCTCAGTCTCTAGCATATAAAAAGAGTATAAAAAGTATTTACTGAAAAAATGAATGTTAGTTTAAAAACCCTTTATTATTCCGTTTTTTAAAATGTTTTGCTCTTTCCCTACTAGCATCATCGTCCCTTAGAGAACCCTTATACTTTTGTTCTCCTACTGTTTGTTCTCCAAATATAAACCAGATCATGTCACTTTCCTGCCCAAAACCTTCCAATGGCTTTCCATTTATTCAGAATAAAATATTAAGTTCTAACCATGGCACAGAAGGCAATACACGATCTGGCCTGACCTCACCTATTGTAGTCCCTTACTCACTGTGCTCCAACTGGCTGGCTTCTTTGGTGTTCCTTAGCATGTGATGGTGACACACTAAGCACCTCTCACAACACAGTCTCTGCATTTCCTGTTCCCATTGCCTCACACTCTTTCACTTTTCTGAACACCCAATATAAAGCAGTAGTCCCCATACTTATCCATCTCTATCTCCCTTAACTTTAATTTTTCTTCAAAGCATTTTTCACCACACATCATTTTATGTACATATAAAGTGGAGGAAAAAAAGGAGGAAAGCTTCAATTAAGTGGCTCTGAGAGTCCTTCTTCTTCTTGTCATCCTACTATATATTTACTAGAGACAAAGCTAATAATCACTTTCAAGTCTTATATAAAGCAAAGAAAAAAGAAAGAAAATGGCCCTTACCTGCTGCAAAGAGGTTAAGGTTAGGGTGAGCAGCTAAGACCCAGAAACGATCATGGTCTCTGCGGAAAGTCTGAACCCCAGTCCTAGAAAAGGTACACAAAAAGAAAAATATTAATTTCCTAGGAATCTTCAGCCCATCCTACACAAGAATATTAAATGGTAAGCCAGCAAGCTGATTAAAATGTAAATCAGGGAGAGTAAACTGCATATCCTAAGTAACAGTAGTCGTGATAAGTTCTACCAAAGAACAAAAAGAGGAGACTTCAAAACTGACCACATTATCATGATATATAGATCTCCCCTTTTCAGCATAATTTTATGGCTTTCATTCCGCATTTCTTACTTCTCTAGCTACAGAACTGGAGAAAGGGGGAAGAAGAAAAAATGTTTAAATTTAGAGGCAAAAAATAATAAACGTGGAGATTTCTATTTGATGGAAAATTTGTAAATGTTGATTGATCTCTAGGTCTCTTCAAATTTTCATAATATATGATTTGATTTGTCTACATGCTGAAGATGATGAGAGACATAAAGAAGTATTCCAATCTAGTTTTAAAAGAGAGAGTAAGAGAAAGTTCACACAACATTGATGACTAACTTACCGCTTAGACATATCCCAGACTCGAATACTCTTGTCCTCAGAATTGCTGAGGATCAACTCTTGGCGAGGATGGAAGACGGCACAAGATACATTGTTATAATGGCCCCGGCAGGTATCAACCTCCCATGCCTTTGATTCTGAAGGACAAAAAGAATTAGGTCATCACAATTCCCTACTACTATAACTGTAGGATTTGGAGATATGACATCCTTTTAATCAAGAACTAAGTACTATTATAGAATGCTAAATTTCCAACTTCTTTCTAATATGGCAATCTCCTTCATTTAAGCCTCTTAATCTTTACATTTCTTGGTTCTTTCATTCTGATCCTCTTACTGATTATAACACATCTTCCCTTGGCCGTACATAGTGGCTCACACCTGTAATCCCAGAACTTTGGGAGGCTAAAGTAGGGGGATCACTTGAGCCTAGGAGTTCGAGATCAGCCTGGGCAACATGGCAAAACCCCACCTCTACAAAAAATACAAAAATTAGCTGGGTGTTGTGGCACACATTTGTAGTCCCAGCTACTCAGGAGGCTGAGGGGGAGGATCGCCCGAGCCCAGGAGGTCAAGACTGCAGTAAGCCATGAATGCGCCACTGAACTCCAGGGCAACAGAGCAAGACCCTGTCTCAAAAAAACAAACACCTCTTTTTCATCATTCGCCATCCCTTTATCCTGTTTTATCTGTCCTGATAACAATTTGTCCTAGTTGCCCTTTTAATTTTTATTTTTTATTTTTTTTCAGGGACCTGCCACTTCAGGAGCTGCCATTTTAGAACAAATATGAGCTCCTTAAGACAGGGGCCTTATCTGTTTTAGCCACCACTGTATCTCCAGAGCCTTAAACAAAGTCTAGTACAAAGGAGGTACTCAATAAATATTTGTCAAATGAATGGATGAATTCTATGTTAATACTCCTCAAAACAAGGGTACCATCACAGGAAAAAAGGGAAAGAAGGAATACTTTCAGTTGCAAAACAGTGGTATAGAAACAAGTTGGCTTCACTCCCCTCCACAGAAAACCCAAAACAAATATACAGGGCTGAGATTTTCATCAGCAACAACCCAGACCTCAAATATGACAATGAGACAGTTCCCGGGGCCACAGAAAGATGAAAAATCTCTGAGCAGATGGTAAGAGAATCTGATTTCCACATCTGCAATGCCCCTCACCCCAACTCATGGTTTCTACACTACAAAAAGTAAGACTGAGGTGGTCAACTATCTTCCCCATCTTCCCCATCTTCCCGGGTGCCCCGGCAGGACATCTAACCTTGACTTAACCCATGGGAGGCATCACGACTGCCTGAGAGAGGAAATATCCCTGAGGACAGGCAGAGAGAAAGTGGGGAGGCAGGACTATCATACCCAGCCCCAAAAACTTGCTCTGTTACTTGGCCAAAGGAGATGCCAAGTAGCACTGCGTTGCAGGAAGTATGTTCCACAGGTCCCCCCATACACGAACCTCTAGCCAGGCTTGACACACAGATGGGATAATCCCTTTGGGACCTCCCCATTCAGGACAGACAATGCTCGGGTCATTTACTAAAGCCATGGTGAACCTGGGCTTAAGGTGTCACCTGAAGTCAAAAAGGAGGAAGTGACCGAGCAGTAAAGATTTGCTAAGCAAATATGTTCAATAAAAACTAAAGCAAGCCAAACAGAGAAAACTGGAATAAGTAACTAATCTTTCAACACAAAGACATAGGTGTATACCCAAAAGTAACAATAGCAAACACGGAACCATAACCTTCCCACAAGGATAAAGCAAAAATACAATGATTGACCCTAAAATGACAGAAATTTCTGATCTCTGACAAAGAATTCAAACCAGTAGTTTAAAGGAAACCCTGTTATCTCCAAGAGATGGCTGAAAAACAATTCAGAAATTTACCAGAGAAGTTTAACAAAGAGATTGAAACAATGAAAATAAATCAAACAGAAATCTTGAAACAGAAACACATTTGCTGAAATGAAGAGCTCATTAGAGACTCTGAATAGCAGACGGGACCAAGTGGAGGAAAAAAATCAGTGAGCTTGAAGACCGGCTATTTGAAAAACACATAGTTAGGCCAGTGGTAGTGGCTTACACTTGTAATCCCAGCACTTTGGGAGGCTGAGGTGGGTGGATCACAAGGTCAGGAGTTCGAGACCAGCCTGGCCAACATGGTGAAACCCTGGTTCTACTAAAAAATACAAAAATTAGCTAGGCATGGTGGTGGATGCCTGTAATACCAGCTACTTGGGAGGCTGAGGCAGGAGAATCGCTTGAGCCCGGGAGGTAGAGGTTGCAGTGAGCTGAGATTGCACCATTGCACTCCAGCCTGGGCGACAGAGCAAGACTCTGTCTCAAAAAAAGAAAAAAAGAAAAAAAAAAAAGAAGTCAGTGGAGAAAAAAAAAAAGAAGAATGAAAAGGAACAGAGACCACCTACAAGACTACAAGAAACAGAAAATTGCCTCAAAAGACCAAATTTAAGAATGATCGGCTGGCGTGGTAGCTCATGCCTGTAATCACAGCACTTTGGGAGGCTGAGGTGGGCAGATCACCTGAGGTCAGCAGTTTGCAACCAGCCTGACCAACATGGAGAAACTCCATCTCTGCTAAAAATACAAAATTAGCTGGGTGTGGTGGCGCATGCCTATAATCCCAGCTACTCAGGAGGCTTAGGCAGAAGAATCACTTGAACCCAGGAGGCGGAGGTTGTGGTGAGCCGAGAGTCGCACCATTGCACTCCAGCCTGGCCAACAAGAGAGAAACTCTGTCTCAAAAAACAAAAAGAATGATTGGTTTTCAAGAGGGAGCTAAGCAAGAGCAAGGGTAGAAAGCTTATTTAAAAAAATAATCACAGAAAATTTTCCAAAACTTGAGAAGAAAGAAATATCCAGGTACAGGAAGGCCTGAGAACACCAAACAGGTCCAATCTAAATAAGACTACCCTAAGGCATATAAAAGTCAAACTCTCAAAAGTCAAGGACAAAGAAAGGATCCTAAAATAAAAATAAGCAAGAGAAAAGAAGCAAAGAACACATAAAGGAGCTCCAATTTGTCTGGCAATAGATGTTCCAATGCAAACCATATAGGCCGAGAAAGAGGAATGATATTTTCAAAGTGTTCAAAGAAAAAATCCGACATCTAAGAATACTGTACCCAGCAAGATTATTTTATTTTCCAAATATGAAGGATAGTCTTTCCCAAACAAAAGGTGAGAGAATTTACCACCACCAGACTCATCTTTACAGTAAGTATTAAAAGTAGTTCTTCGATCTGAAAGAAAAAAACACTAACGTGCAAAAAGAAAACTTTTCAAGATATAAAACTCAAGATGTAAAATTAAGTTCACAGACAAACCCAGAATACTATATTACTATAATGGTAGTGTGCAATCCACTTATAACTTTACTATGAAGCCCAAAAGACAAATCTATCAAAATCAATAATAGCTACAGCAACATGTTAAGAGATAGTCAAAAACGCAGGAGCAGAAATGGAGTTAAATGTATAATTCCTGAGTGTGTTTTTGCCTTTGTTTTTGTTCTTGTGATATAAAATAAGCTGTCATCTCTTTAAAATACCTTATTCTATCGATAAGATTTTTTTTTGTGACTCTCATGGTAATTACAGCACAAAAACCTGTAATATACTCACTAAAAATAAAAAGCATCAAATTAAGACATATTACTAAAGAAAATCACTTAACCACAAAAGACAGTAAGAAAAGGAAGAGAGAAGCCTCAAAAAAAAACAAAAAAACAAAAAAAAACCAGAAAATAAGCAAAAAACAGCAGTAATAAGTCCTTACTTATCAATAACATCACTGAATATAAATGCTCTCAATTCTCCAATTAAAAGGCACAGAGTGGCTAAACGGATAGAGAGAAGACCTAACTATATGCTGCCCTCAAGAAACCCATTTCACCTATACAGACACACATAGACTGAAAATGAAGTGGTAGAAGACATTCCATGAAACTGGAGACCAAAAAAGAGCAGGCGTAGCTATACTTGTATCAGATAAAACAGACTACGAAACCTAAGACTCTATAAAGAGACAAAGAAGGTCACTATATAATGATAAAGGGGTCAACTCGGCAAGAGGAAATAACAATTATAAATATCTGTGCACCTAACACCAAAGCTCCCAAGTATATAAAGCAAACACTAATAGATCCAAAAGGAGAGACAGACTACAATATAATAATAGTAAGAGAACTAATACTCCACTCTCAAAAACAGACAGATCAGACAGTAAATCAACAAAGAAACAGTGGAGTTAAACTACACACTAGATCTAATAGCCCTAACTGAAATTTACAGAACATTTCACCCAATGGCTACAGAATATTCTTTTCATCAGCACATGGAACATTCTCCAGAAAAAACTATACTTTAGGCCACAAAACAAGTTTGAAAAAATTGTGAAAAACAAATCATATTAAGTATCTTTTTTGAACACAATAGAACTAGAAATAAATAACAAGGGGAACCTCAGAAAATACAAACATATATAAATTAAACAACATGTTCCTGAAAGACTAATGGATCAATGAAAAAATTAAGAAGGAAATTTAAAAATTGCTTGAGACGAATGAAAATGGCAATACAATGTATCAAAATTTATGGGAAATAACAAAAGCAGTACTAAGAATGAAGTTTATAACATAAACACCTATGTCAAAAAAAAAAAAAGGAAAGACTCCAAATGAACAATCTAATGATGCATCTCAAGGACCTAGAAAATAAAAAAAGAAGGCTGGGCGCAGTGGCTCACGCCTGTAATCCTAGCACTTTGGGAGGCCGAGACGGGCGGATCACGAGGTCAGGAGATCAAGACCATCCTGGCTAACACGGTGAAACCCCGTCTCTACTAAAATACAAAAAAAATTAGCTGGGCGTGGTGGCGGGTGCCTGTAGTCCCAGTTACTCCGGAGGCTGAGGCAGGAGAATGGCGCGAACCTGGCAGGCGGAGCTTGCAGTGAGCCAAGATCGCGCCACTGCACTCTAGCCTGGGCGACAGAGCGAGATTCCGTCTCAAAAAAAAAGAGAAAAAAAAAAGAGCCAAACCCCAAATTGGTAGAAGAAAAGAAACAATAAAGATCAGAACAGAAATAAAATTGAGATTAAAAAAAATACAGACTATCAATGAAATGAAACACTTGCTTTTTGAAAAGATAATATCAACAAACTGTTAGCTAGACCAACTAAGGTTACAGTACAGAAGATCCAAATAAGTAAAATCAGAAATAAGAAAGGAAACATAACAACTGAGACTTCAGAAATACAAAGAATCATTAGAGACTATTACAAGAATGACATGCCAACATATTGGAAAACTTACGAGAAATGGATACATTCCTAGACACATACAACCTACAAAGATTGAACCATGAGGCCAGGGATGGTGGCCCACGCCTGCAATCTCAGCACTTTGGGAGGTCGAGACAGGTGGATCACTTGAGGTCAGGAGTTCAAGGTCAGCCTGTCCAACATGGCAAAACCCCGTCTCTACTAAAAACACAAAAATTAGCTGGGTATGGTGGCACAGCCTGTAGTCCCAGCTACTTGGGAGGCTGAGGCAGGAGAATTGTTTGAACCCAGGAGGTGAAGGCTGCAGTGAGCTGAGATTGCCCTGCTGCACTCCAGCCTAGGCAACAGAGCGAGACTCCACCTCAAAAAAAAAAAAAAAAAAAAAAAAAAAGATTGAACCATGACAAAACAGAAAACCTTCTAAAAACCAGTGCCTAGATCAAAGCCTTAATAATAGTTCTTCCATCAAAGAAAAGCCCAGGACCTGATTGCTTTACTGCTGAATTCTACCAAACATTTAAAGAATTAATGCCAATCCTATTCAAACTCTTAAAAAAAAAAAAAAAAAAGGAAGAGGAGGGGGGGAATATTTTCAAACTCATTCTATGAGGCCAGCATTACTCTGATAACAAAACCAGACAAGGACACCATAAAAAAAGAAAACTACAGGCCAGTATCACTGATGAATATAGATACAAAAATCCTCAACAAAATATTACCAAGTCAAATTCAATGGCATATTGATAAGATCATTCACTAAGATCAAGTGAGATTCATTTCAGGGACGCAAGAATGGCTCAATACACATCAATAAACATGATATATCACATTAACAAAATCAAAAACAAAAACCATATGATAGTTCAACAGATGCTGAAAAAACATTGGATAAAATTCAACATCCCTTTATAACAAAAGTTATGATCAATATGGGTAGAGAAAGAGCATACCAAAAAATAATAAAGGCCATATATGGTAAACTTAGAACTAATATTATACTTAATGGGAAAAAATTGAAGGCCTTTTGTCTACAGACCAGAAGGCAAGGATGCCCTCTTTTACCACTTTTATTCAACAAAACACTAGAAGTCCTGACCAGGTCAGGTAGGTATGAGAAATAATCAAAGGACAACCAAATTGGAAAAAGTACCCTTGTTCACAGATGACATTATCACATACTTAGAAAAACCCAAGACTCAACCAAAAAACTGTTGGAAATGATAAATTCAGTCCAGCTGCGGGATACAAAATCAACACACAAAAATCAGTAGCATGGCCAGGTGCGGTGGCTCATGCCTGTAAACCCAGCACTTTGGGAGGCCAAGGTGGGCAGATCACTTGGGGTCAAGAGTTCGAGACCAGCCTGGCCAATATGGCAAAACCTCATCTCTACTAAAAATACAAAAATTAGTTGGGTATGGTGGTGTGCGCCTGTAGTCCCAGCTACTCAAGAGGCTAAAGTATGAAAATCATTTGAACCAGGGAGGGGGAGGTTTCAGGAAGCCAAGATCGAGCCACTGTACTCCAGCCTGGGTGACAGAGCGAGATCCTGTCTCAAAAAATCAGTAGCATTTATATATGCCAACAGTGAACAATCTGAAAAAATATCAAGGAATCCCATTTACAGTAACTACAAAAAATATAAAATGCCCAGGAATCACTCTAACCAAAGAAGTAAAAGGGCCATACAAGGAAAACTATAAAACTCTGATGAAAGAAGTTGAAGAGGACCCCTGAAAATGGAAAGATATTCCATGCCTGTGAGTTGAAAGAATTCATATTGTAAAAATGACAGGGTAAATTACTACCTAAAGTAATTTACAGATTTATTGTAATCCCCATCAAAATATCAAAGACATTCTTCACAGAAACAGGAAAAAAATCCTAAAATTTATGTGGCAGCACAAAAGACCCCAAATAGCCAAAGCAATTCTGAGCAAAAAGAACAAAGCTGGAGGCATCACACTACCTGACTTCAAAATTTACTACAAAGCTAGAGTAACCAAAACAGTGTGGTACTGGCACAGAAACAGACACATCGACCAATGGAACAAAAGAGGGCACCCAGATATAAATTCACAAATCTATAGCC